>NW_027185793.1:16163223-16219987 GCF_028583685.1 Petaurus breviceps papuanus | reverse complement strand
GAGAGAGAGAGAGAGAGAGAGAGAGAGAGAGAGAGAGAGAATATATACCAGACAATACAGAGAAAAAGAACTCTCCCATTGGGAGTGAGGTAATTCAGTTCAACTAAGAGTCCTATATCTCATCTAAGGAGTTCAATGAAACCTCTAATGTAGTAAGCTGGGGATAAAGACATGATAGAAAATATTAGTTCATCTCATGTCTTCCCAGAGTCTTTTCCTTCAGCAGCCTGAAGTGCAGTTGGCCTTGTCTATCTTCTGGCTTAAAGCTGGAGACCAGAAGTGCCTGAAGAGACTTGAAGAGACCTGAAGAAACTCAAGCTTGAAGAGAACTGAAGAGCTCCCCTCTTTCCTGCTCTCAACTCCATCCCCTAACCCAGTTCTCAAACAGACATTGAGCTCCACAAATAAGGAGAGAGTCCCATATTGATGGGCTTTGGGAATAGGATTACATTCCTCCCCTAGACCAAAACACCTTTAGGTCCCTTACAAAATCAATGAGGGCAAGTCCAAAACTTGTAAGTAAACAATATAAACATAAGCATCACCACATTAAAATAACAAAGTTGATTTTCCTGTCTTCCCAGGTAACCACACTATTGAAACTGAAACAAATGCACATTAAATATATATGCAATAGACATGGCACTATGTAGTACATCACCTGGGAAGATATTATAGTGAAAACACTCCTTACTACATATAGGACACAACACATACACATTTTGAAAGTATGTAAATATTCATTGTACACAGCAATCAATTAAAAATATTGAGCATGGTTAACTAACAAAGCAAGATTGCTACATACAACATCAATAGGCCTATATATAAAATTCAACTTCACTATAAACAGTAACAAAACAATGAACAGATCTTGCTATAGCATGAACCTAACACCAAATGAGCATAATAGAAAAATAGAAAATAAACACACTTAAACATGCAGTACTTCACATTACAGCAGTAAACATATGCAATTACATGCAAAGCACTTTTCACATGGGCAATCTCTAGTATGTTGCCTAGAGAGATGTATAACTATATCTTCAGGTTTACCTTAGCCTAGCGACTAGTTTAATAGGCCTAATAATCTTCTCACTGATCTTTCTGCTCCTAAACAAGAACTAGTAGTTGGTATGGGCTGACTATCAGGATCACTATAGATTTATGCATCTATACCCAGGCTAATAACCATTCCACAATAGCTATCAGTATTTTTGTTTGTTTGTTTTGGTATCAGTATTTTCAAGCTCTGTGGGTTGAATCTCTACCCCATAAATCTCTATAGCAATTTTAGGCAAGAAAGGGGTTGCCTCTGGGTTCAATTCTCCTATACTGCAATAGTACAGTTTCCTGGGGTGGCTAGGTGGCTCAGTGAGTAAAGAGCTGGCCCTGGAGTCAGGAGGTTCCGAGCCTCAGTTCTGGCCTCAGACACTAAACACCCACACACACACAAAAAAAAAAAAAAACTAGCCGTGTAACCTTAGGCAAGTTACTTAACCCCAATTGCCCTCCAAAAGGCCAAAAAAAAAAAAATAATAGTACAGTTTCCTTCATTGGATGCATCATTTTCTGTGCCCATCTCTAGGTCAGAAAGTCTTTGTATAGTGGATGGACAGTCTCTTTTTCTCAGTCTCTTTCTAGGTGGATGTCTATCAGTACTCTCCACCTGCTTATTAGAAAGTCTGACTAAATCTATTTTGGGAAATAGGTGGCAAATAGTCCTAATAGGCCCCCTTCTATTTTCTGGGGCTATTTTGTAAACAGGCAAGTTGCCCAGTCTCTCAATTACTTTATATGGGTTAGCTTTCCAACAGTCAGTGAACATGTAAGTGCTTGGACAGAGGAAAGCACTATTTTTTTTTTTCCTCAGACATATAAATCTGGTAGCATCCACTGTGCAAGTCCAAGATCAAAAACTGCTTACCGACCCTGCTGTCAGGAGGACCTGAGTTCAAATTCAGCCTCAGACACTTAACACTTACTAGCTGTGTGACCTTGGGCAAGTCATTTAACCCCAATTGCCCTGCCCTCCCCCTCCAAAAAAAAGCAAAAAAAAAAAAGAATTCTCCTAGATCTTTCTATGAATAGCTGAATAGTTGGGAATCAGTAAACTAGATTCTGTGAGTTGCCCCTCAAGCACATCCCACATCCCATTCATGCAATAAGAATATACTTGTTCACTTGCTGGGTTCTAGCCTCAACCTATTCTACTCTTGAAGTACTGAGAAGTCCCCAAAGTCAAATACCTCAGAATCCAGCACAGAGAGTAGATGGTTAGGGCTCCCATGATGTCCATTGGAACCTCTTGCATCCATCTTCTGTAAGCCTCTGCACAATTTTCATGGATGGCCAAAGTGTGCAAGTATTGGGCTCAGCTTGTTGCTTGCAGTATCCTGCTAGAATTTTGAAGTCCAGAGTTAGTTCCAAGAAGTGTTGATATTCATTGAGTATCAGTGTCTCGAATGTCCACTGGAAAGCCAGTATCCACTTTCCTATTGCCAACAACTTCCTTGGGAAATTTCAATCTCATTTCAATGTATCCCAGGTAAAGGTGTTCTTTATCACTCAAATTACCACCTCCAAGTCCTGTCATAGGCTTTAAAGGTATTTTACACAAATATTTGTTTTAAAAAAGGTTGGAGGGTGTCTAGGTGGTGCAGTGAATAGAGCACTGGCCCTGGAGTCAGGAAGACCTGAGTTCAAATTGACCTCAGACATTTAACACTTACTAGCCACATGACCTTGGGCAAGTCATTTAACCCGAATTGCCCTGCCTTCCCCCCTCCAAAAAAAAAAATTGGAAAATGATGGTAACTTGAGATTCACTGTCTAGAGCATCATTGTAGAAGCATGTACCATAGAAAGAAGGCACACTTCTCTGTGTAATAGAAGGGGAACCAGAAAAGGAAGATGTCAGAGAGAAACTCAGCCAGGCCAAATATGCTATATACCACCCAGTAGGTTGGTCAAATGGTATCATCATCTTTGTTGGGACTTTCAGTGGCTTTGATGGAGGCATATGCTGGGTAGATGAATCTGATGAGATTGCGGAGTAAAGAGGCACCACAGCCAAATATGAGATAGAAAGCCAAAAAGGTAATGGAACCTGCAGCCAAGCAGTATTTTTGATATCGGAGATCTCCAGTTTTCCCAGGACATCGGTGACAAGGTTTTCTGCACCAGGAACCTCTGGAAGTGTTGCCCCAAGCTACCCATGGCTCTTGGGACCCAAGGGAGAGAGGAGGGGACAGAGGATGACTGGACCCGGGTGCAAGGGCAACCTCCAGGGCTTCCCGACTACTCTGCGGTGGTGCTGGTGGCATCTCCCTCTCTAGGCTCCCAGGACCTTCACTCTTTGGGTCCCTCAGTCCCTCCCTTTCTTTCCCTCCCACCTCGTTGTCCTCCAACTGCTGTCTTGAGCACTTTCAATAAAAAAAGAGAGAGAAATGAAATGCTTCTGCAATAATCAACTACTGTAGTTTCAGCAGGTATTGTTTGTCCTTTGTTTTCCAAGAGACCAATGTAATCACAGGGTGATATCTTGAACTGCATTTAAATGAGGCAGAGTTGCACAAAGTCATCAGCCTCACTCTCTCTTCTACAGTCATCAAAGTTCCAGAGCCAAACAAAAGTGCAGTAGATGACTTTGTCATCCTTGATGGCTGACCAAGCTTTAAGCACTCTACATGATTATTAGAACAAATTGTTCTCATCCGCCGGTTCTACCAGGGGAAGTCTTCACATGCTTGGGGTTCTAGAGCGCACAACAGTTTTAGCAGGTACAATAGACAACAAAACACTGAGATTTATCAACACATAGATGCAAAGGACAAAGTGAGAGGTCAGTGCAGTTTGGACTTTGGGACCCAGTAAGTGGGAGTGCATCGGCTTTTGCCCCCAGGGTGAGAAGCCGCTGAGAAGCTGGCAAAGCCAGCCAGCACCAAGTGGCAGCTTTAGCTCCTGGCCAGCAGAGTGTAGGGGGACCAAATGACCAGTCCGAGGGGTAATCACTCTTGCTTTAACCTGCTTGGATCTGGATTGCAGTCTAGGGTAGAGGTTCTAAGGTATGTGTCCAGCTTGCCGGAGTGTATGGAGGCCTCTCTGGCAACTGAGAAAACCCCAGCATTTGGGACAAAAGCTCCCCTGTCTGGTGGCAGAGTCCTACTGTGGCAAAAAGCCCCTGGGTCAAGTGACTGAGGGGCGATATGACCAGGCAAAGGAAACAAAGCAGACAGAAGATTCCAACATTAGACTCTTATTTTGGGGACAAAAAGGAACAAAGCATGGAACAGGAGGAAGACAGTGAAGTCAGAACTCCTGCACCAAAAGCTTCAAAGGAAAATATGAGCTGGTTACAGGCCAGAGAGGACCTTGAGAAGCAGATAAGAGAAGTGGAGGAAAAATTGGGAAGAGAAATGAGAACAATGCATGAAAATTACAAAATGAGAGTCAACAGTGTGACTGAGGAAAATAACACCTTAAAAAATAGACTAACTCAAATGGCAAAAGAGGCTCAAAAAGGCAATGAGGAGAAGAATGCCTTAAAAAGCCAAATTTGCCAGATGGAAAAAGAATCTCAAAAGTTCAGTGAGGAAAATCATTCCTTCAGAATTAGATTGGAGCAAATGGAAGCTAATGACTTTATGAGAAATCAAGATGCTGTTAAACAGATCCAAACAAATGAAAGAATAGAAGGCAATGTGAAATATCTCATGGGAAAAACCACTGACCTGGAAAATAGATCCAGGAGAAATAATTTAAAAATTATTGGATGACCTGAAAGCCATGATCAAAGAAAGAACCTAGAAATCATCTTCCAAGAAATTCTCAAGGAAAACTGCCCTGATGATTTAGAATCAGAGGGCAAAACAGAGGTCGAAAGAATCCACTGATCACCTCCTGAAAAAGATCCCAAAAAGAAAACTCCTAGGAATATTATAGCCAGGTTCTGAAATCCCCAGATCAAGGAGAGAATATTACAAGCAGCCAGGAAGAAACAATTTGAATATTGTGGAAACACAATCAGGATAACTCAGGATCTGGCAGCTTCTACACTGAGCTCTCGAAGGGTTTGGAATATGATATTCTGGAGGTCAAAGGACCTGGGATTAAAACCAAGAATCACCTACCCAGCAAAACTGAGTATCATGTTTCAGGGGAAAACATGGTCATTCAGTGGAATAGAGGACTTTCGAGCATTCTTGCTGAAAAAACCAGAGTTGAACAGAAAATTTGACATTCAGATACAAGAAGCAAGAGAAGCATGAGAAGGTAAACAAGGAAAAGAAATCATAAGGAACTTATCAAAGTTGAACTATTAACATTCCTACATGGAAAAACAATAATTGTAACTGATGAAACTTTTCTCAGTAGTTGAAGGGAATAGAAATATATATATATATATGTATATGTATATATATATGTCTATATATGAGGGTATATGGTCATATGAATACATATGTGAATGTGTGTATATATGTTTACAGGTATACATAGATAAAGGGCACAGGACCAATTTAACAGGAAGGGATGATACTTAAAAGGTGAAATGAAGAGGTGAGAGAGGAATATAATGAGAGGAGATGGGGAGAGACAGAATGGGGTAGACTATCTCATATGGAAGAGGCAAGGGAAAATGGTTATAATGGAGGGGAAGAATGGGAAGGCAAAAGGGAATGCGTCAACCTTGTTCCCATTGAATTTGGCTTGGGGAGGAAATGAAATACACACTAAATAGGGTAGCTCACCCTCCAGGAGAGTAGGGGGGAAGGGGATAAGAAGGGGCATGATGGAAGGGAGGGCAGGCTGGGGGGGAGGGAAGTTGGAAGCACCCACTTTTGAAAAGGGACAGGATCAAAGTAGAGAATAGAACAAGTGGGAGGTGGGATAGGAGGGAGGGAAATATAGTCAGTGTTTTACAATATATCTACTATGTTATTGTTTTGCATTAGCCACACATGTACAACCTGTACTGAACTGCTTATCTTCCCAGTAAGGGTGGGTGACAAGGAAGGAATGGAATGAATCAGGAATTCAAGGTTTTAAAACCAAATATTCATATATATATATATACACACTATTATTAATACTATTTTACATGTAATTGGGAAATAAGATATACAGGCACTGGGGCATAGAGATCCACCATGCCCTACTGGAAAAGTCAAAAGGGTTAAATATGGGAGAGAGCAGATTGGAGGAGGGGATATCCTGTGGGGGTGGTATTTTGGGTCGGTGAGTAGGGGAAAAATGGGGAGAAAATTTGTAACTCAAAATCCGGTGGAAATGAATGATGTAAATCAGAAGTTAATAAAGCATTTGAAAAATGGAAAAAAAAAACTGCTGAAACAAGACTACTGATAAAAAGTACCAGACAGTAGCCTTGTGAAGAAGTTGAGTTCCAAGTTCCCAGAGAACTCCTAGATAATACTAAAAATGAAACAATGTTGAATAAAAGGAGCTGGCAGCAGCAGGTAGATTTGACCAATCAGAAAGCAGACAACGGCCTTGGAACAATGAGGCCCAGATAAGGACACATCTAGGTTCGACTGAAGGGGGTTCAGTATTCTGAGGCTGTTACTGCACTTGCGTAGTGGACCTCATGGGTTATGTATGTTATGTAACAAAATTAGAGCCTCATTAGTAATAATTAGGTTAATGAATGTAGAGGGCTTTGTGCTGATTGGTTGGCATTAATAAGAAGGCTGTGAGCTTGCCTTACCAACCAATAATAAGGTGGGACAGTGGAGAGGATGTGAAATTCCCACCTTAGGGCTATATAATCTTGCTTTTGCCTTCTGTAGTGCTCTCCTCCCTTCTGACTTTCTTGTTGGATTTGGGGACACCCGTTCTCGAGAAAGATAGTAATAAAGTTTTTGCTTCTACTTTGAGAAGTCTCTGAGTCATTTTGGGTGAGTAGTCTTCTGACCCATACAAGGGTTTTTTTTGTTATGGATACTGGAGTGGTTTGCCATTTACCTTCTCTGGTCCATTTTACAGATAAGGAAACTGGCAAACAGGGTGAAATGATTTGCCCAGGGTTACACAAAGCTAGTAAGTGTCTGAGGCCAGATTTGATCTCAGGAAGAACCTTCTTGACTCCAGGTCCCACATTCTATCCGCTGCACCACCTAGCTGCCCAAACACAGTATAGGACAAAACTATTACATGAAATTCAGATGCACTGTGAGTATGCACACACCCACACCCACACACACCTTTCCTTTTCAGTTCAAAAGTCAATGCTTATTAATTTATATAATTATTTCTATAACTAACTATATTGTATGCATAAATTTGATGACATCAGATATAGAAGGGTACAATCTCTGAAGTATAATTTTTCCAGCATTCGTTTTCCAGCATCAGTCTCTATATTTGTTGTTTGACCTGGAGGAACTCAATAGGCTTATCTCCTTTGCACTAGACGGTATTAGAAAGAAAATGTATATAGGAGTCTTCTCATCTGCTCCCCTCAAAAATCACAGCGAAAGTTTGTATACCTCCCTGTCAGATAATATCTGACTTTGCCTCTATTAAGGTATTCCCTGCCTTTGTAACTACCCCCTTAGGCTCCGTCAATATCATCACTTTGTCTGGCTTAGGGGCCTTCTTGTGTCCCAGGCACACTTTTGCCTGTCCAACCCAAATCTCCAGAGAACAGTTTCTGTGGGACATAATTCATATCCACAGAAAATGCCAATTTGGGGCCTGTTGTTCTCTAGCTACTATGGGGATCCTATGGACTCTAAGTATAACTTTTCTGTTTTATTGGGGATTCATGCCTGAGATTTTTTTTTTGATGCATATTCATTGAGTGACCACAATGAGCTAGAATGGAACATATTTAGGTCAGAATCACAGAATATTAAAACTTCAAGGAACTTTAGAGATCATCTAGTCAAATTAAAGTTATTAATGCTTGCTATGCACAGAGCATTATGTTAGGCCCTAGGTAAGAAGAGGAGATGGATATAAAGTTTAAATGCACAAAATTCTTTTCCTTGTTGCACTAAAAAGGTTTCAATCAGATACTCTAGGAGTTAGGATAGGCTTCTTGAAAGAAGTGACATTTGAGTCAGGCTTTTAAGAATAGGGGTGGCTAGGTGGCTCAGTAAATAGAGCACCAGCCCTGGAGTCAGGAGGTATTTGAACCCCAGGTTCAAATTTGACCTCAGACACTTAACACTTACTAGTTGTGTGACCTTAGGCAAGTTACTTAGCTCCAATTGTCCTGCCTTCCCCACTCCAAAAAGGTAAAGAAAAAGAAGAGGTACTTATTATGGAACCTTATGGCTTGGAGAAAATCACTTAACCTTTTGGGACCTCGATTTACTCATAGGTAAATAAGAAGTTAAGACTATACAACTTCTCAGGTCTCTTCCAGCTCTAGATTTGTGATATTAAGATAAGGGGGAGAGGAAAGAAATTCCAAGTAACAGGGTAATCATGTGAGCAAAGGACAGAGATGAGAAATCACAAAGCACATCTTGAAGTTCATAAAGCAAGCTGTTCAGAGTAGTTGCCACAACAAACACATGGCAACCATTTAGACTACATAAGTCACATATATAAGGACATGGATGGAACCTGTGATTTCACTAGTATACAGAACTCCCAGATAAAGAAATTGAAGAAATTCCTTATACCAAATGCTGGTCAGTACCTTCTCTAAAGTTTATGGTCTTAGAGTTGTCTAGAGGTGTTAGAGGTGGAACTTGACCACAGATAGGTCTTCTTGGTTCCCTGGCTGTTCTCCACCCACTATACTGGGATACTTCATGTAAGTATTGTGTAGTACGAGCACCTGTGGCTTTATAATGACTACTGGATGCATGTTCTGCATTCATTCTTTCAATTTATAGATGAGGGTCTTGCAGACCGTCAGTAATAATATTGATGAGGGATGGCTAATAGGTTCAGCAGGAACTCTGATCTTTATGTAAGACCAGAAAGCCTGCGATTCAGTCTGGAAAGAATCCAACCCAGGCCAACTTGGAGTCAGAGTTGTAAAAGTTTATTGTATGCTTTACAGAGGGCAAGAGTCCTTTAGGGAGCCTGCAACCTTAAAGGGGTAGAATTAAGATTTTTGTAAAATAATCCATAGTAGAACCCGTGCCAATTATGCTAACTAGGTGATTAAGAGTGGAATTAGGGAGGAGTTAAGGTGGGGCCAGTGTTTAAAGGGACATGCACTTTTAATGTAATTGCACAGGCATATTACCCATAATTCACTGGGAAAAAACCCAAGGTGGGGCTACCTGGAGGTGTGGTTTTAGTCTTGAAACATCACTAAGTCAGCTAGTGGTCAAGGGCTGACTGGAAGTGCCCAGTCTGCCACCCATCAATGTCATGCTTGACAAGATTGATGTCTGGGAACCAAGGGTAACCGAGACTCAGTGTGTGGATAATAGGCTAAGGAATTAACCCAGAGATAGGATCCTGAAGGATTCATGGAGGCAGCCAAGGAGTCAACCCAGAGATAGGGTACTGAAGGATTCATGAGGGCAGTGGGACACTATACAAGGGGGAGATAATAGTTGCCTAAGCTGGAATGTTTATAGATACTTTTGTGAAGGATTGGTAGGAATAGCTTGTCACTGTTCCAAGCTGAGATAAACAATTCATGAGTTGTTGCTGGGCAGAGTTAATGCTCTGAAGCTTGGGGGGAGGGAGGGTTGGAAGTGCGATTTTACAAACTGGTTTTACAGACTGATGTTACAAATTGGTATTACAAATTGATATTACAAATATAGATCCCAAGCACCCCATCAATATAATAGCAACAATAATAGTAGTTAGCATTTATGAAGTACTTTAAAGTTAGCAAAGAGCTTTATATAGTATAAAGAACTTTATATAATTATCACATTTGATCATTAAAATACCTGTAATGAAGTGGGACTCAAACCCAGGTTTTCTGCCTCAAAGATCTACATTCCATCTTCTAAACTTTGTTTGCTTAGTGTCTGCCTTTACATTGTAAGCTAGCATAATTTCAAACAGGGCAAAAGCTAACAAATATCAATCAAAACAGAAAGGTATCGCCATTTATTATTCAGTGCTATAATTTTGATTTAGTCTTAGGTTTTTTTCTTCTTAAGTAGTGAAAAATTTGAAATCTAAATAAGAGGTAAATAAGGTAAGAGGGGAGAAGTGAAATAACTGCAAGAAGATGTGAGGGGTTTTGCTAGATCAAGCAATGACAAGGTAAATGATGGGTAGAACTGAAATCCCTGGGAAAAAAAGAGGAATGGGAGCCAGCCTATAGTGGAACTAACACTAGAGAACCTAGATTCAAATGCCAGCTGTGCCTCTTATTTATTTGCATTTATTTATTTATTGGCCAACGCACTTCGTCTTTCTTGGCCTCCGTTTCCTTATCTATAAAATGAACAGCAAAAGTAATCTCTCGAGTCCCTTCCATCTCTAAAGCCTTGACCCTTTTTGGGTCCCCTCCAGGACGCGTGGTTTCAAGAATGCTTCATTTCCTGCGTGTGGCCACTAGGGGCAGCCACCAGAGAGAGTCCGCAAGCTGCCTGAAGAAGGAAGCCAGAGGTCGAGCGACTGAAAGCAGAAGCAAAGGTTAGTGCTGCAGCCTGGCAGAGGCTGCGGGTGCAAAGGCGGCCTCAGCACCGCCCGGCCGGCTTTCTGGCACAGCGCCCCGCGTGTGAGTGTTCCGGACTGGCTCGCCTTGGAGTGCTCGTCCCTTTTTTTTTAACTTTCGCGGGCCCTTCCTCCCTCGGTGCCCATACAGGAGCTCAGACCGCAGCTCTGGAAACCCCGCAGTACGTACCCCGCTTCTCCCTGCCCCACCCCTCAGGCGGGAAGCCCCCTTCCCTCGGTCATCCAGGGACCCCTTCTGCTGCGCCTTCCCGCTGCGGATCCGGGTGCAAAGGAGAAGAAGGGCCGGGGCTGCAAAGCCAAGCCCATTCCCCAGCCTTCCCACAACGCTCTCTGCTCATTTCGATTAGGCATTATCAGTGTGGGGAGACTTAATATGACTTCATGAATCACTTTGGAACGGGTACATTGTGTATGTATGTACACCCACGTAACTTTTGTGGCATTAAAAAGGTTTCAACCAGGTACTCAGGGAATTAGGATGGGGAGGGCTAAATGCACAAGTGATTCCTTTCCGTTCCATCTTCTCCAGGTGATGGCCGTCTTCTCTCTCACACACACCTCCCAACCCCCATTCCCTGGCTAGGAGACATTGATTGCTACCCTACTACCCACAAACATGCGAATAGTCTCCCCAGTCTTCAAAAAAACCTCACTTGATCTGCCCATCCATACTAGGTATCATTATGTATCTTTTTTTTTTTTTTTGGGGGGGGGGGGTTTCTTGGCAAAGATACTGTAGTGGTTTACTGTTTCCTTCTCCAGCTTATTTTCCAGAACAGGACATGAGGCTAACAGGGTCAAGTGACTTGCCCCAGGTTCACACAGCTAAAAGGTGTCTAAGGCCAGATTTGAGTTCAGGAGATGTGAACCTTCCCGACTCACCACCTAGCTGCCTGTATATGTACATAGAGATATTTAGATATAGAAATGGTACAAAAAGTGGAAAAGCCTCCTCTTAAATCATGGTAGAAATCATAGTTCTCTTATTCATGGTCTAGCTTTCTGTTTCCATCAGTGATTCAGTAATGTACCTTCCTAGGTTTAATTAAATTTCTGTAAAATGGTAACATGTGATCAAACTTGGCAGATTGATGGGAAGAATAAAAAAAAATCCCTTTCTGTTAGTTGGTTGACTACACCAGACAAATTCAGATTTAAATTTGGGGAACTGGTAGCAAAATAATTTCAAATGCTTGCTTTGAGGAAGCAAGGGATACATACACTGGACAAGGTTGGGCAGCGGCAAGTGTAAGCATAAGCATAGCAAGGCAGCTGGATGCCCCTTGCAGTGTATTCTTTTTGATCGAGCTTCCTCATTCCCCTATAATTTCTCACCCCATGTCAAACAGCATGGGGGAAAGTCTAGAATCTTAACAGTTCCATAAATATTCAGCCTTATAAAAAATAATCAACCCATACTTACTAACAGGCATTTATCATTACCTCCATTGATCAATAAAAATAAGAAGAAACCCTTATAAAAATAAGCAAAACAAATTCCCACATTGACCACATTGTCCAAAAACTTATCTCCTAACATTTTAAGTCCATCACATTTATATGAGAAGGTGGGTAGCATATTTCTTTGGTTGTCTGGAATCATGGTTTGCCATTTCATTTTTTTTCAGTTCTCAAGTCTTTCAAAGTTTTTTCCTTTATATTTTTATACTCTATTATTTTATAAATTTTCTTAGGTCTCCCTTCTTCATTCTGCCTCAGTTTAAAGAGTGAGACAGAAGGAAGTAGAGTTCCTTATTGTAGATTGCCTTCTCAAGGAGTTTATGTATGAGGGCAAGAAGGATAAAGGATGATAGCCGGTGGGAATGGACACAACTCAAGTGAGAGTGTTTTGAGGACTGGGGAGACACGGTCATATTTGTAGGAAAGTTGGAAAGCATCAATGATTAATGGGATAGGGAAAGATTAATGATAAGGAGATAGCAGAGAGGGGCATCAGCTGGAGGAGATGGAATGGAAGGGAATTCCTTGTGTATTTAGATGCATTTGTGTTGTCAAGGGCCACCTCTTCGTGTGAAAAAGTGGAGGAGATAGTAGCTGAAGGCTTCTGAGTGATAAAAGATGAGGTTTAGGGGAGAAGGGGGAGCTCTCTGTGAATAGTGTCTGTTTTCTCAGCGGAATATGAGGCAAGATTCTCAGCTGAAAGGGTGGGAGGAGGTGTGAAAAGGTTTCCAAAAGCTGCTGTGTGAATGGGAAAGTGAATCAGAGAGGTGTAAAAGGATTGCCTTTACACAGTGAGGGCCCAGTGGAGGTTGTCTAATGTAAACCTGTAGTATACCCAGTTAGCAAGCTTTTGCAATTTTTCTCCAGCTTTGTTCAGCAATAGGAGCAAGAGCTGTGAATAGAAGGGGCAATACAATGCCAGGGCTTAGAAGGACAAAATCTTTGATAGGATAAAGCAGCATAGGTTCATGAAAAGGGGTAGCAAATAATTGAGCTGAGATTTTAGCCTAGTTATAATAATTCCAGAGCCAGTGTTCTTTCCATTATGCCAGACTAACTAATAATAATACAAAGAATAAGAAATGAGCCTACCATGGTAGTGCACGCCTGTAATCTCTGCTGCCGAGAGGCTGAGGTTTGTAGGGTACCTGAGCTCCTTTGGAGCTTGTGGATTCTATGCTCCAACAGGACTAAAGCCAAGTGATCTGTGTTCAGACATTGGTATGGTGAGGCACTGGGGAGGAGGGAGGCATAAAACTACTTAAAAAAGGGATGAACCAGCCGAGGTTAGAAATGGAGCTTTTCATATTTGAGACTGTGTGCACTCCAAAAACTGAGTGCAACAGAAATCCTTACCCAAATAATACTCAGAGGTTTCTCAAGGTAGGAAGCAGAAAAGAATTGTTTATTATAATCTTGAGAAAGGGCCACCCTCCTGACAAATGGTCAGGGAGGAGAAGCAATTTACAAAAGGAAATGGCAAAGTTATAAAGCCCTAACGTGGAATTCTCCCCCACCCCCCTCCTGACCCTTTTCTTCCATTGGCTGGAAGTTAGGTGTACAGTCTAAGCGTGGCAATCTACCTCAAGTACCAGAACAAGGAAACAGTAGACCACCCAATGTACATTTGAGAAAGCACTTCTGTCCTTATTTGCCATATCTTGTGCTGAAGTGGCACTGGGGAGGGTCTCCATTGCTCTAAGTCCCAGATTCCTGTAGGGTCAGGTGACTTCTAAACTTAACAGCCTAATGGATGCTGAAGCCACTCTAGATTTGATTTTTCTAATGGGGAAACTTCACTACAAATTTTCCCTCACAAATCCCCCCTGTTCTTTTATACCTTTTGAAGTTTTCCCACTTTTCTTAATTCTAATTAGCCTTGATGCCTTGACAACATACAAGGGGGCAGTGCCTTTTATGTGTGTAGCTACAGAGATTCAAAAGAAAACAATAACAAACAATTGTCCTTTCAAAGTCCAAAAGTCTGTTTTCACACTGCTGTCCAGATCTGAGGAAGTTCTTTGGTGGCTTAGGATCATCCATCTTCAGTACTGCATCCCAGCCTCTCTTTCTTCCACCTTCTTTCATTCATTTACCTACAAAAGGAACCTTGGAACCATTTTAAATGACCACTCTGGAACCCTTATCATTCTTACAAAATTAAAATTGGAGTCTTGGTCAGTTGTCATGATCACACATTAAAACCAGTTTCCTATATTTTTCATTAATCCATTATTACTTCCTCCACCAGGAGGATGGGATTTCACTAAGGGATTTACGTTAAGTTCACAATTAAACCAATTAAAATTTTTACCAAGTACTACAAAGATTATCCTCCTTTTAACACTGACTAATTATAACAAAGTTGAGAAAAGTGTGATACTAACTAAATACCAGAATAATATTCCCACAGACCCTTGATCTATCTGTCCTTATACTATTACAAAGAACTAAAGGACCTTGACTTATACAGGAATACCTATACTAAATCCTAAGCCTGATAGCTTTATTTTATAGTAACTTGAGATGTTCCAGAATCAAGTATTTAATAGATTTGTTGTTGCGTTTTCAAAACTTTTGATTATTGAAACTTGCCGCCAAGAATAGGGATGAAACTATAATGAGAGAACCATTTTCCCCAACTTCAGAATGTCAATTCCAGGAAAAATGTATACGAGCTTGCAATCTGCATTGAGCCAAGCTCAAAGTCTGCCCGGTGTTACTGGGAGGGTTAAGTCGGGAGAATGCAGAACAGTCATTCTCCTGACCTTCCATACCCATATTTCACAGGCCTTCCATAACTATACTTCACAGGGTCTGGCATCATGGATCAGTGGCTCCGATAGCTTGGATAGCCTTTCTTGATATGCATACCTGGAGTAAGACTGAGGAGAACAGTCAGTTAACAGTCCCATCAAGTCTTAAATAACAAACCCCAACAATTAGTTTAAGATATGATTATAATCTCACATTGGTTAAAGAACATCACTAAAGTGAGCCTCAGGGGTGGCCAGTTGGTGCAGTAAGTAAGAACACTGGCCCCAGAGTTGGGATGACCTGGGGTCGAATCTGGGCTCAGATACTTAGCACCATACCCAGAAATAACTGGCCATGTAACCCCAATTGCTTTAAAAAATAAGAATAATAAAATAAAAATAAAGTGAGCCTCAAATAACCTGTATTATTTCTATATTTATTCTTGTTCGTAAAAGTAAAATCTCCCATCAGGATTATAAATTATTGCTCTAATAGATTTGCATCTGCTTCCCAAGCTTCCCTATCATCCTGGGACTATGCTTAATCTGAACTCACACTAAAATTTCTTTTCTCTCAACTAAAAATGTATTTAATTTAATCCCAACAATTAATTCAGTCAATTGTATTAATATCCAATTACTCCTTCATCACTTTGGAATACACTGGGACCCCATTCCACAAATATACACAGATACAGCTTTTCTACAGTGACTTCATAATCCCAATTTCAGTCCATGGGCTAATGATTCAATATTGCATTTGTATCCTTATTTCCTTTCCTTCTCAAATATGATTGAGCTATTAATTATAAAATCAAGTTACAGATCTTTCTGCCTTCCTAAATACTTCCTCACACTCTTCTCAACATACTTAAACCATCTGATACAAAGATATCCAGACCAACTAGAGTCAGGAGGGGCTTGGATAAATCCCCATTTGTCCCCAGACCTTCTTATCTGCCTTCCATATTCCTAATAAAACCTTTATTTATCCTTCCAAATCTCTCAAACCCATTATCCAGATTATCCAGCTTTCCTTTACATTTTTAACCATAAAACAAGATAGTTCATAAGTTATTTTTCTTTTGCTAACATAACTGTTCTGCTTAAAGAAAGCAAAGAGGTTAATGGCTAAACCCCACAAGCTCATGGACTTCTGTCCTTGCAAGTTTGTGTATTCTTCCCTAGTTATACTCAGTCTGAAAGAGTGAGATACTTCAGGAATCTAAATATTTTACTAATACATTCAATTACAAATGTTAACTTTACTTATGCCATGCAGTAACCACAAATTCAGATTAAAACAGCAAGATCTCTTCTGTAAAACATCTTTTCTAAAAGTATTTCCTGGGGCTGGTAGGTGGTGCAGTGAATAGAGCACCAGCCCTGGAGTCAGGAGGACCTGAATTCAAATCCGGTCTCAGACACTCAACACAAAAAACTAGCCATGTGACCTTGGGAAAGTCACTTAACCCCAAGTGCACTACCTTCCCCCTCCAAAAAAAAGCAACAAAAAGTATTTCCTTTCTTTTTTTTCCCCATTTTTCAAATGCTTTATTAACTTCTGATTTACATCATTCATTAATTTTAGATTTTGAGTTACAAATTTTCTCCCCGTTTTTCCCCTATCCACCACCCCAAAAGAGCAATCCCACAGGATATCCCCTCCTCCATTCTGCTCTCTCCCATATCTTCTCTCACACCCCCTTCGACTTTTCCAGTAGGGAATTGTAGATCTCTATGCCCCAGTGCCTGTATATCTCATTTCTCAAATACATGTAAAATATTATTAATAATAGTATATATATATTTATAATTTTAAATATTTGATTTTAAAACTTTGAATTCCTGATTCATTCCCTTCCTTCCTTGTCACCTACCCTTACTGGGAAGATAACCAGTTCAGTATAGGTTGTACATGTGTAGCTAATGCAAAACATTAACATAGAAGATTCAATGAGAATGAGGTTGACCCATTCCCTTTTGCCTTCCTATTCTTCCCTTCCACTGTAGCCATTTTCCCTTGCCTCTTCTATATGAGATAGTTTACCCCATTCTGTCTCTCTCCATCTCCTCTCATTATATTCATCTCTCACCTCTTAATTTCACCTTTTAAGTATCATCCCTTCCTATTAACTTGGTCCTGTGGCCTCTATCTATGTATAACTGTAAAAAAAAATGTATATATATTTATATTCCTTTCAACTATTTACATACTGAGAAAAGTTTCATCAGTTACAATTATCATTTTTCCATGTAGGAATGTTAATAGTTCAACTTTGATAAGTTCCTTATGATTTCTTTTCCCTGTTTACCTTCTCAAGCTTATCTTGCTTTTTGTATCAGAATGTCAAATTTTCTATTCAACTCTGGTTTTTTCATTAAGAATGCTTGAAAGTTCTCTATTGCACTGAATGACCATATTTTCCCCTAAAACAGGATACTCAGTTTAGCTGGGTAAGGGATTCTTAGTTTTAATCCCAGCTCCTCTGCCTTCCAGAATATCATATTCCAGGCCTTTCAGTCCCTCAGTGTAGAAGCTTCCAGATCCTGTGTTATCCTGATTGTGTTTCCACAATATTCAGATTGCTTCTTCCTGGATGCTTGTAATATTCTCTCCTTGATCTGGGAATTCTGGAACCTGGATATAATATTCCTAGGAGTTTTCTTTTTGGGATCTTTTTCAGGAAGTGATCAGTAGATTCTTTCAACCTCTATTTTGCCCTCTGGTTCTTAAAACATCAGGGCAATTTTCCTTGAGAATTTCTTGGAGGATGATTTCTAGGTTCTTTCTTTGATCATGACTTTCAGGTAGTCCAATAATTTTTAAATTATCTCTCCTGGATCTATTTTCCAGGTCAGTTGTTTTTCCCATGAGATATTTCACATTGCCTTCTATTCTTTCATTTGTTTGGATCTGTTTAACAGCATCTTGATTTCTCATAAAGTCATTACCTTCCATTTGCTCCAATCTAATTCTGAAGCAATGATTCTCCTCAGTGAGCTTTTGAGATTCTTTTTCCGTCTGGCAAATTCAGCTTTTTAAGGCATTCTTCTCCTCATTGCCTTTTTGAGCCTCTTTTGCCAGTTGAGTTAGTCTATTTTTTAAGGTTTGATTCTCCTCAGTCAGGCTGTTGACTCTCCTTTCATAATTTTCTTGCATCGTTCTCATTTCTCTTCCCAATTTTTCCTCCACTTCTCTTATCTGCTTCTTAAGGTCCTCTGTGGCCTGTAACCAGCTCATATTTTCCTTTGAAGCTTTTGGTGCAGGAGTTCTGACTTCGCTGTCTTCTTCCTGTTCCATGCTTTGCTCCTTTTTGTCCCCAAAACAGGAGTCTAATGTTGATATCTTCTGTCTGCTTTGTTTCCTTTGCCTGGTCATGTCGTGCCTCAGTCACTTGACCCCTGGGCTTTTTGCCACAGTAGGATTCTGCCACCAGACAGGGGAGCTTTTGTCCTAAATTCTGGGGTTTTCTCAGCTGCTGGAGGTATTAGTTGGGTGCCCTCTCTGAAGCTTCCACACTCTCTGGCAAGCTGGTTACACACCCCAGGACCTCCACCCTAGACTGCAATCTAGATTCAAGCAGGTTAAAGCAAGGGTGATTAACCCTCAGACTGGTGCTTGGTCCCCCTACACTCTGCAGGCCAGGAGCTGAAGCTGCCAAGTGGCGCTGGCTGTGCCAGGCATCTCACAAGAAGCCGATGCTCTCACACCTACTGGTCCCAAAGTTCACACTGCACTGATGTCTTACTTTGTCCTTTGCATCTATGTGTTGATAAATCTAGCAACGGCCACAGCTGCTGGTGATCTGGAGTCCCTCTGACCGGCGGCTGGTCAGGCCTGCCCTGGGGCTAAAACCTCCAGCTCACAGGGGCCTGGGCTAGGTTCCAGGAGTGCTGTGCTGGCCAATTCCTGCTGGCCTGCCAGGCTGTCCTTTGAGGGAGGTTAGCTTCTGTGTCTTTTTGTGGGTTCTGCAGCTCCAAAGTTTGTTCAGAGTCCCCTTTTTATGTGGATTGGGGAAGGTGGAAGCCGGAGCTTCTCAGAGGTCCTGCTTCTACTCTGCCATCTTGACTCCTTGCCCAAGCATTTCCTTTCTTTAAAAACAGTTTGAATTTATCCTTGTATTAAGGGGAACAATCACTGAACCTTTATGAAAGACTTGTATTATGCCTAACTTTTCATTGATTATCAAACTCTGCCATAAAGATAAAAAGCAGGGACCTGATTGGATAAAGCATCCAAGCATGCAGTGTAATCCCAAAACCGTTTTACCTTACCATGAATTTACCCTCATTGAATTGCAATATACCATAAAGATTTACCAGAATTCCCGTTCTAAATTCCAAATTTGTACTAAAAAACCAATTACTTAGAAACCAATTTTACCAATTTTAAAGGCCAGTTTGGAGACTGATTTCTCAGTAAGACTTTTTCAGAGGCTGAAGACGTAACTGCTGTCCCTCCCCCCACTCCCCTTCTTAATCTGATCTGTGGTAAGTGGAATGACTCTTTAGGCAATCTGCCTGAAATTCCCAAATCCCAGGGTCCCATCTAGAAAATTCAGAAAATTCACAGTAAGTTTGAATATACATAATTGATAAAATTACCAGAAAGCTTAAGGTCTTTGTATAATTACTAACTTCCCCTCCAGAAACTTTAAACTTGTTCTGGTATAAAAGACAACTATTAGAGATCCAGACTTGCTATTTGTCATTGTTTAGGAGCTTTATAACTAAAAAAAGCCCCCAACCTCCTTCTTTCCAGTAACTTTAGGACCTGATTTAGTGTGTGAAGTTCACACATCTGGGCAGACCAGGGTTTGGGTAGTCCCCCTGCCTCAGAGATCCTCTGTCTCCATCTATTATAGCATACCCATTTTTCCATTTCCTTTCAACTACTCTAGAAGAACCATCTATGAACAGATTTACCCCTCCCGAGACAGGGAATTCTTGGGATTTTTCCTGTGCCTTGGTTTGGAGATCAATTATGTCTAGGCAGTAATGTTCAGACCCTGAACTCGATTCCAAGCTAGCAGTGAAGAAAGAGGCAGGGTTCATGTTATTTATTATCTTGGGCTAATACCAAATCATCCTTTTCCAGTAAAATAGCCTCAAATTTCAAGATCTGGGAGTCATTGAGCCATCTGCCTGCTTTCTGATTGGGAATCACCCTCACCTGGTGTGGAATACTCACTATAAGGCTTTCCCCAAAGGTCAACTTCTGACTCTCCTCAACTAGGATGGCTATGGAGGCCACAGCCTGATACAAGTGGGCCATCCTCAGGCAACATAGTCCAGAATCTTGGAGAGGAAGGCTACTTGTCTTCTCCATCCTCCTCTTATTTGTGCCAGTACCCCAAAGGCTACTCCCTTTCCTACATTTACAAAAAGATGTAAGGTTCTCTAGGGAAGAGAGAGCCAGTACTGGAGGAGAAGTCAGGGCCTTTTTTAACTGAGCAAAGCGCTTTCTACTGTTCTCATTCCACAGTATATGATTGGGTTTCTCATCCAGTAGGTGTTGATACAAAGGTTTGGTCAGGATGTCATAGGAATCAATTCAGTTCCGACAATATCCCACCAATCCCAAGAATTTCCAAAGCTCCCTTTTTGTTTTGGTGGTGGAGTCTGGAGGATTCCTGCCACTCTTCAATTTTCTGTAACTTTTTATTAATGTCTGGCCAAGCATTAGTAACAAAATATAGCTTTAACCACACTTGGGCCATAGGGTCATCTAAATTTAGACCAGAGAATTTTCTGATATTTTCTTTCAGTCTATTAAGAAAGGCATATGGGGCCTCATCCTTCTCCTGCTGTATTTCCTGTACTTTTAAAAAAAATTCTGGTTCTTAGGCACTGCATTCTGAATTCCCTGGATCACCATGTTTCTAAGATCTTGTAGGTGCCCTCTATGTTTGGGGTTATTATAATCCCAGTTGGGGACTCAGAGAGAAAATTTTTCCTCCCCTCTCAGACCCCCTTGAGCCATAGGCTGGAATTCATCCCAAATCTGCATAGCAACCCGCCTAATTTCTCCCCTTTCTTCCCCAGTAAATAATATATCCAAGATTGATAATAATTCCCCCGAAGTATAGAGATTGGGTCCTAAAAACTGATTAACCTGATCATCCACCCCTGAGGGGTCCTCAATTAACTGTTTCATTTCTTAAAAGAACTAATTTCAGTGCTGCTTAAGGGGGGGACATTCACATAACCTATCCCATGGGCCAGAGCGACTCCCTGAAGAGGGAAAGCTGTAGCAGCTTCCTGCAGTCCCAGGGAGAGGAAAACTCTTTTGATCTTTTATTAGCTGTTTCAATTCCCTCTGGAGAGGGGCATGTATGGGTGTGCCTGCCCTGGCCAAGTCAATCAAGCCTTCACCCCTCGATTCCCTTTCAGGGGGTGAAGAGGGCAGGGAAAGAGGAGTTGAGGCTGGGCCAAGAAGTCCCCTTGGTGGAGGAATGTAGGGCAGTGGTAGAGAAAGAAGGGGACCCCAGGGATGGGGCCTCTGTTCTTGTTCTTCTGGTTTCCCTTTGGGCTCTTCCCTCTTTAGAGTGAATTTGATCTACCACCACAGTTGAATAGAGCACTGGAATCTGGAGGACCTGAGTCAAATCCAGCCTCAGACACTTAATATTTACTAGCAGTGTGACCTTGGGCAAGTCATTTAACCCCAATTGCCTAGCCTTCCCCCCTCCAAAAAAAGGCAAAAAAAAAAATCTTTAAAAAAAATGTTAATTTGTTCCAACCTGATTGATATATTAGATAAGGATTTGAGGTTAATGTAGTTTTCTTGTTAATCTATCAAAACCAGGAGTTTTTTCCTTTCATAGTTCATTTCCAATGAATTCCATTTCCTTTTCTGAGATTGGGTTATTTAAGACCTTTAGTTGATGTTGTAATAGTTTAGGAATTGTTTCTGAAGTGATTATATTTCTTTTGTATTTTTCATTTTGTGATCATATAAATGTACATAAAAGTTTTGATTATTTTTATTTCTGATTTTGTTGACTTCACCTTGTTTATTTGATGTTTTAGTGATTTAATTTTTGACTTTCTTTTATCAGATTAACTAAGGGTTTATCAATTTTATTAGTTTTTTTTTAAGAACCAGCTTTTAGTTTTATTTATGGTTTCTATGGGTTTTTTGTTTTGTATGCATCTTTCTCTAATTTTTAATATCTCCTCTTTTGGGTTTATTTTAGGCTTGTTTCTTTGTTGGCTTTCTGAGGGGTTTTTTGGGCTTTCTGATTTTTAGAAATGCATATTTGGTTCAGTAATTCTTTTTCTATTTTTATCAATATATGTTTGTTAGAGTAATTTTCTCAATAAATATTTTTGACAGATAATGGATATCAGAGTGTGAGGGTTCTTATTTATCAAGGTAACCAGTGCAGCTTTGCTGCCCAGACCATGGTCTGTATTTGCTGAGTGAATGAGAATCAGGTATTAATTATTCATGGAGTCCTTCCTTTCTTTTGGGTTCCTGGTGTTCTAGAACATGGAGATACATGAAGTTGCTTTATCTTTGTTGCATACTGCATACTTTATGTTTTGGAGAGGTTTGAGGAGTTGCAAGAATCGTAGAAAATGGCTAATATTCCATCTTGTTGGTCATATGACCCAGATTTCAGATTCAGTGATTTCTAAGATGCCTTGCAGCTCTAATATGTCAGTGAGGGTGTTGCATATTGAGTAGAGCACAAAGGTAGGCTGTATAATTTCCTCTAGATTTTTTAAAAAGAGATTCAGTGGTGATAAATATTTAATAACTGGCTCTCTGTGGGGAAACAATTTACTTCAAGACACACTTTTAAATTTAATCTCCATTATTAACTTTTTTTTTTTATCACTTTAAGACTATAAAACATTCACTAAATCAAGCCCAGATTTGTAGCATTTACCAGTTTTAGAGTTAGAAATGCTGACACTGAAAATTTATTACTGCGGCCAGTGCAGTTGGTGGGCTAGCAAGCCGGTGAGAATAATGAGTAGGGGGTGTAATCAAAAATCTGTTTATTACAGGACCATTTCATACAGAGCCAAAGATGCAAGGAGCTCACAGAGTTTTTATGCCCCCCAAGAGAATGTAGACACCCCAAAAGAATACAGACAGTGTAGAAAGATCCTACATCTAAGGAATGCAGATAATAGTAGAAGGAGCCTCCCTTAATCCTGTTTACTATTTACCCTTGCTTAAGGTTAGTTACTTATTAGGGTATTATTCTAGGACCATATCCGGAGGCATAAACAAAAAAGATTACAAGTCCTCTTGTTTATCTGCCGGATAACCTTTGCAGGTAACTGTATAGGACAGGGGAGTATACCTTAGCGAGGTCAAGGGACCCCAAAACGTTCCCTTCATAATACATCCTCTTGCTTGTCTGCCCTGTAGCCTTTCAGATAATAATATAGGGAAGGGGAACGTTTCATTAGCGAAGCTGAGAAACTTCTGAAAGTTCTCTGCAATTTAGCAGTTGGCCTGGTGAGCAGCCTTGGGCACATCTCTGCATAGTTTATTGGATGACTGAATTTAAAGTGTGGATCTCAGTTGTGGATGAGCTATGGCTTTATCTTCCTGGAGTCTGTGGTTCCCCAGTAGCTACAATGTTTTTACATTGCAAATCTTTGGCATATCTGGGTTTAGAATGCAAAGCTCTAGTCCATTTGTTTATATCCCTGTACTAACTGTTAATGAGAGAGTCTTGGCTTAAAGTCAAGTCTACATTATTCAGATCTTTCCATCCCTATCTAATGAGATGCCTGTTCAATTTCTAACTTTTTTTTTTTTTTACCAGTATGGGTTGGAATGAACAGGAACATGGTAAAATAAAACTCAGATGAGTGGTTTGGCAATTGTAACAGGCTGTTTTGAAGATGTAGGAGCATACAGGTAATTTATTGAATAAATTTGTATTGTACGGTTAAGATATTTTAATAGAATTGCCTATTTTCCATGGTGGCATTAGTAGTCTAAGCTTCTTCAAATGGAATGGATTGTTCAGGTTATGGAGGATGATATTCTCTATGTATTGTTCTCTACTTACTTGGTTTCTCTCACCAGAACCAGATCCTGTTGTCATTCGATTTTTTTTTTGTGGGATGAAGGAATTTAAGTGCTGTTTAAATTCAGTTCTACCATGTGACAGAGCCCAACCATATAATTACAGTTTTCATTGCATTCAGGAACAGTTTTGCAGCCATTACACTGTAATTGTACTGAACATTGTTGTGTAATGGGAAATGGGAATAGCCTGCTCTGGCTTTGGTCTAGCTGCAGAGTCAATATTCTAGCGGATTTGGGGAGATGGAATACTGGGGGAGGGGAGATAATAGTAAGAACAACAACTAGCATTTATATAGCATTTAAAGTTTTGCGAAGTGTTTTACAGACAGCTTATGTGATCCTCACAACAACCCTGTGAAGTTGCTATTAACCCCATTTTACAGATGAAGAAAACAGAGAGGCTAAATGGTTTTTTCAGGATTACACAACCAGTAAGTGCCTCAGGTAATCATTTAATTCTTCCTGACTCCCAAACCCAGCAGTCTCTCCAGTCTGCCACCTGGCTACCCCATTTCATTTTGCTCATCATGTACCATTGCCATTAACATTAACAAGCATTAGAACAAAATTAGTCTTTTAATCTTTTGGGTTCTAGGGGGAGTACATAGGAAATGTATCATTAGGCTTCTGAATTCTTCTCAGATGTCTGCTGTTATTGAAACTGGTCTGTAACTGTCATGGGCACCACTGAGTATGTGCCCCAGAAGCACTGATCTGGAAGGTGTGTCAGTTGAGATTTAAAGTTTCCAGAAGATATAAGTGCAATGCAAGTGTGTGAGATCTTGCTGTTTTGAATTGAATGTGTAGTCATTCCATATCCCAAATTACTGAAATTAAAGCAGAAACATCAAGTTTGATTTGGGGAAAGAGAATTTCATTGCAGTCAATTTTCTTAGAGGGAGGTAATGTGTTTGACCTAGTCATTACTTAAGTATCTTCCCCAGTCTTTTGTTATAATTGGAGTAAAATTCAGTCTCTCAGCAGATTCATTTGTTGTAACCATTGAACCCAGGGGTGGGAAATTCTATCTGCAAAACTATTGTTACTTCCTAATAGCATCTGATCCTCCTAAAGGAATTGGAATCCAAGTGGAAGCTTGGGGAAGTAAAAATCCTGTAGGTCAAAGGCAGATGATTCTAATGGGGCTCTTTCTTTCTTTGTTTTCCAACATTTTGACATCACTTTTGCTTCTGTGACAGTCCAGGGGGACACATTGCCCTTCCTTTTCATTTCATGTGTGCCAGCCTGCCAAATAAGTGCCCATGCAAAGGCAATCACCAATCAGGATACAAGAAGGTTGGCAGGATTCCAAAATCCACTTACTAAAATTTACTTTTTAAATTGGCATAACCCTGTCAAAGGAAAAACAAAACAAAACATAGAAATGAGAGGTGAGGTTGAATGCCCTGAATCCCTATATCTCTTTTGCTATTCTTCTATCTAGACTACCCTCTAAATAGTTTTTTAGAGGGTCTGTAGTAAGGATGGATCAATTGAGTTAATACTAATAAACCCATTTCACTCTCACTTTAATCTAAATGTGAATTTTTGCCTTGCCATAAAGAGCTGCCATTTCCATCTCTCTCATATCTCCCCACCACCCCAACCTTTTCTCCAGGCTGACCATCTCAAGTTCTTTTAATTTAAATCATCATACACTTAGAGCTGAAGGGGTCCTTTCCTTAGAAGTCCTCTAGACCAGTGATTCCAATCACAGAGGCCCACAGCCTCATTGCAGCCTGCAGCATTCCCGGGTGCTGCCTGAAACAGACTGAGATGTAATTAACTGGGAAATATTCAACAAAATAAATAAAAATATAATAAATCTTAAATGATGTTAATATGTGGTTTTGTAAGTCAATATGTTGCCTACGGGATCCTTATGTGTATGGTATAGTGTCCCCCATTTCGATTTGAGTTTCTATTTGAGTCTGGCACCACTGATATAGACTAATGCCCATATTTTATAAATGAGAAAACTGCCTCCTGGAGAAGTGAAGCCACACAGGTATAGTGGAGGAGAATTTAAACCCAGGTGTCCTCAGATGTCAAATCCATTGCTCTTTCTAAGGGCCAAATATCTTTATACATTAAATATATCTCATAGTATGCACTAAAATACTTCATCTTCAACCTCCTTTGACCCTTTAAGAGTTTCTAATTCCATTGGCAAATAGATATCTTTTGTTTATACCAGTAGGGGGTATTCCCTCCACCAATGGTACTCTACTCTTTAATGAATTGCTCTCCCTGAAAAACCCAAACATTATTACTTGGTAACTCATCCCATGGAAAATGAGCCTTAACTTAGTCTTCCTCACGGACACATTACTGTACTCTCCCCGTACAGTACACATTTGAACCTGCTGCAGGTAAAATGTCCACTCTAAGATAATTGTCATTTTCAGCCTCCTTTGCAGTCAGGTCATTATTCTAACAGTATTAGTGTGAGGCATTATTTTTCCTTTTTTGTACAAAAGCATGCTGAGATGTACAATGGATAAAGAATACAAGTAAGGTATCAGTTCTAACTTTTTCTTCATGACATAATTGTCACCACCTAGAACTAAAGAGTTTTAGTACTAAAGCAAATCTTGAAGCCAAGTAGAACGACCTCTTCACCTTGTAAGAGAAAAAACTGAAACGTAGGGAGACCCAAGATTGCACAGAGAGCAACAGAACCATCATCTACTGTCAAGCCAGTTTTTCTACCACTAGGCAGCACTGTTTTGAGAATAGGCTACATATATTTTTTTAATGTGGAATTCATGCTTAACCTGGCTCTAACTGAAATTCTAAATGAAGAATATCCGTTTTTATTTATAACATTTATGATTAGCTGAAGGAGACTTTTCATTGAGGTTGAATCTGAAGTTTTTTTAAAGTAAACCAAACAGAAACGATTTTAGCTATTATTTTTAATTGATGCTGACTTCCACTTGTATTTTGACATCCACTGATCATTTGTTAGAGGTAAGTTATTAATAACGCTTTCCCCCTCTTAGAAACAAAAATATATCTAAGCCTTGTAGGGAAAAACAATAGGTAGTAAAATGACTTTTACTTTCTACCTTGAGGAAGCCTTGTTTTATTACAAACCAGACATTTGGTGCCTTCTTCATTACTTACTGAAGTCTGAGTACTCTGAATAAATACATAGTTTCGAAGTGCTATTTCTTCTCATACCTTTGCTTGGTGACTTCTCATAGCTAGATCAACCACATTTAAGTGGGAACTATAAAAAGTAAAGTATGAATTTCTAACTCAAATTAAACATGATGATGATGAGTGGGAGAAGGGGTGATAGAAGGGAGGGCAGATTGGGAGTGGGAGTAGTCAGAAATAAAACACTTTTGAGGAGGGATAGGGTGAAAGGAGAGAGAATAGAATAAATGGGGGGGGAAGGTGAATAGGATGAAGAGATATACAGTTAGCAGTAATAACCGTGAAAAAAGTTTGAGGCAAGTTTCTCTGATGAAGGCCTCATTTCTCTAACAAATAGATAACTGAAAAAAAAATAGCTGCAAATAGATAACTGAGTCAAATTTATAAAAATAAGTCATTCCCCAGCTGATAAATGATCAAAAGATCTGAACAGTTTTCAGATGAAGTAATCAAAGCTATCGATAGCCATCTAAAACAATACTGTAACTCACTATTGATTGGAGAAATAAAAATTAAAGCAATACTAAGGTACTACCTCATACCTGTTAGATAGGCTAATAGGACAGAAAAGGCAAATGACCAAAGTTGGAGGGGATATAGGAAAAATGAGACATTAATGCACTACTGGTGGAGTTGTGAACTGATTCAACCATTCTGTAGAACAATTTGGAACTCTGCCCATAGGGCTATAAAACCATTTATACCCTTTGACCTAGCAATACCACTACTAGGTCTGTATCCCAAAATAAATAAAAAACAAAACAAAAAGTAAAAGGACCTATATGTACAAAATATTTATAGCAACTCTTTTCTGGGGGTAAAGAACTAGAAATTGTGGGGATACCCATCAATTGGGGAATGGTTGAATAAGTTGTGGTATGTGATTATGATTGAATACTATTGTACTATAAGAAATGATGAGCATGATGCTCTCAGAAAAACATGGAAAGACTTGCATGGGCTGATGCAAAATGAAATGTACTGTATACAAAGTAACAGTAATATGACTTAGCTATTTTCAGTAATACAACAATTCAAGACAATTCTGATTTATGAAAAATGCTATCCATTCCCAGAGAAAGAACTCAGAATACAAATTGAAGCACTTTATTTTTCTTGAGTTTTTTCTTTCTGTGTTTTCTTTCACAACATGACTATTATGGATATGTTTTGCATGGCTATACATGTATAAAATTGCTTGCCTTCTCAATGGCGGGGTGAGGAGGGAGGAAGGTAGAGAATTTGGAATTCAAGAGTTTTAAGAAGGAATGTCAAATATTGTTTTTACATGTAACTGGGGAAAATAAAATACTAAATAAAAATTGTCTAGCAAAAAAAAATTAAACATGATGTTTTCCTTAATCTCTTTCTACACTAATTCATTTATTCTTATGCAAGTTTTTAGAAGCATTTAGATTTTTTTAAAAAATTCAGCCCTGTTACTTCCATTGCTAAAGGCTTAAGGCTTAAAATTTTAATTATGTTACATTAAATGTAGATGAGAAAAAAACCACAGCATCATTTTAAATTTAATTTTTTAATTATATTTATTTAAGGGACGGCCAGGTGGTGCAGTGAATAAGAGCTCTGGCCCTGGAGTCAGGAGGACCTAAGTTCAAATCCAGCTGCAAACACATAATACTTACTTAGCAGTGTGACCTTGGGCAAGTCACTTAACCCCAAGTCACTTAACCCCAATTGCCCTGCCTTCCCCCCTCCAAAAAGACCCCCCAAAAACTGAATTCACTTGTTTTTAAGTTTCATCTGCATTATTAACACTTTTTAAAATCTAGAAATCAACAAAGGAATGTTTCAGTTCCTGATTTGTAGTGATTGATTTCTGAGGTATGAATGTATATTTTGAAAATATATCAATCTCTCAAAGCTGGTGAGAGCTGGCTCCGGCACAGCCCTGGGTATAGTTTAGATACCCTAAGATATAAATTTCCAACCTTATTCTGTAAGCTGTTGAATAATTTAAAGTAATGTGATTTGTTCCCCCCAAAAGTATGTATATATACACAAATATATATGTACACATACATATGTACATATGCACATACATGCATAGCATGAGATTTTGCTGGTTTCAAATTCTATTTCTGAGATTTACTACCTGTATAACTTTGGGCAAATCATATAGCCTTCCCAGACATCAGTTTCCTCAGCCTTATAGCATTTTATAAGGAGAGGAACAGACTAGATGACCTCTGTTGTTCCTTCCAACTCTAAATCTTCCAACTTCTAAAGAAGAACCTCTTTCTGTTTTTTGGTTTTTTCCTTTTATTCCCCCTTCCTCAGAGAGTTGGCATCTAATTAACTAGTACCTACTACTGATATTCTGACTAACAGCAGAATTGCAAGAGAAGAGATGTATTTGGGGAGGCAGGGGCTGTGGCTACAGCCTACAAATCCACCCAGTTGGCTTCCCCACTCAACACCAGGGTAACATCTCCGCCCTGTAGAGATGAGAGAATAGACTCAGCAGCTATAGTGGGATCTGGCTGCTCGAGGTGCCCCACGAGGGTACGAGATAAGACGGAAGTGAGCAGGCAGTGTTCGCTACTTACGCTGACGCTTTCTGAAATGACTCAGCACCAATGGTGGAACTGGTGACATCTTTTGCATTGTTAATACAGAAACTTAACATAGGGAATAGAAATGACTTATTAATGTAGACATTAAAGTAGAAGGTCAAAATATGTAAAACTTCTTTAGAAATAAACCCTTGGCTAAATAATGAATACTGTTTTTCTGGCAATATTTTCCAAAGTAAAACTAAGTTAAGTGTAGTGTATCTATTGTCCTGCTCACACTAACAAGTTGGATTCCCAGAGATCAGTTGACTATTTTCCCCTTAGTGGTCTTGGGGTAATCCTGAGATGTTGGGGATGTCTGTCTAATGTTATTGCTCACAAACCTCAATCAGCATTCTTGACTCATTATTTATTCATTAATACCAATTAGCCAGTAAAGGTTAATTACTTTTTAGTTAAAGGTATTTACTAAGATGGCATATTAAGAACAAGTGGTAAAATTATTCCTGCAAACTCCATTTGTTACTGTTGTTCAGTTGTTTCAGTCATGACCAACTCTTTGGGACCCCATTTGGGGTTTTCTTGGCAAAGATACTGGAGTGGTTTGCCATTTCCTTCTCCAGCTCATTTTACAGATGAGGAAACTGAGGCAAAGAGGGTTAAGTGACTTGCCCAGGGTCACATAGCTAAGATGTGTCTGAATTCAAATTTGAACAAAGGTCTTCCTGATTCCACGCCCAAACTCCATATTCTTCCACAAATACATACAGAATCCAAGGGAAAATGGGTTCAAGTTTAGAAAACACATGTGGCAAAAGAATAACACAACTCCTGCTATCTCTGTAAAATCCTGTAATTGACCTTCCTTATTGGCTCTAATTTGTCTTTAGTTCCTAATGCACACAGCGCTTTTAGGCAGTGGTGTTATGAGGACATTGCTAATACTTCCATAGGAAGTTCAGAAGCTTCCAACTTTTCAAATTTGTAACATTAGAGAAGGGAAAGGATGCCCACACCTACCCCTAACCCCAAGGAATTCCTTCTTAGGAGCTTGGATGAAGCTGCTTCCATCAGAGGACTAACTTGGCACTGGAATGCTGGGTTTCATTTTCTCAACAAAGTCAAACCAATGTATTTCCTGTGTAATGTCATTTAATTTCATTTTTCAGGTCTTACTCCTTCCAGATTGATTAATGAGATTTTATACCTAATGTAATACCTTTGATTAATTGATTCAGTATAAGTGTTCTCACCAGATAAAGGTATCAGGACATCTTGTAACTTTAAGTGAGATGGCTGGAATGATTAATTGAATCAAACTCTCTCTCTCTCTCTCTCTCTCTCTCTCTTCCCCACCCCCTCACTGCCCAAGGAGTAGGGGGGAAGGGGAGGGGCACAGGCCCCAAGAAATGTGTATCCCTGGACAAATCATTCATTTTGAAAGTGAATCATAAGTGAGTACTGTCTTAAGTAAGCATTGCATGTTCCTTTTAAGAAAAGATTTTCTGTATTTTTATAAGAACAAAGCCTGGATGCTTGATACTTTGAAGAAGCAGAATGTCAAAGAAAATGGCAGGATTAAAGGATCTTTAAAAACCTAGTACTTTAAAAATGCTATGGTTATGATGAGGGATGGCTCCCAATAGGTTCAGCAGGAACTCTGATCTTATCTAAGACCAGAGAGCCTGGGATTCAGTCTGGAAAGAATTCAACTCAAGCCTAATTGGAGTCAGAGTTGTAAAAGTTTATTTTACACTTTACAGCAGGCAAGGATCCTTAGGGGACCTGCAACCTTAAAGGGGTAGAATTAAGATTTATATAGAATCATCCATAGTAGAACCCATGCCAATTATGCTAACTAGGTGGGTCAAGGGCTGATGGAGAAGTGCCCAGTCTGCCACCCATCAGTGTCATGTTTGACAAGATTGATGTCTGGAAACCAAGGCTCTTAAGGAGTTAACCCAGAGATAGGGTTCTGAAGGATTCATTGAGGCAGCCAAGGAGTCAACCAGATTCATGGGGGCAGTGGGACACTATACAAGGGGGAGATAATAGTTGCCTAAGCTGGAATGTTTATAGATATTTTTGTGAAGGATTCATAGGAATAGCTTGTCACTGTTCCAAGCTGAGATAAACAATTCATGAGTTGTTGCTGGGCAGAGTTAATGCTCTGAAGCTTGGGGGGGGAGGGGTTGGAAGTGTGATTTTACAAACTGGTTTTACAGACTGATGTTACAAATTGGTATTACAAATTGTTAGTTTAGTATTTGTGTATAAACTAGTCTTACTTAGGAAAATAAGGTTCTTAGGAAAAACTAGGGAGCCCCATGGCAGGAAACTCTAGTGAATAATATTGCTTTTAGCACCCAAACAGTAAAGATTTAGGAGAGCTTTTTTTAGCCTTTCACTGTGGAGAAGGTTAAATTACTGGGCTTGGGGAGCTAATTGAGGAGAATCAAGCTGTAAAAAATCTATTCAAAACAGATTGTCATTAAAGTACCAAATGTAAAACAGATAAGACTTAAGAATGTCAGAATGGATCATCAGCGGTGCTGTTATAGTATAAATTGCTTTTCCTGTTTCTGTTCATTTCATGCCATATCATCATAAGTGAATCATCTTTTTCCCATTCTACTTGTTTTTGGAACACCGTAAACATGTTAGCATCTTATAGATTTTTCAGCGGGCCGTTGTGACACCACCAGCATCTGAGAAGCAAGTTTATTTGCTTCTTGTAGTCTTGATAAGTTTGCTGTAGCTCACAGTTCATAATTATAAAGAGCAATATATGGAAAACAGCTTTACTAGTTTGTTTTTATTTTAACAGAGTCAAGATGATGTGGTTATGGTATAACAGAGTACAGGCAGTTCAACAGACCTTTGGATTATTGTTCAGAAAAAGTTGTGCCTCCAAGAAAACACTTCCGGTGCTGACCCTATTCACAAAGGTAAAGAACTAATCAATTAGCATTTTGGTAGAAATACTAGTAGAGAAAATATGGACACATTCTAGAATGAAAATTGGAGCATAAAAAAGAAGCTGAATGGAGTAAATTTTTGCCATTCTAAGGTTTTTATATCTTAGTTTGCCAATCAGTATCTAATTAGGAGCAATATTTTCTTGTTCATATATCTCACATCCCTCAGTTCTGAAAGAGTAAGTTCATGAGATTTTGATCTAAGTCTAATTTGTGCCAGATTGCTCTCTAGTTTTCCCAGCAGTTTTTGGCAAATAGGGAGTTCATTAGTTGTAGTCTTTTTTTTTTTAAAGCAATGGGGGTTAAGTAACTTGCTCAAGGTTACCGGCCAGTTATTTCTGGGTGTGGTGCTGAGTATCTGAGCCCGGATTTGATACAGGTCATCCGGACACTGGAGCCAGTGCTCTTACTCGCTGAGCCACCTGGCCGCCCCTAAGCAATTGGGGTTAAGTAACTTGCTCAAGGTTACACGGCCAGGTGTTTCTGGGTGGGTGCTAAGTGTCTGAGCCCAGGATTCGATCTCCAGGTTTATCCCGACACTGGAGCACTGCGGTGCTCTTACTCTCTGTGTTACCTGGCCGCCCCTATCTGTAGTCTTTGAGTATATTGAACACTAGACTACTAGGTTAGATACCTTTGCTCCTATATATCATCTACCTAATCTGTTCCATTGACCAACTTTTTTTATGTCTTCTCCAGTGTAAAATAGTTTTGATGATAACTGTTCTATAGTATAATTTGATATATGGTACTTCTGGACTCTCTTCTTCTTCCCACTTTTTTTCCCAATTATTTCTTTTGAGAATCTCTATTTGTTTTCCCTTCATATGAATTTTGTCATTATTTTTTCTAGCTCCTGTCAAAATAACATTTTTATTTTTTTCAGTCCTATACCTATCAAAGTGATAATTTGATAGCTTGGCATATGACTGAATTAGTAAATTAATTTAGGTAGTATTATCATTTTTATTTTGTTACTAGCCTAATCATGAGGAATTGGTATTTCTCAGCTTGTCTGAGTCTGTTCTTATTTCTGTAAAAAGTGTTTTGTGGTTGTTTTCATATAGTTCCTTTGTGAGGAACTTGGCAAATGTGATTTTGAATGGAATTTCTCTTTCTATTTCTTCCAGCTTGGGTTTGTAGGTAAAAGGCTAATGACTTGTATGAATTAAATTTAATATGCTTCTATTTTGCTAATGTTATTGTTTCAAATTACTTTTTTATTTGGCTTTCTAGGATTATCTGTGTAGACCATCTCATCATCTGACAAAAGCCACAATTTTTGCTACATTAGTTCTTAGTTATGGACCTGTGCTAATTCTTCAATTACTTTTTCTTGTAATTTGTATTGTTATAGCTAGTATATCTTGCCGTGTCAGATAGTAGTGTTGATTATAGGCATCTTTGTCTTATCACTAAACTAATTGAAAAGTTTTATTTTATCACTATTACGTGTAATTCCAGCTCTTGATTTTAAATAGATATGATTTACCATAATAGGGAAAAATCCATTTAATCTTATGTTATTTAATTTAAAAAAAAACAGAAATAACTGTTATTTTTCAAAAGCTTATGGTGTTTTTTTTGCTTGAAAGCAAAGGGAGAGAGAGATACTATGAATGTAATGAGACCCAATAGAAACTGACGTCTTAACTCTCAGTGGGTCCCCAATGGATATGCCTCTACTACACTCAGTTGCAACCTAATTTTCATCTGAAAATTAAAACAAAACAGAAAATAAATTTGATAACCATTAAAAAGGGGGAAAAAAAGGACATTTAGCGATTAGAGACAGCATTCAGCTTTTAAGCACTGTGCAGTGAATCCTGAGGGGACTCTGATGCAGTTGATCCCAGCACAAGTAAAGGGATCTGTTCTCCTAGTTCCAGCACAAGTAAAAGGATCTATAATATGTATGGTTTCTGACCCAGAGGTTCTCCTGCATCCCACTAAGACCAGAGCCAGGAAGATACTTAGGAACTCATACTGGTGGCTCTTTTAAAAAGCCTATACTTATCTTATTACTGCTCCAAGGATTTTCTTCACTGAGGGAGCAGGGGTTAGGGAGGCTTTTTACCACCAAGGAACTGGGTGTGTTGCATCATAAGTTCTTGCAGAAATGTGATGCATCGCTGGAGCAGTGGCTTCTGAGGGTATATACTAATGGGATTAATGTTGGGATTCTCTCCACAGCTGAGTTTACATAAGCATGGGGAGCTCTCTGGGAACTTACTGTTAAAAAGTCAACTAAATCAATTAAAGTCTCTCCGTGGAGAATGCCTTTTGTCCCTTTGTGGATAACTGAGATGGGGAGTTGTTTGTACTTGTCCCCATAAAGAACAGTTCCTATTTCAGGCAGCTACCCAATGGGGATCTGCAAAGGAGGTGGTAAAGTTTCTAAAGGAAATGGGTTTGAAAAAATAAAAATAAGTTTAAAAAAAGGAAATGGATTTGATAGAATTGATCTATCCTTCCCCTCACATACACACAGCCTGACATATTCTATTATTAGACTGCATCAGGGACAATTATATCCTGCCTTTTAGGTATAGTCCCAACTGAACAGCTTCAGACTTTAATTCTGGGTCTCTTCTTCCACACAATTATGTAGATATAGACTGAAGAAATTTCCATATGTTAGGACACTTGTGACCTGAGCAAGTACTGTTGTCAGTACAAATAGGCACAGAGCCCATCCCCTTGTTAGGTGACAGAGAAAGATGGTACCTTCTCCAGCAGGGACCTTTGAGTTGTGACTCCTGAAACATGGGTTTGGTAAGAAAGCAATTGATGGTGAGCATATGAAAGTGCTAATAAAACTGTATAGGGAAATTCATCTTAGTGCTGTAGGAATCTTATAAAGCCCCTTCCCCATTTGGATCATTATGGGGAGATCATTGAGGGAAGGGGTATCATGAGATTGTGGGAGTGAGTATCTATATGGGCCCTTTCAACAACTTTATGCAGATTACTGTAGGTGGAGCCAAATGTAAATCCTTAGTTGCCCAAAGAATCGTATGTGATTGACACTAAACAGTACTGGGTCTCCAGGTAGGTAAAAGATGTTTCTTTTCTAGTAACAGAAATGGAGGAAACTGGAGGACTTTGTTATACCAGTTCTCCTTAGAACAACACTTTGTTACCTGTAAGGAAGGCATGTGGCCCTTGGCAGTTTACTGTGGATTAAAGAAAACTGAATAAAGTCATTGTGCCTGTCTCTATAGCTTTCCTGACCTCATTAATGATATAGACAGGAAACTTAAGCCCAAGGTTATTGTCATAGTGGGGGAAGGGAAGGGAATAAGCATTTATGTAGTACCTTCTGTGTGCTAAATGCTTTTACAAATATTATTCCATTTGATCCTCATAACAAGCCTGTGGGGGCGGAACCAAGATAATGGAGTAGGAACACAAATTTGGCATGGGCTCTGGCTCCAACCACTTCCAATACCTGTAAGAAAATGACTCTAAACAAATTTTAGAGCTACAGAACCCACAAAGTGACAAAGAGATACAAATCTCCCACTGAAGGCAGCCTGGAAGGCTGACAGAAATATATATGTCAGTGTGGGTGTATATATATATGTACATGTCTACATAGAGGGCATAGGATGAGTTTAATATGAAGGGATGATATTTAAAAAATAAAACCAAGAGGTGAGAGAGGAATTTATTGGGAGAAGGAGAAAGGGAGAGAGATTAGGGTAAATTATCTTGTATAAAAGAGACAAGAGAAAATTGTTACAATGGAGGGGAAGAACAGGAAGATGAAAGGGATGGAACAACCTTACTCTCATTGAATTTGGCTTAAGGAGGGAATAACATACACACTCAATTGGGTATCTTACCCTACAGGAAAATAGTGGGGATGATAGAAGGGAGGGTAGATTGGGGGAGAGGGTAGTTAGAAGCAAACACTTTTGAAAAGGGATATGGTCAAAGGAGAAAAAAGAACAATTGGGGGGGGGTGGGATAGGATGGAGGAAAATATAGTTAGTCTTTCACAATATAACTACTATGGAAATGTTTTGTGTAATTACTCAGGTACAACCTATATTGAATTGATTGTCTTCCCAGTGGGGGCGGGTGAGGAGGGAAGAAGGGAAAAAAACAAACTCAAAACTTAAAAACAAATGTTTAAAAAAAATTCTTTTTTTACAGGCAGTTGGGAAATAAGATATACAGGCACTGGGTTTTAGAAATCCATCTTGTCCTACTAGAAAGTGGGGGGGGGATGGGGAAGCATATAAGAGAACAGATTGGGGGAAGGGGTATTCAGTAGGCTTGCTATTTTGGAGTGGGGGTAGGAGAAAAAGGGGGGGGGAAGAAATTTGTAACTCAAAATCTTGTGGAAATGAATGTTGAAAACTAAAAATAAATAATCAGAAAAAAAATAACAAGCCAGCAAGGTAGGTGCTATTATTAACTCATTTTACAATTGAGGAAACTGAGGCAAACAGGTTAAGTCACTTGCCCAGGGTCACATAGCTACTAAGTATATGAGAATGGATTTGCACTCAGGTCTTCCTGACTCCAGGCACTGTGTCACCAACTGCATATTATAGGGACAGTATCAGTTCATACAAGTTTTCACTCATTTCTCTGAAACTGTACCTTTCATCATTTATTATGCCATAGTAGTAGCCCATTTCATTCATATACCATAATTTGTTTAGCTGTTCCCCAATTTATGAGTACCCCCTTAGTTTTCAGTTCTTTGTCCCCACAAAAATACCTACTCTAAATCTTTTTAAACATATAGGTCCTTTCCCTCTTCATCTCTTTGGAGTATATGTCTAGTAGTGGTATTGCTGGATCAGGATTTTGTTTTTCTTTTATCTTTTACATTACAGTTGGGTGAAGTCAGGAGATAGAACAGAAAAAAATAAATGCTTGTTAATTTTTTTTTTTTAAGCAATCAGGGTTACTTAACTTGCTCAAGGTTAGCAATTGGGGTTAAGTAACTTGCTCAAGGTTACACGGCCAGGTGTTTCTGGGTGGGTGCTAAGTGTGCTATGCTACCTGGCCGCCCCGATGCTTGTTAATTTTTAAAATAAAATAAAATAGTCTGAAGTATGTGTAATGTCTAAAAATAAGTAATGTTATATGTAGAAGATAATCTCTGCTTCCAACAAAATGCCATATCAGGATTTTCACTAGACTTCTATAAATTAACCAGTCTTTAAAACAGATTGAATATGAAGGATTTTCATTCTTAGAAATCATGCCAATTATTTTCATGAGGTCTTTGAGGGGTTTAGGTTCCTTTTAGAAATTACTGTGCATTTCATGCTACAGTTTAGGTAAGTTTTATCTGTTTTTTAATCTGTTTTTACTTTTTTTAAGGAGAGAGAAGGGACAAACTAGCAAAGATGATAGTATGAGAAAGCAATACAGCCCAGTTTCCCCCCCACAATTATTCCAACATAGAGTGAGAAAGTTCACAAGAATGGGTAGGGATCAGCAAATCTAAGCAGAAACAATAATGGGTCATTTTCAGGGAGGAGGTTGAATCAGGCAGACCTGTGTAGAGCCTGCAGGACAGGACAGGACAGGGCTAGGGCCTAGGGCAGTGTACCAGGGCAAGGATTAGTGGCAGACACAGTGTAAACAGGGCTTGATGATATGTACTATGAAGGGAGCAGAAAGGAGCAAATGTGCATTTGTTTATCTCTGACCTTCCAGAATAAACTAAAGCCTCTGGAAGAAATGAAGCAACCTTTTAGAAATTATATTATAAAAAAGTGAGAGCTGTAGAGGAAACAATTAGAAAAACAAAGAGAGCACTGAAGAATTTTGCCAAAGACTTGGCAAAATTAACAGCTTACTAGAAAAGGTGCTACAGATCCTCACACTAGTAACAGATTCCTTGAAAACCAGACTGAACCAAACAGATATTGATGATTCCATGAGAGAGCAAGAAATATTAAGAAAAAAAATCACAAGATTGAAAAAAGTAGAAAAAACTGATATCATGAAAATTTCTTTAGTAAGGCAAACACAGTGATGAAAGAGGGGACATGTGTAAATCTGATAGATTAACATAGAATGAGAGAAGGCACCATGGCACAGTGAAAAGAGGACTGGACTTTTTGTGTAACAGCTTCATTTTTCTCTTCCTTCTAGGATCCGTGTCCTCTTTGTGATGAAGCAAAAGAAGTCCTCAAGCCATTAAAAAACAGGGTAATCTATGTATACATAAAATACAGTACAGTTTTAATGTGTACCTTATATGAATTTCTCTTTGAGAAAGAATATTAAATAATCCCCCCCAATTTCCGTTATTTTCTACATATTTTGATGCTGATCTGCATAAAAGTTATTAAATTTGAGAGTACTAATTTTCTTGTCCTATGACTCTTAGTATTAAAAATAAGCTAAAGTGAACAGGCAGGAGCAATGTTAGTGAAAAAAACCTTCATCTTTATTGCCTTGGTGTCTCCATGTAACAGATCTTCACATTTCTTGAATTTACATTCAGAAAAATTTCTGAACTAGTTTTCAGAAGATGATCTATTCAGGGCATATTTTGTTCTGACAGGAAACTATGAGCCCTCCTAATAAATATGGAATAAGTGAACCAGAAGTACAACTGGTTCATGGTGAAACTGACCTAGGTGTGAAGATGAAGGATATTTACCAAACCCTGAACCAAAGAAACCACTCAGCATTAGATGTATGCCAGTTGGTAGTAGCTGGAAATCATGCAAAAAGCCAAAAAGGTCATTGTTTGTTATTTACTATTTTTTTATTTCTTCCAGTTTATTTTGCAAGAGGTGGACATCACTCTTCCAGAGAATTCAGCTTGGTATGATAGGTACAAGTTTGACATACCTGTCTTTCATTTGAACGGTCATTTCCTGATGATGCATAGAGTAAATTTATCAGAGCTTGAAAAACAACTCAAGAAACTTGAACAGCAAAATCACTAAAGTTGACTCATACCAAGGTGGTTTTCCCATATTATGTAAATGTAAAATACCTCAAGAATGTGACCAGGACTTCCTTCTAGGAGTGAAATGACCAAGCTTGACCCCAAAGAAGAGATAAAACAACTCCTCCCACAGCTTTGTATAAATGGAGAACCATGGATGTGTAAAACTACATATAATTACAGCTTTTTTGATATGTTGTTTAGTTTTGTGGAACTATTTTTTCTTTATACTTTTTTTAAAATAAGGGATGGCTCTCCGGGATTGGGTGGGGAAGGGATATAGTAGGAAATATAGTTCATATAAAAACAATATATTTTTAAAATTATAAGCTTAGAACACATGTAGATGAATAACCAAAGAGGATCCTTAAACTAGAAAGAAAGATGAAACCCTGAAAGACAGTACAAGACAAAGGAAATCAAACCAATCCCAGAAGAAGCATAAAACCCTGTGAAGTCCCAAAAGGCAATGAAACAATAAGAAGTTCCAAAACGATTCAAAAAAGAAGTGAAATCCATAAGAAAAACAAATTAGGAAGAGGAAAAAGTCAGAATTAATAGCTTTCAAAGCGGAAATAATTAACCTATTAGAAAAAAAATGAATGATGGCAAGTTTCTCTAGTCCAGCAAAAAAAAAAAATAACAGATTTGGAATACAAAACAAAACAAAACAAAATTGATGTCAGATCTACAGGTATTTGCTAAGAGTCAGTTATGTATCGGGAACTGTGCTAAGCATTAGGAATAAAAAGGAAGGTAAAAAAAAAATCTAATGGAGGAAGCAACAGTCAAATGGTTACGTATAAATAACATGTAAACAGGATAAGCCGACAGTAATCTTAATGGGAAGGCGCTAGCATTAAGGGAGATTGGGGAAAACTTTTTGCAGAAGGTAGAATTTTATTGGGACCTGAAGGAAGTCAGGGAAACTAAGAGACAGATAAGGAGGGAGAAAATACCAGGGATGGGAGACAGACCATGAAAATGCATAATAATAGAGTGTCCTACGAGTAGCCAATGTCATTGGACTGAAGAATCCATGGAGGGGAGTAAGGTGTTAAGATTGGAAAGGTCATAAGGGCCCAAGTTATAAAGGGTTTTAAAAGCCAAACAGAATTTTATATTTGCTCCTGATACAGAACCATTGGAATTTATTGAGGAGGGAGTGACATGATTAGTCCTGTTTTAGGGTAATCAGTTTGACAGCTGAGTGGAGGACTCTGTTAGGGAAGACCAATCAGTAGGGTATTGTAATAGCCCAGGCATGAAACAAGTGGTACCTGAACCAGGGTAGTGGTAATGTCTGAGAAGAATAGGGGGTGAAATATGTGTATAAGAAATGATAACAAAAGCAAAATGGGTAAGACTTGGCAACTGACTGGATATGGGGGGAGAGAGAGTGAAGAGTCAAGAAGACAAGTAGGTCTCAAGCCTGGGTGATGGGAAGAACGATGGTGCTTTTGACTGTAACAGGATAATTTGAAAGAGAAGAGGGCTTGGGGAAAAGATAATGAATTCAGTTTTGGACATGTTTGAGTTTAAGATGTAAACGTGTTTTACAGTTTGAGATGTCCAGTAGGCAGTTTGAGATGTGAGACTGGAGGTCAGGAGAGAGGTTAAGACTGAACAAATAGGTCTGAGATCATATGCATAGAAATGATAATTAAATCCATAGACCTTGGTAAGATCACCAAGCAAAATAGTATAGATGGAGAAGAGAAGACCCAAGACATAGCCTTTGGGGTACCTACAATTAACAGACTTGACCTGGATGAAGATTCAGCAAAAGAGACAAAGAAGCAGTGATAAGAGGAGAATCAGGAGCGAGCAGTGTCATGAAAATCTAAAAAAGTAGAGAGTGTCAAGGAGAAAATGGTACTCAACAATGCCAGAAGTTGCAAAGAGGAAAATGCCATTAGATTTGGCATTTAACGGATCATTGGAAACTGGAGAGAGCAGTTTCAGTTGCATGATGAGGCTGGAAGTCTGTAGAGTTAGGAAGAGAGTGAGATGAAAGGAAGTGAATGCACTGATTGATTGTAAATTACTTTCTCAAGAAATTTAGCCGGGGCGGCCAGGTAGCACAGTGAGTAAGAGCACCGGCTCCAGTGTTGAGAAGACCTGGATCAAATCCGGGCTCAGATACAAAGCACCACACCCAGAAATAACTGGCTGTGTAACCTTGAGCAAGTTACTTAACCCCGATTGCTTTAATAAAAAAAGAAAGAAAGAAAGAAATTTAGCCACAAGAGAGAGAGATAGAGGATTATTGGTAGAGGGGATGAATGGATCAAATGAGGGTTTCTTGAGGATGAGGCATGAGTATGTTTATAAGCAGTAGGGAAGAAGCCAGTAAACAGGGAGAAATGGAAGACTAATGAGAGAGTGGGGATGATAAAGGGAAAAGAGTTAGATGGCATCAATTGTGCATGTAGAGGAGTTTTCCCTAGCAAGATAGCTCTGCTCTTCATGTGAGAGAGGAGTAAAGAGAAGATAGTGATAGAAGGCATTGAGTGATGTGAGATGAGGAGAGCATCTCTTGGTGATTGGCCTCAATTTTTTCATTGAAGGTTCTCAGTTTAGAGGGTACTGGGGAGAGGAAACCATGTGACTTTTGAGAGGGATGAAAAGCCACTCTGGTGAATGGGATAATGACCCCTTTAGGGTAGACATGAAAGGATTGCTTTTCCTCATTGAGAACCCAGTTGTGATTATGCAATATAGATTTGCAGCCTGGCCTCTGACACTTCCTAGCTGTGTGACCCTGTGAAAGTCATTTAACCCTGTTTACCTCAGTTTCCTCATCTATAAGATGAGTTGGAGAAGGAAATGGCAAACCACCCTCTGTATCTTTGCCAAGAAATCTCCAAAAGGGTTCATGAAGACATGACTGCAAATGACTCAACAACAGAATATGTAAAGGAGATGAAGATGTAAACAGAAGGTGGAGGAACAGAATGAAAGCACCATGGACTAAACCTCACAACCTTCCTATAATTGAATCTGTGAATTTTGTATGACAACATTTCTTAGTTGAAGGTTGGATAGATGTGGGAGAAATGAGAGATAGCAAGAAAAGGAGTTGAAGAAGAATGGGAAATAGCATGAAAAGGAGGGACTGAAATTGGAGGAATGAGAGAAAGTGGTTTTAACCCAAAGCGTCGCTCTGAAGAGCTCTCTCTTTTAATTTAAAAATATTTTAAAAGAGTATTTTATTTTTTCCAATTACATGTAAAGACAATTTTTAACATTCATTTTTTTTTTATTTTTGGAGGGCAATTGAGGTTAAGTGACTTGCCCAAAGTCACACGGCTAGTTTATGTGTTTGAACTCAGGTCCTCCTGACTCCAGCGCTGGTGCTCTATTCACTGCACCACCCAGCCGCTCCATTTTTAACATTTAACATTAAAAAAATTCTGAGTTCTTCACTATTTGACAAAAACTGCTGGGAAACTGGAAAATAGTGTGGCAGAAACTAGGTATGTCTTAATATCTTACACTGTATACCAAGATGAGATCAACATGGGTACATTATTTAAACATAAAGGGTGATTCTATAAGCAGATTAGGAGAGCAAGGAATAGTTTACGGGTCAGATCTGTGGAGCAGGGAAGAATTTGTGACCAAATGAGATAGAAAGCCTTATGAGATGTAAAATGGACAATTTTTATTATATTATAAATTGAAAAGTTTTTACATAAACAAAACCAGTGCAACCAAGATTAGAAGCAAAGCAGAAAGCTGGGAAACAATTTTTGCAGCAAGTGTCTCTGACAAAGTCCTCATTCCTCAAATATATAGAGAAATTATTCAGATTTATAATGTCATTCCCCAATTGATTAATGGTCAAAGGATAGACACAGGCAGTTTTCAGATGAAAGAAATCAAAGCTATCTTTAGTCATATGAAAAAAATTCTTTAAGCCACTACTGATTAGAGAAATGTGAATTAAAACAACTTTGAAGTATCACCTCACACCTATCAGATTGGCTAATATGACAGAAGAGGAAAATAATAAATGTTGAAGGGAATTTGGAAAAATTAGAATTACTTATGCACTCTTGGTGGAGTTGTGAACTGATCAATCCATTCATTCTGGAGAGCAATTTGGAACAATGCCCAAAGGGCTATAAAATGCTGCATACTCTTTGACCCAGCAATACCACTAGTAAGTCTATATTACAAAGAGATTAAGAAAAAAAGGAAGGGGGAAGGGAGGTCAGAGGAAAAGAGCCTATTTATACAAAAAATTATTTATAGCAGCTATTTTTGTGGTGGCAATGAATTGGAAATTGAGGGAATGCCCATCAATTGGTGAGTGGTTAAGCAAGTTGTGGTATATGATTGTAATGGAATATTACTGTGCTATAAGAAATGATGAACAGACTGATTCAGAAGAACCTGGAAAGACTCATATGAACTGGTCCAAAGTGAAGTGAGCCGAACCAGGAGAACATTGTATGCAGTAATAGCAATACTATATGATGATCAATTGTGAATGACTTTGTTCTTTTCAGCAATATAGTGATCCAAGAAAATCCAAAGGATTCATGATGAAAAATACTATCCATTTCTAGACAAAGAACTGATTGAGTCTAAATGCAGATCAAAGCATACTATTTTTCACATTCTGGATTTGTGTGTGTATGTGTTTCCTTTGGGTCTGTGTCTTTCACAACATGACTAATATGCTAATATGATTTGCATGATGGGATAGGCATAACCAAATAAAATTGCTTACTAAGGAGGTGAGGTTAGGGAGGGAAAAAATTTGGATCTCAAAAATTTTTTTTAATTAATGTTAAAAATTGGCTTTACATATAACTGGGGAAAATAAAATATTAAAATTTTTTGGAGTTCCAAATTTTCCCCCTTTCTCCCTCCCTCCCCCCCTCCCCAAGATGGTAAGCAATTTGCTATAGGTTATATATGTGTAATTATGTAAAACATAATTCCATGTTAATCATGTTGTGAAAGAAGAAACAACAAAAGAAGAAAACCATGAAAAATAAAGTGAAAATAATATGCTTCAATCTGCATTTAGAAATTTCATCAGTTTTTTCTCTGGACGTGGATAGCATTTTTCATCATGTGTCCTTTAGAATTGTGTTGGATCATTCTATTGCTGAGAATAGCTAAGGCATTCATAGTTGATTATTGTACAATCTTGCTGTTACTGTTCTCATTTTACTTCATTTTGCATCAGTTCATGTAAGTCTTTCCAGGCTTTTCTGAAATTATCCTGCTCATCATTTCTTACAGCACAATAAGTATTCCATTGCATTAAAATACCACAACTTTTTCAGCCATTCCCCAATTATGGGTATCCCCTCCATCTGAAGAGCACTCTAAGAGTTCCATGTCTGTTGGAGATGGAGACCTTGAGGGGTTTAATCTACATGAAGTTGGTACACAGGGTAGTTGACCTTCTCTAAGAGAGGGTTGCGCCTGTATAGTCAACATCTTGCTTCAGGAGAAGGGAAAATGGAACTCTGAGGTCAACTAGCACACAGAAACATGGGTGAAAATGAACCCAGAAATGACGGTATACCCAGAACCAAGGGGAGTAATCATTAAAAGGGTCAAGGACAGCACTGAACTGCAAAATTTGGAGCACAATGGGATATTTCTTCTATACATAATACCTCTCTGGTGAATTCATGCTTCTAAAAGTAAGGCACAACAGAGAAAAGGAAGGGGGAAATGAAGGCAAGAGCTGTAAAGATAATAACAAAAATTGGTAAGAAGGAACACATACATGGTGCTTTAACTCCATGAAGAATGTGAACTTAAAGAGGTAATAATAGAGATTATAGACCAAGGAAGAGAGAAAACAGGGAAGAGAATCAATGAAGACAACAAAGAAAAAGCATTCTTAGAAAAAGTCAGAGAAAAAAAAACATAAATGAAAGATAATAGAGAGGAAGGAAGGTTTTTAGCTAACTACTTAGAAGGGGAAAAGAGGGAAAGAAATTAGTGACTAAATAAAAGAAAAATCAATAAATTAAGTAAAACTCCCAAACTTACATGTAGACAGAAACGAGGCATCCAAGAGAAAAACAAAAGGGTGAGGTCTACCATGCCCCAGCTTTATTTCTGTTTGTGTTTTTCCAGATTTATTCTGCTAACAGATTTGCTAGATTTAATATTGTTTCTCATAAATACCTGTGGTTGACCCTGTCCTTATGTTATTGCTTCTTAAGACCTAAATGGGAGCCATACAGGAGAGATCTTAGTACAGGACTGGGAGTTCATGCCCAACTCCAGTGTTATGAGAGTTTGTAACTGCTTCTTAAATCATTATAGCAGTTACTAGAATGTTGCTTATATATGATATGCCAAAGTTTGATACTTCTAATAAGTGCTGTTGAGCAATATCAGATTTGACTAAATTACTTGGTCATCTGTGTTAGTAACTGAATAAGTACCGTGGAATGATACTGCAGTCCTCCGCTAATGTTATTGGCAAAATATGAAAAGATTTCAAGGTTTTAGTGGGTTACAATTTCAGTATGAGCCGGTAGTGTGATATGGTAGCTAAGAGAACTAGTATTATCTTAGCAAGAAGGTGTCCAGTGAAAGTGAATCTAGCTGTACTCTGTATTGGCTTGATTTTCTCTGTGTTATACAAGTAAACATTTATTAAGCATCTACTATGCGCCAGGCACTGAGCTAAGTGCTAGGGATACAAATGAAAAAAATATATATGAGCTCTCCAGGAGCTTATATAACCTAATGGGGGAAGACACACTAAAAGGAAACCCAAAACTGGGGTGCAAGGGAGGCATCAGGTACTGTCCAGCATGGAGTTGAAATAAGGTAGTGCTGCTGATAGAACATGGAATTACCAAGAAGGTTGTGAGCCCTTTATAAAGGAAGTCTTTGGGAAGAATTAGCATTTTCACTCTCCAGTCCTCTAATCAGAGGGGAAAGGCAACAGAAGAGTTAACAAGATGGAGAAAATGTTGGCTATTAAAACCTGATGAAGTGATGAGATTTCAGGTGATCAGCCTATTCTGGGGAATATGGTGTTTTTGTGGAGTTGAAACCAAGCAGAACAACTAACTGAAAATAGGGTTGAATATTATATTTATTTTTGGGTGCCACATTTTAGAAAGGTCATTTTGTTTCAGAGGGCAGCCACAATGGTGAAGGGCCTCAAGTTCATGCTAGGTAAGAATTTTGTTGAAAGAACTAGGGTTGTTTAGCCTGGAGAAGATAAGATAGGAGAGACAGGAGTTACCTTCAAATATTTGAAGGATTATCACATACAAGAGGAATTTAACTTGTTCTGGAACAATAGGGATGAGCTTCAAAGAAGTAAATTTAGATCTGAGATGAGAAAAAAACTTCCCAACCATTAGAGCTATCCAAACATCAAGAAGTGCTTGCTTCTCACTAGAGGTTTTCAACACAAAAGGTTAGATGACTTGTATTCATTCTAGAAGAGATTTTTGTTGATATATGGATCAGACTAGGACCCTTCTAATTCTAAGATGCTAACATGTCATTAAGGAAAATATTGTAGACTATACAATTTATGTCCATAGTTCAACAAACAATGTTATCATGGGTAACAAGTTACTTACAGAAGTTAACTTATTATATATATTTTGCTTTTTGGAGTGCAATTGGAGTTGTGACTTGCCCAAGGTCACATGGCTAGTATTTGTGTTGCATCTGAGGCTGGATTTGAACTCAGGTTCTCCTGACTCCAGGGCTCTATTCACTGTGCCACCTAGCCTTCCCTAACTTATAATATATTAAAGATGCTATTGCAGGGTATTATGTGAAGCATACTTTGTATTAGTCAATGAATTGTGCCTTTCCCAAAGCACAGTCCATGAACACCTACAGAGTTCTGCATAGGAATTGTAAGAACCAGAAAGTGCTGCTGAAGAGTTTGACCAAGTGAGAAATGAGAAGTAAGGCAATTATTTCATTGCCATTTAATTCAAATGGGCAGATAGCATTATAGCACCCAGTTCCACTTTAGGGTATTATTTAGACCATTGCTAAGCAGATAATAAATTAGAAATTTGTATTAGAAAAACTGAATGGAATCAGTGAGTCACATAGTTGGGATCATTTGTGAGGGTCTTAAGATTTGTAAAGTCTGTTATATATGATCTCATTTGTTAACACTTTAGAAGTCAGGGGTAGGGAACCTGTGGCCTCATGGCCACATATGGCCTTGAAGTCGCAGGTTTCCCACCTCTGCTTTTAGGTTTAAGGAAACAAGCTGAAGTGACTTGTCCATGGTGATATAACTGGTTTTCCACTGCACCATGCCCATCTCAGTTTAAGGAGAGTGGGCAAGTGATAATGGTGATAAAACTAAAACTGATGGCTAAAATAATAATGGGAACCAATGGATTTAATATTTTAAAATTTTATTTTTTCACTGAATATGTTCTCTCTTTTCTGCTCTTAACCTCCTGCAACAAATAGGCACTGTAAAGCAAAACACATCCCCATATTGGCCCCATCCAAGAATGTTGTCTCACTTAGCATATTCAATGTATCATTTCTGTCAGGAAGTGGGTAACATTCTGAAATCAGTTCATTAAGCTGATCATCTTTCTTAAGTCTTTAAGATTGTTATTTTTTCAGTGTTATTATAGTACACATTTTTCTCCTGCTTCTCATTACACTATCAGCTGAAAGTTTGCATTTCCCCTAACACATGTGGAAGTATACCTCTTCCCACCTCACTCTATCTCCTCTTCCCTCATTAGCCTAGAGATCACAAAATAATATTAGGACAGTACTTTAATCTCAAGTCATTGGTCACCCCTGAATGAGAAAAAATTAGTAGTCTTTTCTTTCATTAGCAATGCCAAAAGTGTCTTGTGCTGAAATTTTTTTCTAACATTATTGTCAATTCCTAAAAGGAGAGTTGGATCATTTGGAAGGATTCCTCTCCTAAGTGATTAAGGTAATGATTAGACTAAGAAAAGCAAAGTGGAGATCTTTGATTAATTTGAATTATTTTTTTGAGTTCAACTCTGTCCAGGAAAAAAAAAAGGCAAATATTAGGGGAGCAAGTGGTTAAAATGGTATTTAAAGGTTTTAGGAAAATGATTCTCCAAGGTGTGTTAAAAATTATTCTGCTGCTCAAGAATCAAACTTACCTGAATTTTGTTACTATTTTACCTTATTGGAGAATTTTGTCTTTCTTTGGAAAACTACAAAAAGTGAGTGAAAATGGCTTAAGAGAGAAATTTCCAAAAGCAGAATATGTTCCTATTCCTTTGTATTTTCTAATACAACAGAGATACTTAAATTGAACTAGAATAATTTAATTAATAAATTCATCTTTGGCAAGTGAGTGCCACAAACACAAAATACAATATTTTCTTCCACAAATATCTCTAAGCAGATTAAAGATAATTTACTAAAGCCCTAACATTACTGTGGTTTGCAGATCTTATTTGTTATAAATAAAAATATAGGAAAATTTAAACAAGTTACATTATTTTAAATAACATAACTAACATTTTAACACAGAAACCCTCCCTTCCCTCGCTGCCCCCCCCCCCCTTTGCTCTCAACCTTGTTGCTTAAAAATCTAAGAACATAGGGGAAGCTAGGTGGCACAGTGAGTAAAGTGCCGGCCCTGGAGTCAGGAGGACCCAAGTTCCGGCTGCAGACACTTAACACCCACACAAAAAAAACTAGCTGTGTAACCTTGGGCAAGTTACTTAACCCCAGTTACCCTCCAAAAAAAGAAAATCTAAGAACATAAAAAGTATCAAATAAAACAAGTTTTGATGTAGCTTTTATTGAGTGTTCACATGATTAGGCAAAATTACTTTCTTACAAAGTTTTGTTTTTTTTCTATAAAAAAAAATCTGTAACCTTTATTATTACAAAACAAAACAAAACAAAACAAAAAACAAACCAGTACAAAAATGTCCAGAATATTGAAAATGCTTTCCCTCTCCCTCACAGCACCATTAAACAGAATAGAGGATTATCAATAGCACAATGATAGTGTAGATGGAGAAATCTCCAAATAATCCCCAGACACATAGTGGTTTATTTCTCCTTCTCACAAAAGCTTTTAAAAATAAAGACCAAGAAAAATCCAGTAACACAAAAAAGGCAGAAAAATTTGAGGGATTTAAAAAAAATTCACATCATCAATAATTCACATCTTACAGAAAAGTTATGGATAGGATTTCTTTTATAAAACATGTTTTTCAGTGTCAAAAAGGAAATTAAGGCCATTAGGCTTCCAGCTTATAAATTCACATAAAGGAAATATAAAAATACTTTGTGCTTCTGAGAAGGTTCTGAGGGTATGTAGATAAGGATTACTGCAGTGTCTTATTCTGAGAAAGATATTTGGATAGTTCACATAATTGTACAGCTTCTCTGGGATGTTCTTGGGCCTCCCTAATTAGGAAAGAAGAAGGAAAAAGTTATTGTGAAGAAAGAGAATCACAGAATCTTAGAGCTAGAGTGATCCTTAGTAATCAAGTTCAGCTATGTCCAAGTGTATAAATAGGAAATTTGAGAACCAAAGGTTATAAGGGACCTTCCAGTTACATGAACAAATTTTAAAAATTGAAACACCAAAATAAAAATTTAACATACAGAGCAATGGTTTTATGTCCTGTGATTAATGTGTGCATGTACTTTATTGTAGCAAAGGACCGAAGACAAAGTGGGTGTCCATCAATTTTAGAATGGTTGACAAAATTATGGCATATGAATGAATGGAATTAGGGACAAAGAGAAACATGAGAGAATTTTAATAAAGTGATGCAGAGTGGAGTGAGTAGAACCAGTAGGAAAGTTTACACAATGACCACCCTAAAAAGGAAAACATAATGACCAATTGTGGTTCCAGAAGAAAATATACAATTATAGATATAGCCAACGTATGGATTTATTTTTCTTGAGAGTACTTATTTTCTTAAAGCATTTTTATGGGGACAGGGATATGAAGGGGGTAGTTATAGTGATACCAAAAGGAAAAAGTAAACTCTTAATAAATTACTTTAAAATATATAGTAAAAAGCAAAATTAACTTGATAAGGGGACATAAACAAGCAAGGCAGTATCAGAACTATCATTCTAAATTTGAAATAGACTCAAAACAATATTACATAGTAGAGATTCACAATTTCATATGCAATATTTCTATTCTGTTCTTCATAAGAGGAGCAATGTTTTTGTTTGTTGATGTTTGTCAAATTTACAATAGCAAAAAGGAAAAAAAAATTCCCCCAAACTGATTGACTAAGGAGTATTACATTTATAAGGTCTTAACTTCCTGTATCTCATTTCATATCGCTCTATTTCAGTGGTTTTGCCTACAAAGGAGAACATGATGCATGTGGTCTTAGAGATCCATTAATGTTCTTATGCCACCAACAAATGACTAGCTTGGTAGAAAGTTAGTAACTGCTAAACTACCGCCCCAATACATTATATGATTATGCCATTCTCTTCAAATCCTTGCCACCATGATCAATGTACTATATATTATCAACATACTGCATTCCAGGACCTGCCTTTTCTTGATGTCAACACCTGACTCACATTTTTCTTCTTAACCCCATTTCCGGCTATGATTCTATGTCAGTGACCCACATGGCACTTTGACTTAACGTAGTTTCTCACCCTCAGTCTCTTCATCCCCACTCTACACTAACTACATTGATAATAGCCATATTCTGAAGCTCATCATGGGGATGGCACTGATTCAACCACCAAGATCTCAAATTTGATGTTCTCATCTTCACCCACAACCTTCTCACCCATCAACTCCAAGTCCTAAAGTCCTAAAACAAAGCAAAACCGGCCCAATTATAAGTCAATGTGACAAACTTACCGAGCTGTTGCTATTACCCAGTAATCCTTCTATTTATCTCATGTTATTTGTCTGGTACATTTTCCACAATAGTTCTTGAAATCTTCTCCTGCATCCATTGCCCCACCCTGCAAGCTAATAACCTATTATCCTACTTTGTAGAGAAAATCAAGGCCACCTGGCTTAAGCTTCCTGAGCCCCTTCATATCTCTTATGTTAATATTTTAGTTCTTCCTCCCTTTTTCTGATGAAAAGCTAATCCTTCCTCTTTTCTAAGATGAACTCTTCAACCTATGGGTTTAACTTAATTCCCTTCTGCTTTTTGAGCAGAGATTGGTTCATTCATTGTATTTGTACCCTCAACATTAACACAGTTCCTGGCACACAGCAGGTGCTTAATACTTGAAGTAGAGTGATTCTCTGACACCTTGGCACTCCCAATTATTCTTCTAGTCTTGGTAACACATCCAGTTTTCTTCCCTCAGCTCTTTCTCCTGTGTTTTCAAACATGCCTGGATCATCTCTGGATGCCTCAAAATTCCACTGGACACCTCATGGCTCTCTAGCTAGTCTATCTTTTATTAAATTAATTTCATTATTACACATCTCCCAACTTGTGATATACCTACCATTATCTAAATTTCCTGTTCTTTTCTTTTTTTTTTGGAGGGCAATTGGGGTTAAGTGACTTGCCCAAAGTCACATGGCTCCTAAGTGTGTCAAGTGTCTGAGGCCGGAATTGAACTCAGGTCCTCCTGACTCCAGGGCCAGTGCTCTATTCATTGCACCACTCCTGTTCTTTTCTTAACCCTTGAAATCTGGCTTCTGTCTTTTCCTTCCATTCTCCTTAAACTGCTCCCTCAAAAGTCACTAGAGATTTTCTAATCACCAAATACAAAGTCCTGTGCTCTCCCCCACCCCCAGTTGTTATCCCTCTTGATTATTCAAACTGACTCTATTGATCACCTTCTTCTTCCTTGAACTCTGGGACCCTGTGCTATTCTGACTCCCCCAGTTCTGTCATCCATTCTTCTATTTCCTTCAATAATACTTCTTTTTCGTATTCTGACTACCTCAATGCTCAACATTCTTAAAAATTTTTTGCTTCTGTATATTCTCTAGCCATGTTCTGTCATCACCTCAAAAAAACCAAAAACTGTCCCCACCAAACTGGCTTGCTTTCTATTGACTTTCTCACTTATACCGTTGGGATCACAGCTTTTCCAGTCCCCCACGCTAGAAACCAGAAAGTCATCTTTGATATTCCCCCTCTCTTACACATTCCAACACCTTTTCCATATCAGCAAGTTCTATTGATTCTTTTCTCAGGTTTTATTCATTCCTTCTACCCTAGGTTCAGAAGAACAACAGACCTCTCATGCAGGTGATTGTTTCAAGGCAATGCTCCAGTTTAGATCATTAGAATGAGAATATGGGGTTTTCTTTATACGTTTTTTAAAAGTAGCTAAAGATTTCTCTTGATTAATAAGAATCTAATAATTTTTCTTCTTGATACATATAGTTTATTCCTCCCAATTTATTTTCAGATATGATTGAGCAACTTCCAATTAACTGAACACATTTCTGACTTATTTTAAAATGTTTAATACAACTAATATATTTTACTTTATTTTTGCTTTTTGGAGGGGGGAAGGCAGGGCATTTGGGGTTAAGTGACTTGCCCAAGGTCACATGGCTAGTTTTTGTGTTAAGTGTCTGAGGCCGCATTTGAACTCAGGTCCTCCTGACTCCAGGGCCAGTGCTCTATTTACTGTGCCACTTAGCCACCCCTACTAATATATTTTATTAACAAAATTTCAATCAAATGAATAGAGTAATACCTGCTGGTGAGAAACATCCTCTTCCTCAACTGCTTCAATGGCTGCTCTCCTTCCCTCTTCTTCTACTTCCTCCTCCTCCTCCGGTAAGGCTGTTTTGAAGACTGTGCTTCTTTGAGCAACCTCCTAAAGATAAAAGGAGGTTTATTATTGCAAGTCTCCCACTCATGCAGGTGAGTCACACTTGGCAACCTCTTCTGGGGGAAAGAGAGAGTATACTGACAAGGAACAGCAAAAGTAACTGACAAATCCATAGCCAAAGGAATCAAGACTTTTGGCTGATAAAACAATGACAATTACTATTATCTTAAAATATAAAGAACTCAGTGGGAGATATTAAAAACACACGAGACCAAGAAATCCATATCATATTTATCATCTTGTCTACTTATTGAAGTAGTCTTAAGATCCTTTCAGTGAGTATTTAAGAAGCTAAGCAGCAAACACTTCTATTCAATTACAAAAAGCAATTATATTACCCACCTACACAATAATTTGCTGAACATTAAACATAAAAGAACAGTATAATAATAGCAACTTGCACTAGGATTTTTTTTTTTTTGCTTTTTGGAGGGCAATTGGGGTTAAGTGACTTGCCCAAGGTCACAGGGCTAGTAAGTGTTAAGTATCTGAGGCTGGATTTGAACTCAGGTCCTCCTGACTCCAGGACCAGTGCTCTATTCACTGCACCACCTAGCCACCCCCACTAGGATTTTTTAAAAAGCAATTAATCCGGAAAGCCGAGAAATAATACATATTACCCACAAGTCTGTTCTCTTCCTTTCTTGTTCAGCCAGCTAAGATGCCAAAAGGGAAGAAGGCCAAGGGGAAGAAGGTGGCTCCGGCCCCTGCTGTAGTAAAGAAGCAGGAGGCCAAGAAAGTGGTCAATCCTTTGTTTGAGAAGCATCCAAAGAACTTTGGCATTGGTCAGGACACCCGGCCCAAAAGGGACCTTACTCGATTTTTCAAGTGGCCTCGGTACATTAGACTGCAGCGTCAAAGGTCTATCCTTTATAAGCGTTTGAAGGTTCCGCCATCAATTAACCAGTTCACTCATGCTTTGGATCGTCAGACAGCTACTCAACTGCTTAAAATGGCTCACAAGTATAGACCAGAGACAAAGCAAGACAAGAAGCAAAGGCTGCTGACTTGGGCTGAACAAAAGGCTGCAGGCAAAGGAGATGTCCCCACTAAGAGACCACCTGTTCTCAGAGCAGATGTTAATTAACACTGTTACTACCCTGGTAGAAAACAAGAAAGCACAGCTGGTAGTGATTGCACATGATGTGGACCCCATTGAGCTAGGGGTCTTCCTACCTGCCTTGTGCCGGAAAATGGGGGTTCCTTACTGTATTATCAAAGGTAAAGCAAGACTCGGTCACTTAGTTCACAGAAAGACCTGCACGAGCATTGCCTTCACACAGGTTAACCCTGAAGATAAGGGAGCCCTGGCTAAGCTGGTGGAAGCCATCAAAACCAATTGTAACGACAGATATGATGAGATCTGGGGTGGCAACTTTCTGGGTCCAAAATCAGTGACTCGTATTGCCAAGCTAGAAAAGGCAAAAGCTAAGGAACTTGCAACCAAATTGGGTTAAATGTGTATTTGATTTTTCCCTACGTAAAAATAAAAATTTAAACAACAACAAAAAAGCGATTAACCCTTTTATCCAAGCAAAACAGCAAAGAGAAACTGGAGAAGTTATACTATACAGATTATAAGATATTAAAGAATACATAAGAATAAACAGGCTCATTAGCTGGGAGTGAGATTAAGATTGTGGTTCAAGTCATGAGAGAAAACAGAACTCTCCAAGGAAGAAAGATGATATTCTTAGCAGTCTCTAGAATTGTAAATCCTGGAGAATTAGGAATTTTTATCTGAATTCCACTGAGGAGAAAGAAATAGGAATTAAAAATAACATCACCAAAAATCTACAAACACAAGAAAACAATATTCGGGCTAAGAAAGAAGCAAAGAGTATTTCAAAAAGTTCTAATTATTACCAAGTTAGCAGTTAACAAGTTGCCTGAAAATGACAGCAATTGACAACTTGCCTTAAAATGCTATATTTATACTGCCTTGTTGAACCTTTGACCCAGATCCAAACTTAAGACATTCAAATAATACAAATATATAAAACAGACCTAGATATAATGAGAACTCTATAGCATGATATCTACATGACAAACTGTTCCCTATTCAAAATATGTAACCAACATCAAGTGAGAAATAACAGATATGTAAAATTTTTTCAGACAACTTAAGCCTATGATGATTCTACCTAAATTTAAATCTAGGGCACTTAGGTGGTACAGTGGTTACAGCACTGGGCTTGGAGCCAGGAAGATCTGAGTTCAAATCTGGATTCAGACACTTACTGAAGTGTGACCCTGAGCAAGTCATTTAACCCTTATTTGTCTCAGTTCTTCATCTGTAAAATGGGGACACACTGGAGAAGGAAATGGCAAACTACTCCAGTATCTTTGCCAGGAAAGTTCCATGGACATAAAGTCCATGGAGTTATGTAGAGCTGGACACAACTGAATAATAAATTTAAATCCATCATTATCTCTCCTAAATGGGACAAAGTGTGGCTTCCAAATTAATGAGTCAATCTAAAACACCTGACAAGTGGTCATTCATCTTCTGTTTGAAGACCTTCTAGGAGAGGGATGCCATGATCTCCTGAAGCTAAATAACTATTTATTGGACAGTAATGAATGGAATTCTTAATGAGGTATGGGTTGGCCTTTAAGGTTCCTTTTGGTAGGTAAAATTGACATGATGTGAGATGATGACAATAATATTAGATACTAATCACCACTGGTAAGTTATTAGAATTGATTTCAATGTTCTAACATGATTTACTTTAGGTTATTTCCCTCTGGTGTGAGAGAAGTGATTATTAGTAACTACTGATTTTGGGGGGGATCCAGAGCTTCCTCCCTTTTCTAAAGTCCTAATCTTAAAAGATTCAGTCTCTTGAAGGCCATTGCTGATAATGAGATTGGACTAACTTTCTTGTTCAGCTTCCACCCAGGTGGAGTAGCCATTGTGTTCTGCTCAGGTTGGGGTGGGGCATAAATTCTTGGAATAGACTGACCAAACCTGGGGATGCTCTGTATAGACTGTTAACCAACCAGGGTTGATTTCTGACCCTGGGAAACACCTATTCTTCTAATGGTATATTAAGTGTGAGCCTGCTGCTATGACTGTCTCTGGTCTAAGAGAGATGGCTAAATGACCATCCTTTTATTAATGTGCTTTCCTTGCCAGTCATGGCTATCCATGAAGGGACCAAAGCCTTGCACTTGAGATTCTTAACAATTCCCCCCCCCACCTTCCCCCATATACCATAGGTCCACATGGAGAGTTTTCTACGAGGGTTTTCTATGAGAATTCTTTGTTTGGACTTGGCTGTGATCTGACTCACCCTTTTACCAGTAATTAAATTTTAACTTTCTAAATTTATATGTTTTGTGTCTATTTGCTTTTATGCTGTAGCTCTTTAATTCCCTCCCGCCCCTACACACACACACACACACACACACACACACACACACACACACACACA
>NW_027185793.1:16130199-16163213 GCF_028583685.1 Petaurus breviceps papuanus | reverse complement strand
CACACACACACACACACACACACACACACACACACACACACACACACTGTCACCAGCAGGGGGTCCACTGTTTATGAGGAAAGAGTACATCACAAACGAAAGCCTTTGCTGAAGAGGGCTTTGAAAAGAAGTCCTATTTTTAAATGGAGTGTCTGCTGTGCTGACTGAGATGTGAGGAGCCACCTGGGAAATTTTGGATCAGAAGCCTGGCCATTCCAGTCTTCATTAATTTTAAAGAGTTAATAAACATGTGTGGCCTGAAATTTCTTGCAGCTAAGTTTCATACATAATGAAATGGGCAAGTTGTGAGAGTAACAACCCCTATAAAAACTACAAATCTTGGAGAGCAAATTAGGTTAAAATTCTGCCCAAGGAGAAGCCGTCTTAGTTTTCAGGCAGAAGCCTGTCTGAGGAATTAGGTATGCTGAATGTAGGATTAAGTGTGATGGGGGGAGGAGGGGGAGTCTGCTCTGAGCAGAAGCAGCAGACAGACAGGTAAGTGAAAAAGCAGAGTGAAAGCTCTCCCAAGCTAGTAGCTTTTATTCTCAACTTTGATTTCTGTATGTTTTTGTTTGTGTTTTGTCTTTTTCTCTAGGATATGATCTGTATTTGCTAGGTGGGGGGAACCGAAAAAAAAAACAGGGTGAGACCAAGGAGTTTACAGTTTGGGAGGGGGAATCAGAGAAGGGATCTTTCAGTAAAAACACCAAGTTTTTTTTTCCCTTAGATGGAATTTTAGCAGCAACTTTGGATCTAGACCTAGGGTGGGGAACCTTTGGCCTTGAGGCCACATGTGGTTCTCTTAGGTCCTGGAGTGTGGCCTTTTGAATGAGTCCAAATTTTACTGAACAAATGTGAGGATTTGTTGGGTGAAGTTTGGATTTAGTCAAAAGACTGTACTCAAGTACCTAGAGGGTCACCATGGCCCTTACCCAAGATCTAGACCAACTAGTCTGAAGATAACAAGGACTGATAAGGGGAAGCGAAATTAAGAAGCCACTTGACAACAGGGAATTTTTTTTGTTGCTACAAGGTTAGTTGAATTCTGGTTTAATTAGATCCCAAAGCCGAAGTTTATAGATTATGTTTAAATTAAATCTAGAGTATTCCCCCCCCCCCAATCTAACATCAGGACAATATGCTTAAAACTGCAAAAATAAGTTTTTTGTCTTTTGAGAGACTGATCGGGCTTTTCTATCACAGCCTTAAATGAAATCACTTTAGGATTTCAATAGTTTAAAATGTATATGACGCTGTAAAAGTAGTTTTTATGAGTAATGGTGAAAATTGTGAGAGAAATACAGATTCTAAAAGGTGAAGAGAAAGACAAAAAAGAGAGTATGATTTTTAATTTGGAAAACTGTTTCTGTGAAGTAGGGAAATCAAGTCATTTGTAAGCTATTAATGAGATTAGAGGTCAAAATGGAGGTCATGTTCCAAGCTCTTGTTTCATGCTGCAGTTTCAGATGGTCTAATATTCGGTTTAGGGGAATCTGATGAGTTCCTAAGTGTGATAGAATTTTTTATTAAAATCTCATATACTGTCACTTCAAAGTCTGGCTAGAAATAATGAATCCCATAATATGAAATGCTTAGAATGAATAGCCCTTGTATAAAATATACAAATTACTGAATATACAAATATATATACAAAATATACTAAATCACTGAAATTATAAACTAAGGTTCTTGATATTGTTTGGAAAATAGATCCAAATATATTATTATTATTATATTGTTAGACTATATGGGTCAGGATTAGTAAGAAGTTACTTTTAAGTAAATAATCCACTTATGTGATTTATAATGTGTTCAAAAAAAGTACCTAATATTAATTTGACAGTTTATCGTATTAAAAATATTGTTAGAAATGTAAACTCTTTAATTCTTTTGGGTTATATTGTAATGTTGGTTGTGATCAGTGATTATTATATAAAAATCTTAGTGTTTCCTTGTACTGTTCAACTATTCAATTATTTAATTCAACTATTTAACTCCCTCTGTAAAAGCTCACCACACCCTGACAGCATTAAAACAAATTCCTTAGGTCTCTTCATTCCCTGGGCCAAAAGGAGCCTTAGAATCTAATAATATTTTAGCCCAGCATACTTTAGGCTAACCTGATGGTAATAATAGGTGTGATTTCAAAATGTTTATAAAACTCTCCTAGTATATGAAGCTTGAAATTCCTGGGAGGATGGGAATTGGGAGCTGGCATGCTTAGGGCAGCTCTTTATCTGGTAAGTCGATAATTATGGTAAATTTGAATCTGAACACAAAAGACACTTGCTATTTGGCATTAAGAAATTTATTAGCTGTATGTATTTTTAATCATCACAAATAGATGCTGACTTGGTACAAAAAATACTATTTTGTTTATAAAAAAAAAAGTTCTGCCTCCAGCCCAACAGAAGGCAAAGGAGTTTATATCAAAGTCTCATAGTATATTATCTAATATCATGCATTATCTCATGTCAGTTGTTCCCTGCCGAACGGAATCCCAATGATTCTGCTCTTCCTTGAAGTTGCTCATTGGCTGAATGTTGCAGCCTACTCACACTATGTACCTCTCCACCGACCTCTGAGTCATGTTCAGTTTTAAATTTTCAAAGATTCTTGTATTCTATATCACACTACCATATAGAAGCAACACTGGAATTAAGAAGATGGACTTTTGAAAATAAAGCTTGGGGTGATTCAAGGAATTCTGCAATTCTGAAAAGTCAATGCAGCCCACTCTCATCTTCCTGTTTAACTCTGAGTGCAATTTATCCATCTGCCCTGCCTATCACAGATGCTAAAGAACAAGTTCTATGGAGTATTTAGACAAATGTGTGTTTTAATCGAGGCAGTAAACATTCTCCATCCATTTGGTCTGTGCAATGGTTAGGATAAACTTCTTTGAGTGATTACAGATCTCTCCTGGAGAATTCTGGAGCTTGATGTAATAACTCACAGCCAGGGACATCTCAAAGAGTTCACTACTAACAGAAAAGCCATCTTCAGTGTAGACACTAGGTTGGATCTCCTCCCTGTCAGTGGACTTTGGTAAGAATACGTCTTTCAGTTTCACACACTGTTCTATATTTATAATAAAGGTTATCTTTATTATATTATCTTTCACAGAATCTAGGAGTCTGAGTCAACTAAAATTAAGCAAAATATACATTTAGCAAAGTTGAAGGATGTAAAATAAATAGACATAAATCAGTATTTAAATATATTAGCCCCCCCCCCCAAAAGCAGCAGAAAGAGATGGAAAAAAGAAATTTCAATCAAAATAACTATAGAATGTATAAAATACTTAGACGTCTACCAAGACACACACAGCAACTATATGAATGCAACTATAAATACTCTTTGTAAAAATAAAGACATACCTAAGTAACAGAAGAAATATTAACTACTCATGCCAATGCAATAACAATGACAAATACTACCTAAATTAATTTACTTATTCAATACTATACCAATCATTCACCAAGGATTATTTTATAGACCCAAACAAAACAATAAAATTAACCTGAATAGAAAAAAGGACAACAAGAATCTCAAGGAAAATAATGGGGAAAAGGAAGTAGGAAAGAAGAGGACATAGTAGTACCATTTAAATAGAAAAGAAAAGAAAAGAAAAGCTATACAAATTGGAGACCTGCAATTTCATATTTTTTTGTTCTACTATGTGTATGTACATGGGATTCCCATTATGCTATTTGAAACTCACGGGAAAAAAACCTGCTAATTTTGATAAATGAGATAAAGTGCTTTGTAAACCATAAAATGCAACATAAATGGTAGCTATTATTAAAAATGTCTTGGTTCTAAGTTGTTAATTATTAATTACTTCTGAATTCCATTTTCGAGGGGGAGGAGGGGAGACATAAGAGGAGGGCAGATGTTTAAGCTAAAAATTTTCTGGGGAGATTTGTAAAGGGCTTTAAATGCCAGACTGAGAACTTAAAAATTTTAAGTTTAAATTTTATTCTAGATAAAATGAAATTTTTGAGTAAGATAGTGATATAGTTAAAATCTATATTTTAACAATGTTAATTTGGTAACTTTTAGAGAGAGATTGAAGAAAGAAAGAGATGGAAAATGAGATAAATTATGAAGCTACAACAATGTTCCAGTCAAGAGTCCCTAAACTATGGTAGAGGCTGAGTGAGTAGAGAAAAGGATGCAGGAGATATTTTAAAGGTAGAAACAATGGCAAGTGACTGGATATGAGAGCTGATGGAAAAAGAAGAATCAAAGGTGAGCTCACCAAGGTGACTAGAAGGGTCATAGTGCTGTCAACATAAACAGGCAAGTCTGGAAAAATGGATTTGGGGGATGGAAGAGGAAGAAAGAGTTATGTTTCGGACATATTGATTTTGAGATGCCTATGGTACATCATTAAGGCAGATGGATATGATATACCCAATAGGCAACTGATCGACAAACCTGGGATTCAGAAGATTAGGACTGTACACACATACATGCACATATTTATGTATACATGCATGCACATACATTGTATATACATATTTTATTATGTATGTTTATGCACAGTGACTGGAACATAGATGTTTCATCGGTGCTACTGATAGATTATTGACTATTATGTCTGGCCCAAATCACAAATAGTTGCTTGGAATGAAGATGACCAGGAGATAAGATTTTATGTGGAATAATTTCTCATTATACTTTGATACTTCTGCTTAGTTCTTTTTAAGTGGATTCAAATACCCAGTAGGAACTAGATTAAAATGTAAATGGGAAATGTTTAACAAACCATAAATACAATAAAACACAGAAAATGTTAATATGTAGTTTTCTCAATATTCCTGGCAGGTAGGACAGAACAAGGTATTTGGAGTCAGAGAGACTCCTGTGACACCTTGAGCTAGTCATCTAAACCTCTCTAAGTTTCAGCATCTTCATGGGTAAAATAAGGAAGTTACAATTTCATCTCCAAATCTATGATCCTATGAACTCTAAAGAACTAAATTATTTATTATACTGGCATTTTACTTTACTGGGATAATGCTTTGGTATGTAGGTATCTAGTGTTTAGATTTTCTTATACAAAGTACAGACTCAAATATAATGGTTTTAAATTCACATTTACTATTTTATTTTATATATTCATGGGGTTAACCTTCAGGATTCATTCATATATTTACTCTGATTCCTGAAAGGTGATCACAATTTTATAATTTAAGCTATGGATGGAATAAAACAGTGGCATCAAAATCCAAACAGAAATGGAGACCACCAAATCATACATAAGGATCACTGTGGCTGTAATACTGACTTAGAAAACTACCACATTCTACTGTAATTAAAAAAACTTGTTAAGAGGGGGTGGAGTCAAGATGGCAGAGTAGAAACAGGACCTCCCACTCTCACGATCTCCAATCCATGGAAAAGGGTACTCTGAACAAACTTTGGAGGTACAGAACCCAGAAAATGACACAAAGAAGCTAACCTCCCACTGAGGACAGCCCGGCAGGAATTGGCCAGCATAGTGCTCTGAGAGCCGATCCCAGCTCCATGGGTGCCAGAGGTTTTAGCCCCATGATGGGCCTGACCAGCTACTGCCTTGAGGGACTTCAGATCACCAGCCAGCTGTGGCCGTTTCCAGATTTATCAACACATAGATGCTAAGGACAAAGTGAGAGGTCAGTGCAGTATGGACTTTGGGACCCAGTAAGTGGGAATATGTGGCTTTGGCCACTGGGGCGAGAAGCCGCTGAGGGCTGTGGGACAGCCACCACCAAGTGGCAGCTTCAGCTCCTGGCCTACAGAGTGTAGGGGTAACAAGCGACCAGTCTGAGGGGTAATCATTCTTGCTTTAACCTGCTTGAGTCTGGATTAAGTTCTAGGGTGGACTTCCTGGGGTGTGTGACCAGCTTGCCAGAGCATGTGGTGGCCTCAGTAATACCTCCAGAAGCTGAGAAAACCTTAGCATTTGGTATGAAAGCTCCCCTGTCTGGTAGCAGAGTCCTACTGTGGCAGAAAGCCCAGGGGTCAAGTGACTGAGTGGTGACATGACTAGGCAAAGGAAACAAAGCAGACAGAAGAATCCAATATTAGACTCTTATTTTGGGGACAAAAAGGAGCAAAGCATGGAACAGGAGGAAGCCAGTGAAATCAGAACTCCTGCACCAAAAGATTCAAAGGAAAATACGAACTGGTTATAGGCCATAATGGACCTTAAGAAGCAGATAAGAGAAGTGGAGGAAAAATTAGGAAGAAAAATGAGAATGATGCAAGAAAATGATGAAATGAGAGACAACAGCCTGACTGAGGAAAAATCACACCTGAAAAAACAGACTAACTCAAATGGCAAAAGAGGCTCAAAAAGGCAATGAGTAGAAGAATGCCTTAAAAAGCCAAATTTGCCAGATGGAAAAGGAATCTCAAAAGCTCACTGAGGAGAATCATTGCTTCAGAATTAGATTGGAGCAAATGGAAGGTAATGACTTTATGAGAAATCAAGATGCTGTTAAACAGATCGAAAAGAAAGACTAGATGGCAATGTGAAATATCTCATGGGAAAAACCACTGACCTGGAAAATAGATCTAGGAGAGATAATTTAAAAATTACTGGACTACCTGAAAGCCATGATCAAAGAAAGAACCTAGAAATCACCCTTCAAGAAATTCTCAAGGAAAACTGCCCTGATGTTTTAGAACCAGAAGGCAAAATAGAGGTTGAAAGAATCCACCGATCACCTCCTGAAAAAGATCCCAAAAAGAAAACTCCTAGGAATATTACAGCCAGGTTCTGGAGTTTCCAGATCAAAGAGAGAATATTACAAGCAGCCAGGAAGAAACAATTTGAATGTTGTGGAAACACAATCAGGATAACACAGGATCTGGCAGCTTCTACACTGAGGGATAGTTGAACTATTAACATTCCTACATGGAAAAATGATAATTGTAACTGATGAAACTTTTCTCAGCATGAAAATAGTTGAAGGGAATAGAAATATATGTATATGTATATGTATATATATATATATATATATAATGTCTGTATCGGAGGATATACAGGCGTATGAATACATATGTGAATGTGTGTATATATGCTTACAGGTATACATAGATAGAGAGCACAGGGCCAATTTAATAGGAAGGGATGATACTTAAAAGGTGAAATTAAGAGGTGAGAGAGGAATATAATGAGAGGAGATGGAGAGAGACAGAATGGGGTAAACTATCTCATAAAGAAGAGGCAAGAGAAAATGGTTATAATGGAGGGGAAGAATAAGAAGGCAAAAGGGTATGGCTCATCCTTATTCTCATTGAATTTGGCTCAGGGAAGGAATGAAATACATACTAAATATGGTATCTCACCCTACAGGAGAGTAGGGGTAAGGGGATGAGAGGGGGGATGATGGAAGGGAGGGCAGGCAGGGGGGAAGGGAAGTTGGAAGCACTCACTTTTGAAAAGGGATGGGATCAAAGTAGAGAATAGAACAAGTGGGTAGAGGGAAAGGAGGGAGGGAAATATAGTCAATCTTTTACAATATATCTACTCTGTTAATGTTTTGCATTAGCTACACATGTACAACCTATACTGAACTGCTTATCTTCCCAGTAAGGGTGAGTGTAATAGTAATGTCATTTAAAGATTCCCCTGTATTGGCTTGGTTTTTGGTTCGATTGTGTTAAAACCCAGAGCTTGTTAATCCCACTTGTGGGATTGACTTGTTTACTTGAAAAGAGAGTGATCAACTGGGAGGAGCTGGTGACGTAGATTTGGGGAGTCACAAGAGAGAGGTAGAAGAACTTTTTTGGAAGCAGCACCTTTGGAGGCAGAGAGAAACTGAGAGGATTGCTGAGGGCCACTTTGAATTGCCCAGGACTTTGAGAGCTGCCACCCAGAGCTGCCAAGGACTGAGGAGACATGGCTGTTTTGCTGGTACTTTGTCTGTCTGTTTTGATGTTGTTTTGCCAGATTTGTCCACTGGTGAAAGACAATCCTGTTGTTGCAGAAGTCCTAGAACCTGGCTGTTGGCAAAGAGCTCCTGAGACTGTTCTGCAGACAGAGAGTGAATTCTGTCCACTGGTGAAGGACAGTGCTGTTGCTGCAGAATCCTTGGAACCTTGCTGTTGGTTCTGAAGCCCTAAAAAAGGATTCTCTTGTTGTATGTTTACAGAAATCCTGGAAGAGGGTTTTGCTAATGTATTCAGGGGTCCTAGGACTGTTCTGCAGACAGAGGATGAATTAATGAAGAGACTGGCAATGTACCTTGTGGCCTTGCTAAGCTTTGTCTCCCCAGGAACAAAGATTGCTGAGAACTTGCCTAGTGTCAAGATGAAGAAAAGACCTCCATTTGGGTATTAAGTGCTTGTAAGGGTTATGGGATTTAAAGATCTCCCATGCCCCATGGACGTGCTGACATAGCAGAGCAAGGGAAAGTGGAAAGCGAGAAAAAGTGAAAGCCGAGCTAACGGTCCTGCGGTTGGCGGTTGGCAGCGGTTGCGGTTGCCCTTTTTTTTTTTTTAAGTTAGGACCCCTGCTGAGCACCGCCAGGGGCCGGAGCTGCTGGGAGCAGGACTTTCTGCTAAGGACTCCTGCTGAGGACTGCCAGGGGCCGGAGCTGCTGGGAGCGCGCTTCCCGGACGCTGGGTGGTTGCTGTGAGTGGGGAGAGGAGGACCTTTGCCTGAGGTAGCCTGTTCTGTTTTCAAGGCTTGAGAATGTGGGTGCTTTCTACTTTATCTACTTGTGCCAATATCATAACTACTCTGATGGCTTTCACTTTCTGGTTTTGGGACTCAGTCTTTTGGTATCTTAATAAATTTTCTAGTTTATTTCCCCAAATGGCAAACCTGACGTATTTTGTGATGGATAATTATATCAGCATATTTTTAATCTCTATAGGCATTGTGAATATGGCATTGCTGATACAGTGCTGTCCTTAAACTTGATGTAACTCTGGGGTAGATTCAATTGTGATCCAGGGGTGGGGAACTTTTGACCTTTTTGTGTTCTGTGATTGAACAAATGAATGTACTTTACTTATGATTGGAAACTAATCTCCATTTGAGAAGAGGGGCTTTGTGAAATGAAGGTACTAAATATATACTAAATATACTAAATGAAGGTACAGCCTAGGGGTGGAGTAGTATTTAGAACAGGGACTTTGTAATTGATTGAATGAATGTAAGGTCCTGGGGTGGGGTAGTACTTGGAGATTATTTAATCACACTTAGTAAATGCTGTATTTTGAATGATGTCATCTTTTGATCTTCTCTGTTCTTAATTTGTCACTGAATAAAATGGAGAGCACCTATGCTGGTATTTTGAACCTTGGGAAGTTGCCTTTGCTTGGCATTACATTACAGTGAGTGACAAGGGAGGAAGGGAATGAATCTGGAATTCAAAGATTTAAAATCAAATGCTTAAAATTACATATATATATATGTATATATATATATATATATACTTACATATATATATATATACTTACACTATTATTAATACTCTCTTACATATAATTGGGAAAGAAGATATACAGGCACTGGGGCATAGGGATCCACCATGCCCTACTGAAAAAGTCTAAGGGGGTGTGAGAGAAGATATGGGAGAGAGCTGACTGGAGGAGGGGATAGCCTGTGTGACTGCTATTCTGTGGTGGTAGATAGGGGAAAAACGGGGAGAAAATTTGTAACTCAAAATCTGGTGGAAATCAATGATGTAAATCAGAAGTTAATAAAGCATTTGAAAAAATAAAAAAGAACTTTTGGTCGAAATTTTCTTACCTCTCCCTGAGAATTTTTTAATATAATCTTTACATCTTCACCAGTGCCCCAAGAGTTCTGGTTCTTCCAGATAAGGTCAGTGGGAGGAGATGCAGTGACACCAGCATCTGCAGCCCAAATCTGGGAAATAAGAAAGAACATCATTATACACAAAGTCCATACCTTCCTCATGATGTTAACAGGATAATAATCCAATTTCTTAAAGTCAAAGATCAAAACACTATAAAAGCAGTTATTACATATTACCTGTATGAATGTAAACAAGACATTTCACCTGTTGTCCTCAATATTATCATGTGGAAAACAAGGAGGCTGATAAATGATAAAATCCTATGATCTTATAAAATGTAGACAGCTACAGTAAGTCAAAAATCTCAGGTACCTTCTCTGAGTTGTCATTGTGGGGAGGGAAGGAAGGATGGAAAGTCCACTGTTACAGGGGTATTCTGATGCCCAGGCAAGTGTTCCCCTTGGTTATTTCCAAACTAAGCTCTTTTGTTGGGCTACCACCATCATTTCCTATGCATGAAAGGATAAAGACCGGAGTCTTCTATGTCAAAAATGAAGAAGGGCAGCTTTTCAGCCCTTTAGTCCCAGGGCATGCACAAGCTTAGCACTGGCATAGGATGGGGATGCATGCCTCTGACAAAGAATATAGAGCTCCAGGTCTCTGTACTGGTATCTGTTGCTGCTGGGCATATTCATAGGGAAGCAAGTGTGAGAAGTGACATCAAGGCCAATCAATCAGTACTTGGCCCAGAGCTCCAGGTCTCTGCTCTTATATCTGTTGTTGCTGGGCAGATTCACAGGGAAACAAGTGGGAGAGATGACATTAAGCCAATCAGTCAGCAGTTGGCCCAGACTATGACCCTCCACTTCCCTTTTATCAATCACAAGGGCATTGTGATTAGGAAAGCTGGCTACTCTTACAATACCAGGGTTAGATAATTTTCTAACAGTGATCAGGAAAACCTTGCATTCCTTAACTAAAGGAAGCTAACTAAACAATTTACTAGGTTACATAAAAGCTGGAACATAAACAGGTAAATCAGTGGTGAAAAACTCTCCACTTTTCACGTACAGCTCTGCTTGGTCTGAACTCCAGAGAACAAGATACTTCCCTCCCAATTACAAGTATTTCCTTTTGTTCCAGTATCAAACCTAAACTACCCAGAAGGACTGGCCTGAGGCCTTTTCCAGAATGAGGAGAAAACCTTTTTATTTTTCCATTTCATGAAAAACATTTCTCTAAAAAATATACTAATAATATTTATGAGATATAGCATAGTGGATATTATCTTTCATTTACTCTGTGTGTGTGAATGGCATATGTGTATATGTGTGTATGTATGTATAGATAGATTTGTGTAAATATATGTATATGTATGCTAATTTGCATACTGTCTTCATTGGAACATGAAATCCTTGAGGGCAGGGACAATGTTTTTGCCTGTCTTTTCAAAAAAATGATTTATTTTTAGTTTTCAACATTCACTTTTATAAGATTTTGACTTCTAAAATTTTCCCCCTTCCTCCTCTTCCCCCTCCCCAAGATGGCATGCAATCGATATAGACTACACAAGAACAATCATATTAAACATATTTCCACATTAGTCATGTTGTGAAAGAAGAATCAGAACAAAAGGGAAAAACCACAAGAAAAAAAAGAGAGAAAATAGTATGCTTCAATCTGCATTCAAACTCCCTATTTCTTTCTCTGGATGTGGATAGCATTTCCCATCATGAGTCTTTTTGGAATTGTCTTAGATCACTGCATTGCTGAGAAGAGCTAAGTCTATCAAAATTGGTCATCACACAATGTTGCTTTTCCTGTATACAATGTTCTCCTGGTTCTGCTCATTTCATATAAGTCTTCACTCACTATTGCCTGTCTTTTTTATTGCCAGTGCTTAAAACAGTGCCTAGATTTTTAAAAACGCTTGCTGACTGACTGATATTTCAAGTGATGAGGGATGGCTCCCAATAGGTTCAGCAGGAACTCTGATCTTATCTAAGACCATAACCTGCAATTCAGTCTGGAAAGAATTCCACTCAAGCCTAACTGGAGTCAGAGTTGTAAAAGTTTATTATACGCCTTACAGCGGGCAAGGATCCTTAGGGGACCTGCAAGCTTAAAGAAGACACAGGCATACCTTTTAAAGAGTTAAGGCTAGGGGCAGCCAGGGCTCCAGTGTTGGGATGACCTGGGGATTGAATCCAGCTCAGATACTTAGCACCACACCCAGAAATAACTGGCCCTGTAACCTTGAGCAAGTTACTTAACCCTGATTGTTTAAAAAAAAAAAAAAAAGAGTTAAGGCTATTCATTAGATGTCAATTAGGCTGACCAGGAGAGAAGAGGGTGGGATTAGGCAGGAGTTAAGGTGGGGCTAAGGTGGGGCCGGTGTTTAAAGGGGCATGCAAGCTTTATGTAACTGCGCAAGCTTAGTACCCATGATTCACTGGGAAAAAGCGGGGGGGGGGGGGAAGGGGGGGGGGTCTACCTGAAGGTGTGGTTTTAGGTTTGAAATGTCACTAAGTCATCAAGCAGTCAAGGGCTGATGGAGAAGTGCCCAGTCTGCCACCCATCAGTGTCATGCTTGACAGGATTGATGTCTGGGAACCAAGGTTAGGGAGAGATAATTGCTTAAGGAGTTAACCTAGAGATGGAGTATTGAGGGATTCAAGGGGGCAGCAGGACACTATACAAGGGGGAGATAATAGTTGCCTAAGCTGGAATGTTTATAGATACTTTTGTGAAGGATTCATCAGAATAGCTTGTTATTGTTCCAAGCTGAGATAGTTGTTGCTGGTCAGAGTTATTGCTCTGAAGCTAGGGGCAGGGGGAGAAGGGGCAGAGTTAATGCTTGAGATTGGGGGGGGTTTAGTGTGACTTTACAAACTGGTTTTACAGACTGTTACAAAATTTTACAAATTGATGTTACGAACATAGATCTCAAGCACCCCATCAAAGCATACTAAGATGGAAGTGATTCAGTGTTTAATTTCAAATGAAGTTAAAATTTCACATCTCAGGGCGGCCAGGTGGCACAGTGAATAAGAGCGCAGGCTCCAGCTTCGAGAGACCTGGGATCAGTTCCGGTTGCAGATACTTGGCACCCACACAAAATAACTGGCAGTGTAACCTTGAGCAAGTTACTTAACCACAACTGTTTTAAAAAAAAAATTTCACATCTCTTTGATACCAAGCACAAAGAGCCAACATGCAAAGCAATATTCACATCTGACTTTCTGTGCCCTTGAGTTGTAGAGATTGGGAATATTGTTGCAACAAGGCACAGTTTCCCAAATGAGATTTAAGTTATAGTAGTAGTAAACACAAAAAGCTCTTCTGTATTCACAAAGCAAAAAGGGAAATCCAAATTTAGTCACTATCAGCCAGTACAGAAATACTAATTCTTTTAGAGATTTCTCATAGTAACTGAAAAGAAGAAAAAAATCATCCAAGACCTTATAAATGCTTACTGTTTTTTAAAGAAAAAAATGTATTTCAAATAATAAGAAATATTAAAATTCAACAATTTAACATAGTGGATGGAAGTATTTGGAATCAGGAAGGCCTAGATTCAAGACGTGTATCTGATACCCACTTCTCTGTGTCCCTGAGCAAGTGCCCCAGAGAAATCCGACTATGAATGATAGAGGAGAGGTTGGTGATTGGTGGATGCAATTTCATTATTGAGAGCTCACTACTCTTCATGAAATTACAGCTAGCTCCTTCCCCCCACCCCAATCTAAGTAAGACAATAAGCTAAGCTTATTTCCAGCAAGAAAAAAAAAAATCACTTACTGTAACAGTCTGGCCTGCTTTCAATACATATCTTGGAGTATATTTATAACTGACAGATGTATCTCCAATTTTTTTGATCATCTCCCAGCCTCCCATTGCTTGATCCTAGGCACAGAATAAATGAAATAAAATTGTTTCAAATATACACAAAGTTGGTTAATAACTTAATAAACTTCTAAAGCTACTCAAACATAGGTTGACTTAGTAAAAAGAAAGTTCTTTATTTTATTTCTTTGCTTGTGGATTTCAAGGTTCACATTTTCACATTCTGAAAAAAAAACTCATTTGGCAAGATGAACTTATGCTTGTAATTCCACAATTAAAAATCTTAATTTTAAAATAAAGTTTATATTTTAAAAAAGGTAAAAACTCCAAACACCAGTTATATTTTGCTATTAAATCAAATATAAGTATTATTGTAGTGTGGAAATAACCCTGGTTTCTCAGAGTATAAACCCTTCTAAGTTCTATTAAGATGAGAAACCAGTTCAGTTAGGTTTGAATTTTGTAGATGTATTTTTCAGACATAAAAATTTTCAAAGATCATAAAGTACGTAGGAGTTGAGCTGGATCAATGACAAAAAAAATCAGATCTGTGAAAGTTTACAGTATAAGTCAGGTAGGTCCTTAAATTTATAATAGGATCATTATCTTGGCTGTTATAATCACAATTACAAGTATCAAATATCTGATAGTTTTAAGACCTTTAAAACTTAAACAAGTTTAACAAGGAAAAAAATGCCTTCTATCTGAACCTGTAACTCTTTCCCCTTATCTAATATTATTATAATAAAAAGAACTGCTTAGCTGTGATTACAATCTTTGACTTTTGGAACTATAACAAGTAATTCCATACCCGCTTTACAGGTTTAGCTTGATCAATTCTGCCTAAGTGGTTACTCATCTACCAATATATTATTTTTAAGTAATCCATAGTGGGCAAGCAAAAGATGATTTCTACATAAATCAATCTGGTCCCTGCTCTTGACCCTAAAATATGTGCCAAGGAGGCAGCATACTGAACACCGGCCATAACCGTTTTATCTTTGGTGATCTCTTTCCATTCTACTTCTACTCACAGTGTTAGGCTCCCTATTATGGTTCTGGTTTGCATACAGCTGAGGTGATAGACAAGCAGTTGTCTTCTATACCGAGTTATCTGTTTTATCTAGTCATCTTAAAACTGTCATAAGAAGTTCAGAAAAACTGCTGATAACCTAGTATAAAAACTAGACCTTTATTTTATGAAACAGTGTTTTCTCAAATTATATCAGAAAAATGTTTTTGCTTTTGGTCTACATATTATCTTATTTGTTAAAGGAAAAGAAACCATCTCTAGAAGCATCTGGTCTGTGTTCATCATTATTTTCCCAGGTATTAAACTATCCAAAGAATTTTTAACTCATTAACTTACCAGTTTTTCTCATCACAAATCCCATGATCATGGATAAAGACCTCTCTTAGAATACACAAAACTGGTGTTTCCAAAGACGCAGGTTAGTTAAATTGGCCAGAACAAAACATTAAAAACAGCAGATACATACATCTGTATTTAATTTGAACTTCCATGGTTAAGTCACTTTAAAAAGAGAAAGTTTTTAAACAGTATTGGAGAGTGGGGGCTGTGAAAGGAAAGGGATATTAATTTCAAAAGCTTATGCAAAGAAAAGAAAGAGTCATACAAAGTCAAAGACACTACTCCAAACAAACAGGTTTTCTGAACGAGGTGTGTACACGATTTTATCTTACCTGTTCAGAAGTGTTCTTTAGGCAGATAAACTTTCCATCAACGTCTATCTTTTCAATGCAAACATTTCCAGTGGCTGAGGCTGAATGAGAGATGCTGATGCTACTACTTGCTTCTGATTCTTCCACATCAACTCTCTTCCTCTTTCCTTTAGTTGTGCGCACGCTTTGGCTGGAGGACGCTCTTGATACTGTTACACGTGAAGAAGGGGTTGGAGAAAGCTTCAGCCTGTACAAAAAGGGCAAAAGGTGCACGTGAGGCTGTCACGGTATATACTGCTCAATTCCAACTAAAAGAGAAGCTGATAAGTTTTCTAAAATAAAGTATTGATAACGTTCTGCTGCATAACGCTGGTATGCAAACAATGAAGACCACCCAAGATTGTACTTCTGGCTCCAAACTGACCCCAAGTCAGATATTTCACATTTATAGTCCCATCCTTAAAATGAAAACAAAAATAACTGAAAATTTTCCTGTCACCTGAATACTATCAAAAATCAGTTGAATAATCAATTTTAGAATATATTTTACGTAAATTACATGAAGCTAGCATTTGACATGATAAATCAGCACTCAGAGCTGTATATTATAATTACTGCAAATTTCTTTATAGTTCTTAGGTAGCAGCATACATTACTAAGGATTGGCTTCATAAAAACAATACAGTTAAAGGACAAAATAATACATTTCTGTCTTGTCTCATGCTTTTCTGCACCATTACCAAAACATATTAAAAGGATTTTTTTTTACCACAGTCTCTGTAAAGTCTTAACCCTGAAAGACATAATCTAGCAGCAAAGCTTGCTATTTTTCTGCAACATTTCCTACTTGTAAGAGAGAACTGTGATCTATTATTCTTTTTCTTTGAAAGCTTTAGAAGAAAAAATGAATGGCAAAAAAATAACAAAACCAACTTTAAAAGCTGAAAGAAAAATATAAAAGCTTCCTTTAAAAAAAAATCAGAAGGACAGGAAGGAGAAGGAAGACAATTTTCCAGTGGCACCTTATTTCTCACCTTTCTTCTTCAACCTCCAACAGTTTCCTGTATGCACGGATTTCCACATCTAGGGCTAACTTGACATCCAGAAGTTGTTCATATTCATTTAACTGTTGCTGCATCTGATTCCTTATTTCTGCCATTTCTCTTTCTTTATCGGACAGTAGTCGTCTAGAGTTATCTCTTTCTTTAACAAGCAAATCCTCCAGTTCTTGCATCCTATCCAAGCATGCTCTGTACTGTAAATATAAAGAAAAATATAAGTTTTCCAGAGAAATTCTAATCTACAAAATCAAGCGCCACCAAGATGGAAAACAAAGATTTTACGTACACATAAGTAAACCTAGGTATTACATATATTGAATAGATTGAATCAGAACAAGCTCATTTTCAAGAAAATGAAGCCCTATGTCCTTAAAATATGCATTATGTGGACCAAGATATGCTAAGTAAAATGTGGTATGTTTAGAAATTTTCTCTAAATTTAAGCTCCCTATATTCTGCATATACAGAAAACTCTTAGTATTGGGACAAGTGGAAATCATATCAAACCTACATTGTGTAAAATACTAGATAATTTGATACCCCAAAGGTATTAATAAAAGTAAAGAAGTGAATATGTGAAGTATTTGGAAACTAAAAACAAATTCTGAATCCTAGTTGTGTGTGTAGGTATGTATTTTTTAAAAAACCCTGCAGAATCAAATTTTTCATACTGAAAGCTAGTCTGTTCTGACATAAGCTTCTTCTGTTAATATGGATCAATATAACGCCACATTAGGAAAGCAGTACTATGAAGTTTACTGGGTGATTCGTGCTTCTCCAACACCAATTCCTAAAGAACAATAAGTATAAAGTGTCCACTATGGGACTTTTTCAGTTTTGTCCTTTTTAAAGTAGAAGTTTACCCCAGTTTTAAAGTAGAAGTTACTGTGGTTGAGGAAATAAAATGCTAACTTAGTCAAATGAAAAATTATACATGCTATAGCAGACGGTTCATCTCTGAAAACCTACATGGGTCAGTAGGTAATCTTACAACTTTCCCCAGGATAGAGGTCTCTTCATCAACAGAAAATGATAAGAGTAAACTTGAAAAGACTGATTAAAGGGGTCAAATCTAAACAGTGGGGCAAAAGGAAAGGGGGGTGTCTTTTTTTTCACTTCTGTCCAAAAATCAATGTAAAAATCATAGCAATATTTACTCTTCTACTATGATGAAGATATAAGCACCACAAAGAAAATCCAAACATTCTGTGCCATCAGAAAACACGCAGGTGGCACAGTGAGTAAACTGCTGGCCCCGGAGTCAGGAGGTCCTGAGTTCAGTTCTAGCCTCAGACAGTTAACACCCACACAAAAAGACTAGCTGTGTAACCTTGGGCAAGTTACTTAACCCCAATTGCCCTCCAAAAGGCAAAAACAAAAACAAAAAAAAAAACATGCTATATCAAACCTCCCTCCACACAGGCCGTGCCTTTAAAGGTATTGAGTCTCTCCTTGAGACTTAATTAACTCAGTGTGCTGAATCAACTATATGAACTTGAATATCCTTATCTGATATGGGCTAAGTAAATTTCTTATGTTAACAGTCAAATCTTCTTCAAGTCTTTCACTTTGTTCTAATACAGAACCTAAACTAATAGGAGACCAGCCTATGTCTATTCCTATAATACTTACCTTTTATCCACATTGTAAAAACGAACAATTCTAAAAGACTTAAAAACTCTGATAAATGCAATGATCATTTATGATTCCAGAGAAATTCACTCCCTGACAGAGGTGATCCACTAAAAATCAGAATGAGAAATGTAATTGTATATAGCCAATAAAAGAATTTTCTTTGTTTGACCATGCTTATTCTTGTCTTTTTGGGGGGGGGGGGATATGGATATGAGGAAGGGAGTAAAAAGAAAACTGATCATATTAAACAAGGTAACTTGCATGCAACACAATCTGCTGGGGCACACAAGGAAATTATTAGAACTACTGTTCTTGGGGTGGCTAGGTGGTACAGTGAGTAAAGCTCTGGCCCCAGAGTCAGGAGGACCTGAGTTCGGTTCTGGCCTCAGACACTTAGCACCCACACACAAAAAAAACTAGCTGTGTAACCTTGGGCAAGTTACTTAACCCCAATTGCTCTCCAAAAGGCAAAAAAAAAAAAAAGAACTACTGTTATTCTTTTGCTGTACATGGGGCAGCTGGAAATTCTCTGGCAATATCTTTCCACATGTATATAATTTACAAATCAACCAATTAATCAGTCTTTCAGCTCAAAATGTTTTAACAGATATGGGTGCTCAACCAAAAAAAATTGAGAACTACACAATTACTTCATTAAGTTAACTAATCAAAGAAACAATTATATGCCACCTAACCCAAAGTATGAATTATGGAGGGATGGAGAAGTAACAACATTTTTTTAAGAAGCTTATTTTACTTTTTTTTTTTTTACCCCAGACTTTATTATTACTATATTTTTGCTTTTTGGAGGGCAATTGGGGTTAAGTGACTTGCCCAAAGTCACAAGGCTAGTAAGTGTGTCAAGTGTCTGAGGTCAAATTTGAACTCAGGTCCTCCTGACTCCAGGGCGGGTGTTCTATTCACTGCGCCACCTAGCAGCACCTACCCCAGACTTTAAATGTGAAAAGTATGCAATATGTAATTGCCAAAAAGAAGAAAAGAACTAATTACTGGAACAAAGAAAAAGGATTAAAAAAAGGGGTAGATACTTGAAAAGGCTCATTTCAAGTTTTAAAGATAATATTCTTTTGTAAAATTTAAATTTATTTATTTACTTTTAGTTTACAACATTCAGTTCCACAATCCCTTGAGTTTCTAATTTTCTCCCCATCTTTCCTTACCCCTCCCTAAAGATAATATCCTTTACAAATCTTTAGATATAGAGAAACAAACTATTTTTAAAAAAAGTTCTGGTTGTGGAAAGGAAACAGATTAAAACATTTAAAATTATAGACCCAAAAAAGAGAAATTAACCCAGGAAATCTTGAATTATTTTAAACTTTCAATACTGCTAGGTAATTAAAAATGCTAGGTTTTAGTCAGCTTTGCCATTAACTAGTTATGACTGTTTGAGCTCTTTTTTGGTTTCCTCTTAAAATGTGCTCTAAGGTCCTAAAATCCCTTCTAGTTATAAAATTATATGATTTGCTTTGCTCCTGGCCACTTGAATTCATTTTATTATTATTAATTAATATATTATATATAAAAGAAATCATCTTATTAGTTCCTTATTGTATCAGTATGCAAAGTATAAGCTGTTAATATTTTTTTCTAAAATAAAATAGGAAAGGAATGGGGACTAATTATGAATTTGAGTAAGCTACATAATACCTTCCTCTGCCCAGCATGTCAAAAAGACAAAGTCATGTATTAAACCATTCTAGAGGGGCAGAGCCAAGATGGCAGTATAGAAGCCAGAAAACTCCAGGTGCTCCCCCCATAACCACCTCAAATACCTATAAAAAATGACTCTAAACAAACTTTAGGGCTAGAGAAACCATAAAGTGACAAAGAGAAACAAATCTCCTACTGAAGGCAGTTTGGCTGCCAGACAGAAAGGGTCCTTTGCAGCTTCGCTGGGAGCAGAGCCCAGTCCCAAGTGAGCCTGCGTTTTAGCCTCAGGGAGGCCATGACCAGCCACGGCTGGAGGGTCTTCGGGAGAGTGGATCACCAGCAGCTGTGGCAGTTTCCAGAATTATCAGCCCATAAAAGCCAAAGACAAAGCAGAAGGTCAGTGTGGACTTTGGGAACAGGGGGTCTGGTAGTGTGGTCCAGCCTCTGCCCCTGGAGGGAGAAGAGGCTGAAGCATGGTGGCCCCACTGCATGGCTGCTTTAGAACTCCTGGTCTGCAAATTGTAAGGGGACCAAGAGACCATTCTGAGGGGTAATCACTCTTGCTTTAACCTGCTTGGATCTGGATTGCGGTCTAGGGTGGAGGTCCTGGGGAGTGTGACTTGGTGCCAGATCCAGTGAGGGCTTCAGAGAGGGCACACAACTAATAGCTCTGGCAGCTGAGAAAACCCCAGTGATTAGGGACAAAGCTCTCCTCTTTGCAATCAGAGTTCTACTGTGGCAAAAAGCTTAAAACTCAAGTAATTGAGAGGCAACATGAGCAAGCAAAGGAAGCAAAGCAACCACAGCAATCCTACTTTAGATTCCTATTTTGGGAACAAAAAGGATCAAAACATGGAATGGGAGGAAGACAAAAAAGTCAGAATTCCTGTACCAAAAGCTTCCAAGAAAATATGAACTGATTACAGGCCATAGAGGAGCTTAAGAAGGATTTTGAAAACCAAATAAGAGAAGTTGAGGAAAAACTGGGAAGAGAAATGAAAACAATGCAAGAAAATCATGAAAAGAGAATTAACAACCTGACTGAAGAGAAGGGAATAACACCTTAAAAAACAGACCAAACACAAATGGCAAAAGAGGGCCAATAAGTCAATGAGGAAAATGAAGTGCCCACCAGAAATTATACACCAAAGCCCCCTAAACCTGCCAGAAGGGGCCCCTACCAGGGTCCCTGGAAACCACCTAATAGGCCACAATAGTGAGGGAACTTTTCACCTGTGTTGCCAGAAACATTACCCAGATACACGTCAGTTCTTGTTAGAAATATACCCCAGATGCAAGTCTGTTCTTGTTTTTGCTAGGTAATCAAGGCTTCACTAGAAACGGCATTACACCCACTTGGAACCATATTTTGTTGTTAGAAACATCTCCTTCTATGCAAGTTTTCTCTGCAGTAGGCTCAATGCTGTCTTCCCTTATTAGGGAGGCAGTCACCACGGTTAATAAACACTCCTATCAAATTATAATTGGCATTGCTGTCCTGTTTCTGCTCAGATGTCCACTTCAGAGAAAAATGCCTTAAAAAGCCAAATTTGCCAGATGGAAAAAGAATCTCAAAAGCTCACTGAAGAGAATAATTTCTTCAGAATTAGACTGGAGCAAATGGAAGCTAGTGACTATGAGAAATCAAGATACTATTAAACAGATCCAAACAAATGAAAAAAAGAAAGAAGGCAATGTGAAATATCTCATTGGAAAAACCACTGACCTGGAAAATAGATCCAGGAGAGATCATTTAAAAATTATTGGACTACCTGAAAGCCATGATCAAAAAAAAAAAACCTAGAAATCATCCTTCAAGAAATTCTCAAGAAAAACTGCCCTGATGTTTTAGATCCAGCAGGCAAAACAGAGGTTGAAAGAATCCACTGATCACCTCCTGAAAAAGATCCCAAAAAGAAAACTCCTAGGAATATTATAGCCAGGTTCTGGAGTTCCCAGATCAAGGAGAAAATATTACAAGCAGCCAAGAAGAAACAATTTGAATATTGTGGAAACACAATCAGGATAACCCAGGATCTGGCAGCTTCTACACTGAGGGACCAAAGGGCTTGGAATATGATATTCCAGAGGTCAAAGGGGCTGGGATCAAAACCAAGAATCACCTACCCAGAGAAACTGAGTATCATGTTTCAAGGGGAAATATGGTCATTCAATGAAATAGAGGACTTTCAAGCATTTTTGATGAAAAAACCAGAGTTAAATAGAAAATTTGACATCCAGATACAAGAAGCAAGAGAAGTATGAGAAGGTAAACAGGGAAAGAAATCATAAGGAACTTATCAAAGTTGAACTATTTACATTCCTACATGGAAAAACAGTAATTATAACTTATAAAACTTTTCTCAGTATGAGAATAGTTGAAGGGAATATAAATGTAAATATATGTATGCATACAATATATGTCTATATAGGAGGGTATATGGGCATATGAATACATTATGTGAGTGTGTGTGTGTGTATATATATATATATATATATGTATATCTACAGGTATACATAGACAGAGGGCACAGGACCAATTGAATAGAAAGGGATGATACTTAAAAGATGAAAATGAGAGGTGAGAGAGGAATATAATGAGAGGAGATGGGGAAAGACAGAATGGGGTAAACTATCTCATATAGAAGAGGCAAGGGAAAACTGTTACAGTGGAGCGGAAGAACAGGAAGGCAAATGGGAGTGGGTCAATCTTACTCTCACTGAATTTGGCTTAGGGAGGTAATGACATACACACTAAATAGGGCATCTCACCCTACAGGAGAGTAGGAGGGAAGGGGAGGGGAGGGAAGTTGGAAGCACACACTTTTGAAAAGGGACAGGGTCAAAGTAGAGAATAGAACAAGTGGGGGTGGGATAGGATGGAGGGAAATATAGTCAGTCTTTCACAATATATCCACTATGGAAATATTTTGCATAGCTACACATATATAACCTATATTGAATTGCTTATCTTCCCAGTAAGGGTGGGTGACAAGGGAGGAAGGGAAAAAATCTGGAATTCAAAGTTTTAAAATCAAATGTTTAAAAAAATGTTATTGTTATTTTTTATATGCAACTGGGAAATAAGATATACAGGCACAGATATATAGAAGTCCATCTTGCCCTATTAGAAAGTCGGAGAGGGCAATGGGGGAGTACATAGGAGAGAGCAGATTGGGGGAGGGGCATACAGTGGGATTGCTGTTTTGGAGTGGTGGGTAGGGGAAAGACGGGGAGAAAATTTATAACTCAAAATCTTGTAATGATGTAAACTAAAAATAAACATAAAATTTAATTAAAAAAACATTGTATATTGAGGATTATTCTAATAGGTAAAAATTAATGCTATTCACTCCTGTCCCAACCAAAGCTCTTTTGCAAAGCCCAATTTTCCCCTTTGCCATTGGTCCCAGTAATACTTGCTGCATCTTGCTACTGAGTCCACTTATCACCACAACCATCACACTCTTTAGTTTTATAGGACTGACTACAAAGGTGAAGGCAAAGAGTACAGAGTGTGGGGCAAGGTTAAGGAGTGAAATGGTAGCAAAAGAGCAGATCTGAGGCTGAATGTGTCAACTTTAGACCCAAGTCCACAGATAACGATAAGATGGCATGTCCGTGTGTATATATACACATACATCTGCCACAACTGTACTCCAAAGGAGCTACTAACAAGAACTATAAAGTAACAAAAATGTCTGTCTCAACAGCAGCGTGAACCTTTCAGGCATCTGGACAGAGTGGGTGAGATATGTATTTCTATAATGTCCAACTGATTGTTATTTATCCTCAAAGCACAGGCTGGTTTCCCTGCTACAAGATAGAGGAAAGGAGTTCCTTACAAAGACAAAATAAATGCTTTAAGGTGAAAAAAAAAAGGATCTGAAGAAGCAAAAGAAAATCCTGATGTGTGTTAAGAGGAAGAAGGGTAGATTATAATAGTGGGAAAAGAGAAGGGCCACTGAGCATTCAGAGCTAAGTAAAAGAAATGAAACCTTTTCTAAAGAGGGGGTACTAGATTTTAAGTAGACTCTGGTGAGAACCAGGTGAGATATTATCTAGTATGAATAAGGGGGAAAAGATGAAGTCAGAGAGATTCTCTGCTGAGGGGTACTGAGGCTGCTGTTTATCAATCTGACAAAACAAAACACAAATCCAATATATCTAGGTCATAACCAAAAACATTTGATTTGAACTTGTCAAATCAAATGACTACTATCTACTTTCCGTGACTCATACAGCTGTGTGACCTGGGGCAAGTAATTTAATCCCTGTTTACCTCAATTTCTTCAACTGTAGAATGAGGATATTAATAGCACCTACCTACCTCTCAGCATTGTTGTGAAGATCAAATGAGATAATATTTATAAACTGCTGAACGCTGGACTTGGAATGTTGTAGGTGCTCTATAAATTCTAGCTATTACTGTTACTGCTAATTAATACTGTTAATGTTGCTGCAACGATGATAATTTAGTTATCATGTGACCAGAAGAAAACTGGAAAACACTGCTAAAGACAATTAAGCCTTGAACAACAAAAAAAACCCAATAAAGCAAAACCCCCCCCCCCCCAAAAAAAAAACAGAGCTGAAGACCGTCAGGGTACAGGTATTATTTTCATCACTGCTGCCAGGATGAAATCAGGCAGAGCTAACAACTTTACCCTGTGCTCAGCAGGAGGTGCATCCTAGCCCTGGCACAAAGCCCCAGCTCAGGAATGAAGACTGGGTAGATATAAATAAACCCAGGAGCATACAGACCACTAGAAGTAATTATAATAAGAGTCAAAGATACTAAAAAAAATCTAATCTAGAAGGAAAGAGAAATTTTCTAATACTTGTAGGCAGGTTCAAAAGAAAAAAATAGAATGTCTACAAGAACTACATGGCTGTCTAGAAGAAATAAAGCAAGGAAAAAATTAGGAGAAAATCCTTTAGAACAAAAAGTGGTAAACTTTAACCAAGTAATAGGCACCATGAAATTAGAAGAGGCCAAAGGGAAATCAATGACTCTATGAAACAATAAGAAATATTAGAACAAAATAAAATGAATGAAAAAATAGAAAATGTGAAGTATATGCTATTAAAAACAACTGACCAGGGGTGGCTAGGTGCACAGTGAATATAGCACTGGGCTTGGAGTCAGGAGGACCGGAGTTCAAATCTGGCCTCAGCCACTTAACACAAAACTAGCCGTGTGACTTTGGGCAAGTCACTTAACTCCAACTGCCCTGCCTTCCCCCTCCAAAAAAAAAAACAAAAAACCCTGACCAATGGGATAAAAAGTGAATATACATATATGTCAAGTATTTATATCATCATTACAAAAACAGATGACTAGCATAAAAACATCACAAACAAATGCAGAAAAACAGCAATATAAACCATTCTTTATAGACTACAAAGTAATAAAATTATATTCAATAAAAGTCAATGAAGAAAGGATTAACAATTAATTGGAGACTAAATAACTTTGTCTGAATGAATTCATGAGTAAATGAACCAACCTTAGAAACAAGTGATAATTTCATTAGATAAGGGAATAAAGCAACATACCAAAAATTGGGGGAATAAAGCCAAGAGTTGTTTAGAGAAAATAGCGATCTCTAAATACTTTCATTGCTGCAGAGTCAAGATAGTGGAGTGAGAGACAGCATTTTTGCCTTAGCTCCTCCACAACAACTTACAAGGTCAAAAAAAAAAAAGGTCACAGTTTGAGTCATTTTATGTGGTGAACTTTCAGAAGTTTCTTGACTTCGCTAATGAAATGTTCCACTTCCCTATATTATTATCTGAAAGGCTACAGGGCAGACAAGCAAGAGGATGTATTATGAAGGGAACATTTTGGGGTCCCTTGACCTCCGTAGGTATATCCCCCAGTCCTATACAGTTATCTGCAAAGGTTACTGGGGCAGATAGCAAGAGGGCTATTCTCTTTTAGAATAATGCCCTAATAAGTAACTAGCAAGGGTAAATAGTGAGCAGGAATGAGGGAGGTTCCTTCTACATTATCTGCATTCCTTTGATGTAGGATCTTTCTACATTGTCTACATTCTCTTGGGGGGCATAAAAACTCTGTGAGCTCCTTGCATCTTTGGCTCTGTATGAAATGGTCCTGTAATAAACAGACTATTGATTGCACCCCCGACTCGTTATTCTCACTGGTTTGCTAGCCCACCAGCTGCGCTGGCTGCAGTAATTTTACCAGTCCTGGGCATCTTAGGAAGATAGACAGAGAGGTTTATAGACACTGGAGTGGGGGCTTCTCAAGAGCACAGTGTAATGGCAACAGGCAGAAATAACAATGAGCAACAGTAGGGAGTGAGCAGGCCAGTACCAGGGACAATTAGGGGACTGAACCCCTGTGTAGAAAGAGATCCCAGAAGACCTCTGCACTAGCAGTGGGAACAGGAGTCATCTGCCAGTTCCATCATCCATTACCCAATTCTGGGTCACAGTCCAGAGTGAGAGGAACAGTTGTGATCAGGTAGGAGCAGGGACCTACACATAAGCCTACAGTGGAATAAATGAGGTTAGAAGGGAGATCTAAGAATTCAGTCACTCTGAACCTGCAGAACCTCCCAACCTACTAACAGTGACTGAGTCCAACAGCAGTCTATGGAAATTCAACCAACCATACATAAAGCAATAGATACAAACCAAAACCAGGTCAGGAACTTGCAGAGAGCAGACCAGGAGGGCAAGAGGCAAACTCTCCCTCTCCCCGCCCCCCACCTCATCATACCATTTTTGAAACATTGAGAAATTATAGGCTTCAGAGTGAGCTATGAAAGCAGAATGACAGAAAAGATAGAAACTGAGGCTGCAGATCCTCCTCCTTCCTCCCAAAAGTGAGCAAAGCACAACATTAACATAGAGTCAAGTAGTAGGTTGGTAAAATAAGCAAAGAAACAAACAAAAAAAAAAAACTTGATTATAAAAAGTTACTATGGGGGCGGCTAGGTGGCACAGTGAATAGAGCACTGGCCCTGGAATCAGGAGGACCTGAGTTCAAATCCGGCCCCAGACACATAAGACTTACTAGCCGTGTGACCTTGGGCAAGTCACTTACCCCCAACTGCCCTCCAAAAAGCAAAAAAAAAAAAGTTATACTTTAGGAGCAACCAGGTGGCTCGGCAAGTAAGGGCACTGGCTCCAGTGTCGGGATCTTTTGATTTGACCTGGAGATCAAATCTGGGCTCAGATACTTAGCACCACACCCAGAAATAGCTGGCCATGTAACCTTGAACAAGTTACTTAACCCCGATTGCTTAAAAAAAAAAAAAACTATGCATACTGTCTGATGTAACTACTACTGTCTCTTAAAAGAGATAACAAACAAAAAGGAAAAGGACCTTTATATAGAAAAATATTTACAGCAGCTGTTTTCTGGGGGTAAAGAATTAGAAACTGAGGGAATGCACAGCAATTGAGGCATGGCTAAATAAGTTGTAGTAAATAATTATGATGATATATTACTGTATTATAAGAAACGATGATCAAGATGCTCTCAGAAAAACCGAGAAAGACTTATATTAGCTGAAGCAAAGTAAAATATACTAGGTACAAAGTAACAGCAATATTGTAAGATGATCAGCTGTGAACGACTTAGCTATTCTCAGCAATACAACAATCCATGACAATTCTGAAGGACTTAGGATGAAAAAATGCTATCCATCCCCAGAGAAAGAACTGATGGTATCTGAATACATATTGAAGTAACTTTTGTTTCATTTTTTCACTTTATTTTTCTTGAGTTTTTTTTGGTCTATGTTTTCTTTCACAACATAACTATTATGGATATGCTTTACATGACTACACACGTACAATCTATATGAAATTGTTTGCCATTGATGGGGGGTAAGGGGGAAGAAGAGGGTGAAAGGGAGAGAATTTAGAACTCAAAGTTTTAAAAACAAATATCAAAAAATTGTTTTACATGTAACTGGGGAAAAATTAAATACTATATAAATACCAAAAAAAAAGAGCAAAATCAAAGAACTGTAACACCAAGGTAGGATGTCTGACAATCAAAGGAGTTACATTATTAAAATTAAAAGTTAAAAATATTAATCTAACAAACAAAACTAGGAGGAACAAGGTTTTAGAAAAAACAATAAAATAGACGGCTATTTTAGTTAAAAAAAAGTTACAAGTATAAAAAATGAAAAAGCTCACAACCAATGAGGCTGACATAAAATAATTATTAGGAGCAATTTTGTCTAACTATATGCCAATAAAACTGACCATCTAAATGAAATGGGTAAATATTTACAAAAAATGTAAACTGCCCAGATTAAAAGAGGAAGAGAATATTTAAGAAACACTGCCTTAGGAAAAAAAATTGATAATTCATAAAAAAGTGCCTAAGGAAAAAACAATCTTGGAAACAACCTGGTACCAAACATATTTATAAGCAAATTCTACCAAACATTCAAAGAGCAATTAATTCTAACGTACCATAAACTTTTGAAAAAAAATAGATAAAGAAGTTCTACCAAAATCCTTCTTTAACATAAACATGGTCTTGATACCTAAACCAGGAAGTAAAAAAAGAGAATACTGATACAAAACTTTTAAATGAGATGCAAACAAGGAGATTATAACTATATGTCATAAAGTTCATACACTATGACCAGGCTCTATTTATACTAGAAATGCTTAGGAAAACTGTAAGTACATCTGATCATATCAATAACAATAACAAAAATAATATGATTATTTCAATAGAAGCAGAAAAAGGTTTTGACAAAATACAAAACCCACTCTTCTTAAAAAAATGCTGAAAAGATTATTAATAAATAGAGCTTTTTAAAAAAAAATAAATTAAAATTTATTTTTAATTTATGGGGTAAAACAAGCATTTCCTTAACATAGTACAATAAAAAAGATGATCACATATGAAACTGCAAATTTATTATGTACAACTCACTATTCCTTTTAAATATACAATAGAGTTTCATGTAATCTTTTTTTCCTTTATATGGAACATTTTTCAAAACTCCCAGATTAAAGAGAAACTATTGAAAGCAACAAGAAAAAAACAATTAGTCTTTGATGTTTTCCTTATTTCTTCTGGATCTTTTCTATCAAATTTTCCATTGAGTTTTGGTCTTTTTGTTACAAATACCTGAAAGTCTTTCAGTTCATCAAATATCTTTTTTTTTTTCATTCAGGATTATACTCAAGGCTTCTGAGTCAATTTTTCTTGGTTGCAACTCCAGCTGTTTTGGTCTTTGAAATCTAAGACCTTCAGTCTTTTAGTGTAGAAGCTGTTGGGTCTTGTGAAATCCTGACTGTATCTCCCCAGTATTCAAATGGTTTTTTCTTGTTGCTTAATTTTTAAAAAGGGAGAAGGAAACCAAATTAATAGTATTAAAAATGAAAACAATGAATATACCCACTAATTAAGATGAAATTAAAACCATCATAAGGAGTTACTTTGCCCAAATATATGTGCATAAACTTAATCTCTGTAAAATGGAAGAATGTTTACAAAATTGTCTAGATTGGCAGAAAAAGAAAGGGATTATCTAAATGGAACTCTTCCCTCCCCCCCTTTTTGGAGGGGGAAAAGTAGGGCAATTGGGGTTAAGTGACTTGCCCAAGTTCACATGGCTAGTTTTGTGTTAAGTGTCTGAGGCCGGATTTGAACTCAGGTCCTTCTGACTCCAGGGCTGATGATCTATTTGCTGCACCACCTAGCTGCCCCTAAATAGAACTCTTTTTTACAAATAAATTGAATAGGCTATAAATGAACTTCCTAAGAAAAAAGCATCAGGCCCAGATGGATTTACAAGTGAATTCTGTCACACATTTAAAGATCAACTAATTCCAATATTATAAGTTTAATAAAAAACTGTTTTTATAAAACAAATATGATACTGATAACTAAACCAAGAAGAATAAAAACAGATAAAGAAAATTATAGACCAATTTTATGAATGAATATGGATGCAAAAATCCTAAATAAAATACTAGCTAAAAGATTACAACAATATATTTATACATTATAACCAAGTGGGGTTTATACCAGGAAGGCAGGGATAGTTTAACATAAGTAAAACTATTAACACAATTATATCAATAATAAAAACTTTTAAATCATATGAGTATATCAACAGATGAAAAAATAATCTTTTGATAAAGCACAACATTCATTTCTACTAAAAATACTTGAAAGCATAGGTACCAATGGATTTTTCCTTAAATTGATTAAAAAAAAAAAAGGACTTGTCTAAAACCATCAGCAAGCATTATTTGTAATGGGGATGGGCTAGAAGATTTCCCAACAAGAGCAGGTGTAAAACAAGTATGCCCATTGTCACCAATATTATTCAATATCATACTGGAAATCCTAGCAATAGCAATAACAGAAGAAAAAGAAATAGAAGGAATCAGAATAAGATAATAAAATTTTCTCTTTTTTCAGAAGATATGATGATTTACTTGGAAAATCCTAAAGACAACTAAAAAGTTAGTTGAAACAATTAATAATATTAGCAAACTAGTAAGATATAAAGTAAATCCATATAAATCATTCCTAAATAAATATATTCCTATATAAAAATATATAATTCCTATATAAATAAAATTATTTTAAAACTTTTTATACAAATAAAATCAGATTTAAATAACTGGAGAAATATTAATTGCTCATGGGTAGGGAGGGGGTCAATATAATAAAAATGACAACTTTACCTAAAGTAATTTATATATTCAACACCATCCCAATTAAATTACTAAAAATTATCTTACTGTATCAGGAAAAAAAATAACAATTCATTTGGAAGGGCAGTATCTATTTAATACCAAGCACAAACATTATCTGCAATAGTGATAAACTAGTAACTTTTCTAGTAAGATTAGCAGTGAAGCTAGGATGTCCATTATCACCATTATTATTCAGCGCTGTACTAGAAATTCTAGCTATAGTAATAAGAAAAGAAAAAGAAATTGAAAGAATAAGCATAGGCGGTAAGGGAACAAAATTATCACTTTTTGCAGAAGACATTGGTATATTTAAAGAACCTTACAGGGTCAACTAAAAAACTAGTCTAAACAATCAACAACTTCAGTAAAATTGCAATATATAAAATAAACACACACAATTCATCAGCATTTACATACATCCAACAAAAACCAGTAGGAAGAGACAGAAAAGAGAAATTACATTTAAAGTTACTATAGATGGTATAAAATTCTTGGGAGTCTACCTGCCAAAACACATATAGGAACTATGTGAACATTGCTGAAAAACACTTGACAGCACTCACTGGTAGGTCAAAACAAAATAATAAGAATGACAATACTACCAAAATTAATTTAGTTATTCAGTGCTATATCAATTTAGCTACCAAAGAAGTATTTTACAGAACTAAAAAAAAAGTAACAAAATTCAACTAGAGGAACAAAAGGTAAAAAAAATCATGAAAATCAATGACAAAAACGTGAAGGAATGAGGCTGAGCAGTATCAGATCTCAAGCTAGAGTACAAAGTTGTAATTATCAAAACAATTTGGTACTGAATAAGAAAGAGAGTGGCCAATTAATAAAACCAAATTGTTATACAATACATAGAAGCAAATGGGTAAAGTAACAAGTGTCTGATAAACCCGAAGATCCCAGTTATTGGGCAAAAACTACCTATTTGACAAAACTGATGGGAAATCTGTGGTCTGGCAGAAATGAGGGATGGGCCAATTTCTCACACCATATACCAAGTTAAGCTCAAAAACAGGCATTTGATTAGACATTAAAAGTGGTATCATAAGCAAGTTAGAGAACATGGAAGAAAATTACCTGTCAGATCTATGGATAGGGGAAAAGTCCATTACCAAACAAAAGAGAAGCTCATAGAAGTAAAACTGTTAATTTTGATAACAAAAAATTAAGGTTTTTGCACAAACAAAAACAATATAGCAAAAATCAGAAGCATGAAACTAGGGAAAAACATCTTAGTAGCAAATTTCTCTGACAAAAGTCTCATTTCTCAAATACATAGGAAAATGAGCCAAATTTATGAGAACAAGAGCCATCCCCCAAATGATAAATGATCATGAGATATTATACACAGTTTTCAGAGAAAAAATTCGAAACCATCAGTAATCATATGAATAATGCTCTTAATCATTAGTAATTAGAGAAATACAAATTAATAAGGTGCCACTTTATACCTATCGAATTGGTTAATATGATGGAAAAGGAAAATGACAATGTTGGAGGGGATATGGAAAAATGGGTTTACTCATGCACTGCTAGTGCAGTTGTGAACTAATCCAACAATTCTTGAAATCAATTTGGGACTATGCCTCAAAAGTTATTAAACTGAACACACACTTTGAGCAAGCAATATATCTCCTAAGTCTATACCTCAAAGAGAACAAAGAAAGAGTAAAAGGTAAAGTAAAGTAAAAAAATAAAAAATATTTATATCAGCTCTTTTTATGGTGGCAAAGAATTGGAAACTGAGAGGATGCCCATCATCTGGGCAATGTCTGAATAAGTTATGCTCTATGAGTGTAATGGAACACTAATACATTATGAGAAATGATAAAGTAGATGTTTCAGAAGAAAACCTAGGAAGATTTATATGGAGTTATGCAAAGTGAAGTGAGCAGAACCAGAAGAATGATGTGCACAGTGTGTGGAATGACTTACAGTGAAGTTTCCCCATTCTGAATATCATATATACATTCTTTTTACTTCCTTGTATTTTGTAACTAAGTTCAGTATTGTTTCCCCATATATATGTAAGTCATTGTACATTTCAAGGTAATGTAAGAGCTATTGAGTATTAATACAATTGACTGGATTAACTATTGAGACCCAAATTAGAGGTGTTTCTAGATTGGGGAGTGTGATAGTAATGGCAATTAAAGATTCCCCTGTATTGGCTTGGTTTTCAAACTGATTGTGTTAAAACCCAGAGCTTGTTAATCCCACCGGTGGGATGGACTTGTTGATGTGAAAAGAAAGTCCTGAACTGGGAGGAGCTGGTGACTTAGATTTGGAGAGACAAGAGAGAGGCAGAAGAAACTTTTTTTTGGAAGCAGCACCTCGTGGAGAGAGAGAGACTAAGAGAATTGCTGGTGGCCGCTTTGAATTGCCCTGGACTTTTGAGACCTGCCCCCTGAGCTGCCAAGGACTGAGGAGACATGGCTGTTTTGCTGGTACTTTGTCTGTCTGTTTTGATGTTGTTTTGCCAGATTTGTCCACTGGTGAAAGACAGTCCTATTGAAGAAGTCCTGGAACCTGGCGGTTCGCTAAGAAGCCCTGAGACTGTCCTGCAGACAGAGAGTGAATACTGTCCACTGGTGAAGGACAGTGCTGTTGTTGCAGGGGT
>NW_027185793.1:16040190-16130189 GCF_028583685.1 Petaurus breviceps papuanus | reverse complement strand
AGGACAGTGCTGTTGTTGCAGGGGTCTGGAGACTGTCCTGCAGACAGAGAGTGAATACTGTCCACTGGTGAAGGACAGTGCTGTTGTTGCAGGGGTCTGGGAACCTTTCTGTTGGTTCAGAAGCCCTGAAGAAGGATTTTCTTGTTGTATGTTTACAGAAATCCTGGGAGAGGGCTTTGCTAATGTTTTCAGGGGTTCTAGGACTGTTCTACAGACAGAGGATGAATTAATGAAGGGACTGGCAACGTATCTTGTGGCCTTGCTAAGCCTTGTCTCCCCAGGAACTAAGATTGCTGAGAACTTGCCTAGTGTCAAGATGAAGAAAAGACCTCCATTTGGGTATTAAGTGCTGAGCTTAAACTTGATGTAACTCTGGGGTAGATTCAATTGTGATCCAGAGGTGGGGAACTTTTGACCTTTTTGTGTTCTATGGTTGAGCAAATGAATGTATTTTACTTATGTTTGGAAACTAATCTCCATTTGAGAAGAGGGGCTTTGTGGTGGACTAAATGAAGGTATAGCCTAGGGGTGGAGAAGTATTTAGACCAGGAACTTTGTAATTGATTGAATGATTGGAAGATGCTGGGGTGGGGTAGTCCTTGGAGATTATTTAATCACATTTAGTAAATGCTGTATTTGGAATGATGTCATGTTTTGATCTTCTCTGTTCTTGGTTTGTCACTGAATAAAATGGAGAGCACCAATGCTGGTATTCTGAACCTTGGGAAGTTGCCTTTCCTTGGCATTACATTACAGGGAGTTTGGGGAAAGGAATGGTAGTGTGAAAGGTAACGGGTTAAGTTTCTATAGAACTGCAAGAATTGCTGAACAAGACTACTGATAAAAAGTAACAGGCAGTAGTAGCCCTGGAAGGAAGTTGAGTTCCTAGTCCTTGGGGGAGTTGAGGCAGTAGCCTTGGAAGGGAGTTGAGTTCCCAGAGAACTCCTAGATAATACTAAAATAAAACAATGTAGAACAGAAGGAGCTGACAGCAGCAGGTGGATCTGAACAATCAGGGAACAGGCAGTGGCCTTGGGGCACCCATGCCCAGATAAGGATGTATCTAGGTTAGACTGAAGGGGGTACAGTATTCTGAGGTTGTTAATGTGCTTGCCTTGCGTAGTGGACCTCATATATTATGTATGTTATCTAACAAGTTTAGAGCCTCATTAGTAATAATTAGGTTAATGTTTGGGAGGGGCATGTAACTCTTGCTTATTTAACCCCAGCTTTGGCTTCTGTACCTCAGCCTCCTCTCTCTGGGTGCTGTCCCAGAGACTGGACCACCCGCTTCTCGCGAGATTCTAATAAATCTTTCTACCTTCACTTTGAGAGTTCTCCGAGTAGTCAATTTGGGTTAGGGTCTCTGTATCCCACACAACAGTAATAGCAATATTGTAAAGAAAATCAAGTGTAAATGAATTAATATCTCTGATCAACCCCGTGGCCCACCACAATTCCAAAAGACTAATGAAGAAAAATGCTCCAGAGTCCAAGCTGAAGCACATTTTGTTTTAATTTTTTTCCTGCTTTTTCACAAGGGATTTGTTTTTATTTATTTTTTTTCCAGGGGGAACTGAGGTGGGAGGAGAAAAAAATAAAACCTTAATAATTGAAAAAAAATTTTAATAAAAAAATAAAAGAAGTTACTCACCTGCCACTCAGTACTAGCTGCTACTGGATAGATGCTGCAAGGTCATACCATCACCCTTTCCCAAGAACTGCCTATTATGAGATGGATGATAGATGATGGTCACTCTTATAAGGTGGATATGGCACAGGATCTCTCAGTTCTTTGTACCTTTCATAACAAGTTGTGGGGAAACCAGCCAAGCTAGGGAAATAAAAAATAGTACAGCTGACCTTTCCACCACAACTATTCCACAAAGATCTGGAAAATGCACCAGACCAAGTGCTGATTGAGAAATCCAAGAAAAAAGTCACAGTAATTTTTCTAGTCCACAAGAGCAAGAGAGAGCTGTGGACACTGGGGACAAAGTCTAGTCAGAAGAGGTCACACAGCCTTCACAGCCAGAGAATGAACAAAATCTTGCCCACCACTGAGAACTAGAGCAAGAAGAGGTCCTAGGTACGGCACAGAGAGGCCAGACCTTATGTATGGAGCAGAACAGATGCTGTCAACACTGTCATTCACTTCCCTGTGACCCAGCTAGGTCCCAGGTCCAGGGTGAACTGATAAGAGGACCTGTAACTCAGAGTATCACTTCAGAGTGGGAAGTGTTCTTAGGCTATAGGCTAGAAACTACGCAAGAAGCAAATAAAGAATTAAGCAGCAGCTACATGGTTCTGACCCCAGACCACAGATCGTGCAAAGCCTTCACTGGCATAACCAGGGCAGGGAGCTAGCAGTTGTTTTTCTGAAACTGCAAAATTTTTCCAGCTGGTTGTCAGTGGCTGAGTCTAGCAGCAGTATAATGGCACTCCAACTAAGAGGCAAGCCCACAGTAGTGCTATCCCGTCCCAAATCCAGGTAAAGGATTACTTCCAGAGCTCAAACTTTGCCCTGGGTCAGGCTGATTGTGCTCAAAACTTGCAGGTCCCCAGAACGAACCGTCCCTGAAATCCTGGAAGAACATAACGCTTAACCTAAGAAAGCAACAGCAGGACCAAGTAGACCCAAAATAGGACCCAACATACCCCAGTCATTCCTTCCCAAAGTACACAGAGCTTGGCCCTAACAAAGTCCAAAATCAAGCTAGAAGAATGAGCTAACAACAACAAATCTCTCAATAAGAAGCTTATTGTATTAGCAGTGACACTCACGATACCAACCCAGAAGAGACGGACTTTAAAAGATCTCCAAGAAAAACAGTGTGAGCACAAGGAGAACATTCCCAAAAGAAATGAAGAGGTTAAAAAAAAGAGAAAAAATGATATTTTTAAAAATGAATATTTAAAAAAAAAAGGGGGGGGTAATGTAATGAGAGATCTAGAAGGAAAAACAGGAAAAAGAATCAACAGATTAGCACAAGAGGTACAAAACCTTACACCAGTAACAAACTTGAAAAATTACTATGTATTAAACAGAAGTTCATTACTCTAAAGTGGAAGAAATATTTTAAAAAGATAATAGACTAAAAAATATTAAAAAGTACAAAATATCACAGAGCAAAAACAAGTGAGCTAGAAAACACACCAAGGAAATATAATTTGATAATCCTTGAGCTGCTTAAAATTCGTGATCAAAAAAGCTTGAGAAATCATAAAACTGTCCAGAATCTTAGAAGCAAAGAGCAAAACGAAAATAGAAAGAATCTACCAGGTCCCGCCTGAAAAACCCCAATATAAAAACTCCTAGAAATATTATAGCCAAAACTGAAGGTTAAAGAAAAAAAATACTGCAAATATCCAGAAAGAAATAAAATACCAAGGATCCACAATCATAATCATACAAGATTTATTAGCCACCACTCTAAAGGAGTAACTTGAAATACAAAATTCCAGAAAGCAAAAGATACAAGCTTATAACCTAGAATAATTTCCTCAAAATTCAGTCTAATAATACAGAAGAAAAAAAGTGGACCTATAATGAAAGAGAACACTACCAAGCATTGCTGATAAAAAAAACCCAGAGATGAGTAGCAACTTTAAAATACAAACATTGGAGTCAAGTCAATCAATAAACATTAAGTACCTACCAACACAGCCAAAAGCCATTGCTAATCCTTAAAAAACAAACAAGCAAAAAAAAACCTCCCAAAAAACCCAAAACCCCAACCCAGAAAAAACGTGGTAAATATGAGCAAGCAATTATAAAGGACCAAAAAAAGATGAACTGTTTTATGGGGAGACGATATATGTATTCCCTCAGATTCGTTTCATCATGGGAGACCACAAGAGTCTAATAAGACAGATGGCCTGGAAGGGTTTTTTCATTTGTTTTTAAAATTTTTATGATTCTAAAAGAAAGGAAAGGGAGGGAAAAAGGATTATAAACTAGGAGGTAAAGAGAAAAGATATGTGAGGGCAATTATATAATTTGGGTGAGGAGTGAGTGGGTAACACTTAGATCTTACTTTCATCTGAGCTGGTCAAAGAAAGGAAGAATATATCCACACATAGAGGGGTAGAGAAATAAATTTTACTCATCAGGTAGACAGGGAAAAAAGTAGAGAATGAAGAGGGGGAAGGGAAATAAGAGGCAATTCCTCTTATTCCTTAAGGGAAGGATAAGTCCTAAGCAAAGCAAGCTACAGGATAGAAAGAATAAGAAGCTGTAACTGGACTCTGGCAAAGGAAAAGAAAAGAAGGGTAGGGAAACAGAAGCAGATAGTGTCAAACCTAGCCTTTTGGCGCTGAGCACCCTGCTCTCACCAGCCCTTCTTCATAAAAAGGGGGCAGAGAACGGACCAACGCAAGGATAAGCCGGATTATTTACATTTTCTACCCCTGATAAAGATGTTATGGATCCCAGTTACAGATTGATAGATATCTTTTGTACGTGGCCAAGGTAGGAATGTTTTTCTGGACTATGAATATTTGTTAAAAGGAATTTGTTTTTCTTTCTTTTTCAATGGGAGAGGAGAAGGAAAGAAGATGGATTTTCATTAACTGGAAAAAAAAAAGAAATTAAATTTAAAAGGAAACAGGTTACAACTACCAGAGATTAGAAGTCTCTATTTACTTGGAGAAAGGAGGACCCTTATCTGACCTAGTGGCTATCTTGAGTCCCTGAATGTAGGTGAGAGTTTTTTATCCCTCCACACCTTTTGAAGGCTCACAAGTTGTGAGTTAGGGGTTAGGTGAGTTAGGAGTCAACCATTCTATTCCTTCTTATAAGATGGAAGACCCCTCTAGGGCCTACACCTTACCAACATTACTGCCTCCCAATATCCTCCAGGCCTTACCATGTACCCTTAACTCTAGACCCTGTGCCATCATTGAACTACTCATATAATCAAATGCCCCTCCACCTAGGCCCTGCCACTTACCTCACTGGTTATTCACAGGGACCCTGGCACAGTACATAGAATGCTGAACCTGAAATCCAGCCTTAGACACTCGTTAGCTATGTGAGCACAGGCAAGTAATTTAACCTCTCTGCCTTGGGCCCCTCCCTCATCTGTGAACTGGGGATAACAACAGCACCTACTTCACAGGGTCAGTGTGAAGATTAAAGACATACAATTTGTAAAATGCTCTGCACACTCTTAAGTGCTAGATAAATGTTAGTTATTGTTATTATTGTTGTTATGTGCTGTCTCCTTCGGTTATAGTGTCAGTTCCTAGCTAGCAACACCGTCTTGCTTCTTCTGTTTGTATTCCAGCACTCAGCACAGTGTTTTATATATATATGTTGAATGTGGCCACCAGAGGGGCTACCTGACCTTGGCCCCCAGGTTCGAACCAACTGAATCTGGTCTTGTGAGCTCTCTGCAAACTCCACCACTGCATCTGAAACTTGATGCTCTAAACAGATGTCACCACTCCTGAGCCTCCGCTTCTCTATGGACTTTCAGCTATACCACAAAACAACTTTATTTTGTTTTTTGCTTTTTTGAAGGGGCAATTGGGGGTAAGTGACTTGCCCAAGGTCACACAGCTTGTTAAGTGTTAAGCATCTCAGGCTGGATTTGAACTCGGGTCCTCCTGACTCTGGTGCTCTATTCACTGCGCCACCTAGCCATCCCTACCACAAAATAACTTTAAGAAACAGCTTCTCAAGGTTGTGCCTTCCATGACACTCCTTCCTTACTGACAGTATATTGAAACTCTGCCTCTACCGTCCTTCCCAGGTAACTACAGTACTCTGGTGCTGTGCAGTGTCCCAAATTGCAATTTCCTTGTCTTGATTAAAGACCGTTGTTATTTTAGTCTCTGTAGTCTTTTACTTTGAGTTGACATTTCTGGTATCAGAAGTAGGATTCAAAGACTCCTGTCCAGCTGGCCAGTTTCAACCTTGGATACCTAGTAGCAGCATGGTCCCTTTCAGTCCAGTTCAGAATTGACTTGATGGTTTAACCTGAGTAAGTGATCTCTCAAACCCCTGAACTCCTGTCTTTTTTGGTTGAGTCTCTAGATCTTTAATGGAAGGTTTGTTAAAAAATCCATGGCAATTTTGCATCCACTCAGGATGGGTGTTCTCCACCAAGGGGACAGCTACAGGGTATGTGTTTTCAACTGATGGACTTGCAAGTACTTGGATAATTGGCAGAATTAAGCCAAGTCTGATGCCCATCACTTCAGGTCACAGAGGAAGTTCTTTTAATCACAACAAACTCAAATGATATCTAGACAAGGTAGGGTCCCATCAAATCCCAATAGGTGTGTGTGTGCGTGTGTGTGTGTAGAATTTGACCTAAAAATTTGGACGTGAGGTCAGTAAGGAGAGAGTGAGAAGATAGGAAGGAGTGGCACCTACTGTAGCTGGCATTTTCAAAGGCTTTAGCCATAAACCACAGAAGAGAAAGAGGAGGATTACTGTGGATGGAAGGATCAAGTGAGGTTGGGGTTTTTTTTTGCTTTTTGGAGGGGGGATCGTAGGGCAATTGGGGTTAAGTGACTTGCCCAAGGTCACACAGCTAATTTTTGTGTTAAGTGTCTGAGGCTGGATTTGAACTCAGGTCCTCCTGACTCCAGGGCCAGTGCTCTATTCACTGTGCCACCTAGCTGCCCCAAGTGAGGGTTTTCTGAAGGGAGACATAGGCATGTTAGCATGAGAATAATCCCCATTCTCAGACAGAAAGGGCTTCTATTGGAGGAGACATGATGGAATGGGATCACTTGTGAAGGTTGAAGCCTCCTAAGCAGGGAGTTGGGCCACTAATTCTTGTGATACAGGTGTGATGAAGGGGCCACTATCTGAGTGACAGGAGGTAAGGAGGAGAGGAGAAGAAGGAGCCATTGGCAAAGGCCTCAATTGTTTTTTCAATAAGTGTCCACTCAGGATTTGTGTCTTGGTTATCACTGGTATCATAAATGTCCTTTGTAAAGACAGAATTTTTAGTTTACACATTTTTGTTATTTGAGGCCTCCGAGGTTGAGTTCTAGGTCTCTCCTAGTGTGAGAATCAAATCAAATTCGTTCTTCTGACTCCAGGGCCGGTGCTCTACTCACTGCGCCACCTAGCTGCCCCGACTTCTATTTATTAATCATATGACCTTGTACTAGTCACTCAACTGCCCTTAGTTTTCTAATTTATAAAATGGGAATGCTATTTTTTTTTTTGCTTCAGACCTGTGACTTCATTACTATAGGAAACTGGAGATGAAAAAACTCCCTCAACAATGAAGATTAGCAACTAGTCTGCAATTTAGTCTTAAGAAAGGGAAAGGAATCAGCATTTGTATAGAGCCTACTAAGTGACAGTCAATATGTTAAGTGTGCTTCATAAATATTACCTCATTTGATCCTCACAACAACCCAGTGAGGCAGGCACTACTATTATCTTTATAATACCAAGGAGGAAACAATGGTAAATGCCCATTATGTGACTTGCCTGGGGTCTCACAACTAGCAAGTGTATGAGGCTGGCTTTGTTCTCAGGTCTTTGACTTCACTTCTCCACAGTGGCCTCAATTGCACTGAGATACTAGGAGATTAAATAACAAGGTCAGATGTTGGCCCTAGAGTCAAGAAGACTTGAATTCAAATTTGGCCTCAGATATTTATCAGCTGTGTGACTCTGGGCAAGTCACTTAAACACTCCTTGTCTCAGTTTCCTCAACTGTAAAGTGAGGATAATAGCATCTGCCTTGTAGGACTGTGAGATAATATTTGTAAAGCACTAAATATAGTGCCTGGCACATAGTAGGTGCTATATAAATGCTCATTCTCCTTCCTCTTCTCCCCCACTTCCTGACTCTTAACCATGGTATCATGCTGCCTCTCGGGAATATTACTGCTTACACCAAAAACCTTATGGAGTTGTGAGGTTAAAATTAGTTTAAAATCACTTGGTCAAATATGTAAAAAGCCAAATCAACCAGGCACTGTGCTAAGTGCTGGGGATTAAAAAAAAAAATCCTGCTCTCATGGAACTCATACTCTGAGGAAGACTACATGCAAACAACTATATGCAAGCATGATATAAATACAGAATAAATCAGGAATATTCAACTGGGGGAGAGGAAGACTTGTTATGGAAAGTGGGATTTTAGCTGGGACTTGAAGCAAGTCAGGAAAGCCATAAAGTAGAGATGAGAAGGGAAAGAATTCTCCTCTTCCACAAGGGGGGCAAGCCCCTTAAAACAAAGAGAAGTAGGAAATGGGAGTGTTTTGTGCAAGGATGAGTAAGGAAGCTTGTGTCACAGACTGCAGAATACCAGGGAGTAAAATGTAAAAGGGGACAGGTAACGAAGGGCTTTGAATGCCAAATAGGAGATTCAGGATTTTATATTTGATCCTAGAGGAAATATGAAGCTGTGCAATTTAATGAATGTTTCCCTGGATGGGGAAACTGGCATGGTCAGACCTGTACTTTAGAAAGATCAATCAACTGAGTGTTAGACAGACTAGAGTGGGTAAAGACTTAAGGCAGAGAAACCAAACAGCAGCTCAGGCATAAGCTAATGAGGGTGGTGGTACTAGGGTGGTGATAGTTTCAGAGCAGAGAAGGGGAAATATACTAGAGAACATGAGAGATGTTAACAAAGACAGAATAATCACAATTACCTAACGGATTGGATATGGGAGATGAAATAAAGTAAGGAGTTGAAGATGGTGGTATCCTCCACTGTAAAAAGAGGGAAAGGTTAGAGTGGAAAGATAACGGGTTCAGTTTTGGATACAATGAGTTTCAGATGTCTACAAGACAACAAATTTAAGATATGCAATAAAAATAAGGTAAGGTTGGAGGTTAGGAAAGAAAGAGCTGGACACATAGATTTTAGAATCATCTTCAGAGAGGTGATAATAGAATACAAAGGAACTAAAGAAATTACTAAGGGAAATAGTATGTAGGGAGAAGAGAAAAGAAGCCAGGACAGAGCCATGGGGGCATTTATGGTTAGTGGATACAGCCTGGATGAAGATCTAGCAAAGGAGACTGAGAAGGAGGGGTTGGATACGTGGGTATGTAGAAGGAGCAGCAGTAGAAAAGAGTGTCACAGAACTCTGGAGAGAAAAGTGTAAACAACAATGTCAAAAGCTACAGAGAAGTCAGAAAGGATAAGGATAGAGAAATGATGACTAGATCTGGCAATAAAGAGATTATTAATAACTTTGGAGTGAGAAATCTCAAATGAATGATGGACTGGAAGCTAGAGACCTGTGAAGAGAGTGAGAGGAAAAGAAGTGGAGACACCAGTTATACATCACCTCCTCAAGGAGTCACAAATGGGAGGAAAGACACAGTATGAGAGTTATTATGGCTCAGTCAGTTAAGTGAAGGTTTTTGGAACATGGGTAAGTCATGGCATGTTTGTAGGCAGCCTTGACAGGAAGAGATTAAAGATTGGTGAGAGTGAGTGTGATGGAAGAGAAAACCTGCTAGAAAAGATGAAATAGCCTCAGACACTTAACACTTAATAGCTGTGTGACCTTGGGCAAGTCACTTAACCCCAATTGCCTTGCCCTGCCTTCCCCCTTCCAAAAAAAAAGCAAAAAAAAAGATAGAATAAAATAGGATCACTTTTGCATAGAGAGGGGTTTGCCTTGGGAAAAAAAGGCACTTCTTCAAGTGAGACAAGAGTGAAAGAAGAGACAGTGGCAGAAGGCATCTAAGTGATTGATGTGAGATGAGGAAGCACAGAGATGAAGGAGATCTCAACAAATGGACTCCATGTTTTCAATGAAAGATCTCAGCTAGGAAGTTGGAGGGAGAGGGATTCATAGAAGGTTTGAGGAGGGATCAAAAGGTTTAATTAAGTTTCTTTGGGGATGGGATGGTGAATCAATGAGGGATATGTGAAAACTACTTTACTGCAGTAAGGGTTCAATCATATAAGCTTTGATTATTATAATGTCTAAGAAACTGAAAGTTTCTAACAAAAATGTTCCTTGACCTAAACTCATCCCGTGCCCAAAAAGGTCATTCACATAATACACAGAAGATACAACATTTTTTCTCATTTGTAGTTATTATTTACGATGACTTTCTTGAATGAGAGAATAAGAGAAATGAGATTTGAGAGAAGAACAGAGAAGAGTTAAGGCAAAATTGAGGACTACGTCAAATAATGAAGAAATCATTGGATTATTGTTCCAGCTCACATAACCCTGAGTAAATCATTTAACTTAGCCTTGCTTTCCTCATCTATAATACAGAGGTAATGATGCCTTTCCATTCTAATTTACAGGCTTGTTAGAAGGATCAAATGAGATGCTATGTGAAACAGTTCTTTGAAAAGTATAAAGTGAGGGGTGGCCAGGTGGCGCAGTGAGTAAGAGCGCAGATCGGTTCTGGCCTCAGATACTTAACACCCACACAAAATAATTGGCCGTGTACCCTTGAGCAAGTTACTTAACCCCAATTGCTTAAAAAAAGAAAAGAAAAGTGCTATATAAATACAAGGTAAGAGCAATATCAGAGGCATAGACAACAAAGAAAAAGAAGTTATAAGAAAGACTACGTCAAAAGATGTTTATTCTTAGTAGCAAATATTTCCTTACCTCTTTCTGTAAGTTAGAAAGCTGGGAGGAAAGGCTCTCAATCCTCATATGACTTTCCTTCAGTTCTTCCCTGGCACTGTTGACAGTGGATGTGATCATCTCTGAGGACAATCTAGCATTTTCTAGCTAAACAAAATAAATGAAACAAAGTTAGTTTCATCACATAGATAAGCACTAAACAAAAGCAGAAGCATGAGTCAACAAGAGACATTTCATAAATAATTCTGCTAGTAAAGAGTTTCTGAAATACAGGAAAAGCGTCACGAAGCTTCCTGATCTTGACACTGAGAACTAGCAGTTTAAATTGGCCCTAGACTTGATTACTGCTTGCTACACAAACAGTTTCAATGAGTTAATGATAAGGTTAGTGATGGCCCCAAAGCTTTTAATATTGTTTTTTCAATTCAATTTTTAACATCTCATGCAAACTTCTAATTAGATAACTGGGAAATATCAATTCTGGTGTAGCAATAGTAGTATTGCCCAAGTAAGTTACTTGGACAGAAAAAATATGAAGTATATCAGATCCTTATAACCTACTAGGTTAACTAGCTAATTAACTAGCCTGATCCTAAAGACCAAGAACAATCAATAGATAGTAAATTTGTTTAAAACCAGATATAAGGCATATTATTACGGCATTAAGTTCTATAAATAGCCTTTGTTAAGAACAAACAGAAATCCACAACTAACTTTGAAAGACTTGGGTTTTTCCACATTGATGAAAAAAAGCAAACAAGCATTTATTAAGTGCCTACTATGTGCCACGTACTTGGCTAAGCATTTCACAAATATTATCTCATTTAATCCTCACAACAACCCTGGGAGATGGGTGCTTTAGTTAAGGAAAAAGAGGTGTATGTCTCATATTCATCCTCAGAGAGGATAAGTAATTTGCACAGGACCAAACAAGTAGTAAGTTTCTGAAGCCAAATCTGAACTCAGGTCTTCTGGATCTGGGGTCCAATGCTCTACCCACTGCATCATGATGGGACAGGGTCAATGGTATACAGTCATCACTTAGGTCTTTGTCTGAAGTAAAAACATGATTCTTCTGGTGATTCCCACAACTGTTTGATTTATATAACACTAAAAAAATCTGAAACTGCCTAAAAGAAGAATAATTTCTCTACCCAATTCAAATTTGTGATTCATTTCAGAAACATAAAACTTAGGTGCAACTAAAAAATTCTGGCAATGGCTTTATGCTGTATCTTGTCAGGTGATTAGAAACTTCTTAAACAAATGTTTTTAAAAGGGAAAGACATCATGCAGAAGTGGATAGAGAGCCAGCCTCAAGGAACACCTGGGTTCAAGTACTGTCTCTGACAGACTGGTTATGAGACCCCAGCCAAATGAAGTGAACTTGCAGGGTCCTCAGGCAACTCTCTTAGACTTTAAATTGCTGAACAAATGGTGACCTGCATTAGTATAGGAGCTTCCTCATCAGAAGTTCCTTATACTAATGAAATCACAAGTCTACTCCAAAAAAATTTTTTTTGCAAAGAATTTCTCACTTTGGCATGATAACTCTGTTCCAGCTCCTCTTTGTACAACTTGACATGCTCATTCTGCTGCTCTCTCATCTCCTGGAGTGCTTGAGCCAATTTGTACTCATATTCCCTCTGGCGCCCAGAATCCACTTCTACTAAACGCGTTTCATGCTTTCTTCTTGTTTCATTGATCTCCTAGGAAAAGAGAAAAAAGCAACAGCTCATCTCCCTCCATAGGAACATGAGACACAAAAGTAATGTGAAATTGCACATGTTAGCATTCTCATGCCTAACCTTTGCCTGGTACACATTAACCACTTTTTGGCTATTAATGATGATCTGCCTGATCATCAGAGGAATAAACACTAGAATTAACAACTAAAGCAAATGTTAGAATCTCTAAGTCCTTGGTCAAAGCAAACAGAAAATTGTGAATGACCATCATTTCTAGAAAAAGAAAGAATCAGTAAAAGAAACCATCAGCACCAAGCTGTTTCTGATAAAGTCTTCAGAGAGTGAATGAAGATCACATTCTTGATTACAGTAATTTCAGTTCCTTGTTTGGTCAGCAGCAGTGGTCTTGAGCAATTTATTCTACATCACCCCCTTTCAGATGAATAAAGGATGAGTCACCGATTTAAGTAAACATAATTTTTAAGTGTCAATAGCTGTAAGAATATTTTTCGTTTTGACTTGAAAGTTTTAAGTTTGTTTTTTTTTTACCTCCTCATACATATTTTTGCGAAACTCCAGATCTTCAGTAAGGCTTTGACAATGGTTCTCGAGATCTACTTTGAGTAAGGTTTCATCTGCTAACTGATTCTTGGTAGCTGCTAAGGATGCTTCCAGCTAGAGAAAGTAAATATAATTAGTAGCAATAAATACATATGGAAAAAATAATCTCTGTACATAGTAATCATAATCATAATCCATGGTAAGAAAATCTGAAGCTATCTATGAATCAAATTAAACTTACTAAATTTTTAATACCATAATTGTATATCTTATAATGTGGGTATCTTTACTGAACTAAATATTTAAGTGCCCACTCTAATTATACCAAGCTCAATCAAAAAAGCAAAATGCAGCATCAATTGAATCCTTACTTTCTGCTACTGGAGAACGAGAAAGAAGAGATAAATAAAATTTATCCTTTTTGACTGTAAGCTTCGTTAAGGCAGACACAGTATTTCATTGATCTTTTGAATACAGCTAAGTATTCAAAAGTGTCTTGGCACACAGAAGAAAAAAATTAAGAAATATTTTCTGAATGGAATTTTTTTTAACTGAACTGGAAATGCAAGTTTTAAATTTTGATCAAACATTTTATCCTTTTCCTTTTACCAGAGCAGCATAATTATGTCTCTATTTACCTCATTTTTTGAAAAGTAATCAAGTCAACAAGCATTTATTAAATATTTACTTTGTGCCAGGAATTGTGCTAAGAGTTGCATTTACAAAGAAAGTCAGAGAACAGTTCCTGCTCTTCAGGAACCTACACTCATTAGAGACTCCATTCTACTCCCCATTAGGGATAGAGAAAATGCACATTAAAAAAACAACAATGTATCAACAAGATACAGGCAGAGGAACTTGGAGATAAGCTTAGGGGGAAGGTGCTAGTATTAAGGAGGATCAGAAAAGGGTTCTTGTAGAAAGGTAGAATTTTTGCTACCGTGTTTCCCCGATAATAAGACACTGTCTTATTAGTTTTTTTGGACAGAAAAACACCAGAGGGCTTATTTTCAAGGGAGGGCTTATTTTAATGAACATTGACAGCAATTTTAATAAACAGGTAAATGTGAACAAAAAAATGTACCTTTATTCAATAATGAATTCAATAAAGAACAGGATGATGCACTCACTGCTGCAGCTCTGATTGGATGCAGCTCGGAGAGCGGCATGCGGTTCATGGGGGGGGCAGTGCATACAGAGAGTAGCGTAATGTAGCATGTAGCACAGGGGATCACCTTCACTACAGTAGCAATCTCAATAGGGCTTATTTTCGGGGGAGGGCTTATTTTAGAGGAATCTTACACAGTAAGGGGAGGGTTTATTTTCGGGATAGGTCTTATTATCGGGGAAACACGGTAGGATCTTTAGGAAGTCAGAGAAGCCAGGAGATAGAGACGAGGAATGGATAAAAAGGATAAGAAAGGATAAAAATGGAGTTAGCACCTGTGGAATCTTAGAGTCATAGAACTGGAGCTGGAAGGGACATTATACGTTCTTGTAATTTAACCCCCACATTTTGCAGATAAGAAAAATGACACCCAGAAAGATTAAGTAACTTGCCCAAGGTCATACAGTGGCAAAGTTAGGATTTGAACCCAGGTCCTCTGACTCTAAATCCCAGGCTCTTCCTATTGTATCACAAGGTCACCTTAGGGGAAAGATGAAAAGGAAAAAAAGAACTACTTAATCCATAAACTGGATGTTCTGTCCATGAATAACTATTTACAAATCAAGTATATTTTTCTTAGTTAATAACCTTAAGACTTTTTTTTTAATCCAACTCTGTGCCAAGGGCAGACTACAAAGAATTAAAGAACAAGAGAGGACAGTTAACCTGCTGTCATGTTCAGAATGGAGGACTTCTGTTGATCTCACCTGCACAATCTGGTCCCTCAGCTCCTCCAAGTCCCCCTCCAGGCTTTTCTTGTCACCCAGTGCTGTAGCCAAGGCAGCCTCTTTGGAATTCAATGAAGCCTCATATTCTCTAAGCTTAATCTGGGCACCATTAAGATCAGATTCCTTCTTGGCATAACTACAAAAAATTTGAGAAAGCTGTGAAGCAAGTTCAGAACACTCTAAAATAACTCTATACTGTCCACTTTCTATGCCTCTCCCAAAAAGATCAATAAGAAACCACAAGTTTGTGTATGTTGCTGTTTTTTTAAACGAATGCTGCTGAAACAAGACAAGTCTTTTATTGGACCTATCATTCTTCTGGAAGGGAGCAGGGGAGGGCATTCCCCAGGAGAAAACTCCCTCTGCCAGCCTAGATCATCACCTACTTTACAACTTTTAATCTTAGAGAGCTGCCTGGGGCATTGAGACTTTAAGTGACTTGCCATGGGTTAAAAACATGTTAAAGGCTGGGTCTGAACCAAGGTCTTCCTAACTCTAAGGTTAGGTCTTTATGCCATGAGTCCTGAATGACCAGAAGGGGTAATCTAACAGAATTCTAGTGCATTTTCTATATTAAGACACCAAATTTAGAGGGGGACAAAGCCAAGATGATAGAGTAGAATCACAACTTTCCCACGGCTCCGGCTTCCACCTTCCCCAATCTATGTAAAAAGGGGACTCTGAACAAACTTTGGAGCTACAGAACCCAGAAAATGACACGGAGAAGCTAACCTCCCACTGAGGACAGCCCGGCAGGAATTGGCCAGCATAGTGCTCTGAGAACTGACCCCAGCTCCATGGGAGCCAGAGGTTTTAGCCCCACAGTGGGCCTGACCAGCTACCGGCTGGAGGGACTCCAGATCACCAGCAGCTGTGGCCGTTTCCAGATTTATCAACACATAGATGCGAAGGACAAAGTGAGAGGTCAGTGCAGTCTGGACTTTGGGACCAGTAAGTGGGAGTGCGTGGCTTTTACCTCCGGGGGCGAGAAGATGCTGAGACTCCGGCCTGTGCCACGTGGCAGCTTCAGCTCCTGGCCTGCAGAGTGTAGGGGGACCAAGCACCAGTCTGAGGGGTAATCGCTCTTGCTTTAACCTGCTTGGATCTGGATTGCAGTCTAGGGTGGAGGTATTGGGGTGTGTGTCCAGCTTACCAGAGCTTGTGGAGGCTTCAGAGAGGGCACCCATCTAATACCTCCAGCAGCTGAGAAAACCCCAGCGTTTGGGACGAAAGCTCCCCTGTCTGGTGGCAGAGTCCTACTGTGGCAAAAAGCCCAAAAGTCAAGTAATTGAGTGGCAAAATGAGCAGGCAAAGGAAACAAAGCAGACAGAAGATTCCAACATTACACTCCTATTTTGGGAACAAAAAAGAGCAAAGCATGGAACAGGAGGAAGACGGTGAAGTCAGAACTCCTGCACCAAAAGCTTCAAAGGAAAATACGAGCTAGTTACAGGCCATAGAGGACCTTAAGAAGCAGATAAGAGAAGTGGAGGAAAAATTGGGAAGAGAAATGAGAACGATGCAAGAAAATTATGAAATGAGAGTCAACAGCCTGACTGAGGAAAAAAAATACCTTAAAAAAACAGACTGACTCAAATGGCAAAGGAGGCTCAAAAAGGCAATGAGGAGAAGAATGTCTTAAAAGACAGAATTTGCCAGATGGAAAAAGAATCTCAAAAGCTCAATGAGGAGAATAATTGCTTCAGAATTAGATTGGAGCAAATGGAAGCTAATGACTTTATGAGAAATCAAGATGCTGTTAAAGAGATCCAAACAAATGAAAGAATAGAAGGCAATGTGAAATATCTTATGGGAAAAATCACTGACCTGGAAAATAGGTCCAGGAAAGATAATTTAAAAATTATTGGATGACCTGAAAGCCATGACCAAAGTAAGAACCTAAAAATCATCCTCCAAGAAGTTCTCAAAGAAAACTGCTCTGATGTTTTAGTACCAGAGGGCAAAATAGAGGTTGAAAGAATCCACCAATCACCTCCTGAAAAAGACCCCAAAAAGAAAACTCCTAGGAATATTATAGCCAAGTTCCAGAATTCCCAGATTAAGGAGAGAATATTACAAGCAGCCAGGAAGAAACAATTTGAATATTGTGGAAACACAATCAGGATAACCCAGGATCTGGCAGCTTCTACATTGAGGGATCGAAGGGCTTGGAATATGATATTGCGGAGGCCAAAGGAACTGGGATTAAAACCAAGAGTCACCTACCCAGCAAAACTGAGTATCATGTTTCAGGGAAAAATATGGTCATTCAGTGGAATAGAGGACTTTCAAGCATTCTTGCTGAAAAAACCAGAGTTGAATAGAAAATTTGACATTCAGATACAAGAAGCAAGAGAAGCATGAGAAGGTAAACAGGGAAAAGAAATCATAAGGAACTTATCAAAGTTGAACTATTAACATCCCTACATGGAAAAACAATAATTGTAACTGATGAAACTTTTCTCAGTAGTTGAAGGGATTAGAAATTATATATATATATATATGTATATATACATATATATGAGGGTATATGGGCATATGAATACGTATGTGAATGGGTGCATATATGTTTACAGGTATACATAGAGGGCACAGGACCAATTTAACAGGAAGGGATGATACTTAAAAGGTGAAATTAAGAGGTGAGAGGAATATAATGAGAGGAGATGGGGAGAGACAGATTGGGGTAAACTATCTCATACAGAAGAGGCAAGGGAAATTTGTTACAATGGAGGGGAAGAATAGGAAGGCAAAATGGGATGGGTCAACCTTATTCCCATTGAATTTGGCTTGAGGAGGAAGTGAAATACACACTAAATAGGGTATCTCACCCTCCAGGAGAGTAGGGGGGGAAGGGGATAAGAGGGGGGATGATGGAAAGGAGGACAGGCTGGGGGGGACGGAATTTGGAAGCACCCACTTTTGAAAAGGGACGGGATCAAAGTAGAGAATAGAACAAGTGGGAGGTGGGATAGGAGGAAGGGAAATATAGTCAGTCTTTTACAATATATCTACTATGTTATTGTTTTGCATTAGCCATACATGTACAACCTATACTGAACTGCTTATCTTCCCAGTAAGAGTAGGTGATAAGGAAGGAAGGGAATGAATCTGGAATTCAAAGTTTTAAAATCAAATATTCAAATATATATATATGTATATATATATATATATATGTGTGTGTGTGTGTGTGTATACTATTATTAATACCATCTTACATGTAACTGGGAAATAAGATATACAGGCACTGAGGCATAGAGACCCACTGGAAAAGTCGAAAAGGGTATGGGAGAAAATACGGGAGAGAGCAGATTGGAGGAAGGGATATTCTGTGGGACTGCTATTTTGGGGCTGTGGGTAGGGGAAAAACGGGGAGAAAATTTGTAACTCAAAATCTGGTGGAATTCGAATGATGTAAATCAGAAGTTAATAAAGCATTAAAAAAAATAAAGATGCCAAATTTACTATATATTGCCCCCCTCCCCCCCACCCAACACACACACGTGCACACACACCCCACACACACAATTTAGGAAAACAAAGGTGGGAAGCTAGACTGAACAAGTAAAAACATTTATTATAGATTTTTCTTTAAAAAAAAATCACATTCAGTACTACCCCATAGATATAAAATGGTGGTAAACAAAATATGATTAAAATAGGACTAAATGACATAAAGAATAAAAGTTCATATTTGTAAGTGAACCTTCAAGATTTACAATGCATTTTGAATGCAACCGTGAGCTAGATGGTGAAGACAAGGAAAATGACTTCTCATTTTCCTTTAATTATTTGTCCAAGGTAAGAGCAGTTGAAATTGTCTTCTGACCCTAAAAATCCAGTGATTTCCAATACTTTGTTGTCTCTCCAAAATATAGTATACCACTACCATAGAGGATTAGAGATTAAACCTGTAATTTTATTGGTATAGAAGGATCAGGCCCATGAGAAGCCCCTATACTTTGAACCTGGGAAAGATAAACCCAGACTTTCAAAAGAAGGAAAGTAGCATGGGAAGAAGTGAAGAAATATAATGTATATCTTCTTCTCCCCTTAGCCCCCCACCCCCTTTTATTTGGTCATGGTTTTCAGAGTCCAGTGATTCTTAAATTACCTTTCCTTGACCTATTTTCCAGGTCACTTGTTTCTGACAATTTCCAACTTTTTTAATCTTTTGATTTGTTCTAAGATTTCTTGATGTCTCATAGAGTCTCATTGATTTCTGTTTGGCCTATATAGTCTTATTTTTCAGAGATTCCTTTCTTTTTCATCACTTACCTTAGGCTTTACCACCTTTTCTTTTAAACTATTTATTCTCCTAATTCTTTCCTCAAAAGATTTTTTTCTTATTCCATTTCTTCTAGGTTGTTAAGTAGTCCTGTGGCCAATCTGCTTTTTCTTTTGAGTCTCTGCTTGCAGTGGACATGAAGTCAGATTTGTAATAATTTTTTCGTATTAGTTGGTGTCTTTTTTGTTTTACTCATCTCTCTAGCTTTAGTTCTAAATTGTGACTCTGTGGCAGGCCCGGGATCCCCACCCCTGTTGGACTTTGGGATTCGATGTTCACTCTACTTAGTGGGACTTCTACCCTGGGATCCCTGGGTTCTTGTTTTAACCTCTGCTTCTGAGAGATCAGGCCCCTGTTCCCCTTCTGCCCCCTCTCCCCCCTCCCCCACCTTTCAACTTTACAATTCTTGATTTTCAGGGCTTTGTCTGATTTTCAGGATATGAGTACTACCGTGTTTCCCCGATAATAAGACCTATCCCGAAAATAAGCCCTCCCCTTACTGTGTAAGATTCCTCTAAAATAAGCCCTCCCCCGAAAATAAGCCCTATTGAGATTGCTACTGTGTTTCCCCGATAATAAGATACTGTCTTATTATTTTTTTTGGACAGAAAAACACCAGAGGGCTTATTTTCAGGGGAGGGCTTATTTTAATGAACATTGACAGCAATTTTAATGAACAGGTAAATGTGAACAAAAAAATGTACCTTTATTCAATAAGCAAATCACTGGGGAAGAACAGGATGATGCGCTCACTGCTGCAGCTCTGATCGGATGCAGCTCGGAGCGCGGCATACGTTTCACCCGGGGGGGGGGGTACGGTGCATACAGAGGGTACCGTAATGTAGCGTGTAGCGCAGGGGATCACCTTCACTACAGTAGCAATCTCAATAGGGCTTATTTTCGGGGGAGGGCTTATGTTAGAGGACTCTTACACAGTAAGGGGAGGGCTTATTTTCCGGATAGGTCTTATTATTGGGGAAACACAGTACTGTAGTGAAGGTGATCCCCTGCACTACACGCTACATTACAGTACCCTCTGTATGCACCGTCCCCCCCCAGGTGAAACGCACGCCGTGCTCCGAGCTGCATCCAATCAGAGCTGCAGCAGTGAGCACGTCATCCTGTTCTTCCCCAGTGATTTGCTTGCTGGTGCCATTGAGAGCAGTGCCGCGGAGGAGAGCTGAGGCAGGACAACATAAAAACCCGGTATGTAAGCGGGAGTGAAGGGGCATGATGGAGGATAAAAAGGGCATGATGGAGGAAAAAAGAAGAACTCAGGGGGCATGATGGAGTGAAAAGAAGGACTGATGGTCATAATTTTATTATTCTGTCTGTTTTGACCCCCAGACATGAGTACAAAATGGAAGAGCTATACTGTTGAGTATAAGAAAGCAATTGTAGAGGAGTCACATGGCAAGAATCTTGCAGTTTTCTGTAAAGAAAAACTTTTGGATCTTCAAATGGTCAGAAAATGGAGAGCAGATTATAATAACCTCAATCAACAGGTGGATGAGGGAAAAGGGAAAAAGTGCAGGTCTGGATCAGGTCGGCAGCCCTTATATCCTGACTTGGAGATCCTCATTGGTGAATGGATTGCTGACAGGAGAGCAAAGGCCTTGGTTGTGCGCAGGGCTGATATTCAAGCATTTGCCCTTTCAATGGCACCAGAGTTTCAAATGGTCTCAGAAGGATTCAAAGCATCACAACACTGGTTGGATGGTTTCCTTCAATGGTACAGGTATGAACTGTCCCTAAGAAGATCAACAACACTGTTTAAGCTGGAAGATGCTGATGTTATTAAACGTGCACTTGCATTCAAGTCCTTTATTGATAGGATCGACATTTCCAAGTACCAAACCTGCAATATGATTGCTATGGATGAAACTGCAGTGTTTATGGGACAAGGATCTCAAACAACAATTCATCACAGGGGTGCAACGTCAATCTACATTCCCACCACTGGCTATGAAAGTGCACGGGTCACCTGTGTTTTGGCAATTCGTTTGGATGGAAAGAAAGCCACACCTCTAATCATCAGTAAGGGCAAGAAAGATAAGATTGAACGTGTATCTGGCATTTACGTTCTTGAAACCGAAAAAGCCTGGTGTACACAAGCCGTTATAAGAAAGTGGGTTGATTTAATGCTGCTACTTGTTATGTGAGGTAACCAAAGAGGTCTGATAGTCTGGGATTCAGCCAGCACTCACCGCGCTAAAGAAATGAAGAACTTCCTTGCAGAGAGAAGAATAGATCAAGTAATGATTCCTGCAGGAATGACTGCCTATCTCCAGACCCTTGATATTGCAATAAACAAGCCATTCAAGGACCATTTGTGCATGGAAGTCAACGACTACATTGAAAATAGAATGGAAAGAAATCAGCGTGGAAACTTTGTGAAGCCCTGTCTGCAAGAAGTCGTGACTTGGGTGAAGAAGTCATGGGATAAAATTACTGACAGCTGTGTCGCCAAGGCACTACGAGCAGGTTACCTGGACAAGACATATTCATTTAAAGAGAGCTATATTGCTGGACATGACAGATTGGGTCCACTTCTGAAGGAAATGGAGGCGCAAGACATCCAGGATGGAATTCAGGGTATGGACACTTATGACGATGTTGTTGGAGAAGATGACATGATCATTATTGAATAAAGGTACATTTTTTTGTTCACATTTACCTGTTCATTAAAATCGCTGTCAATGTTCATTAAAATAAGCCCTCCCCTGAAAATAAGCCCTCTGGTGTTTTTCTGTCCAAAAAAATAATAAGACAGTGTCTTATTATTGGGGAAACACGGTAGCTATGTCAGAGCCATTGGAGCCTGGGCTGAGTCTGACCCCTGCAATGCTAACCCTGATGCAGAAGCTTTGACCTAAGCCTTTTCTGACTGGCTAATTTGCAACTCCTTGGGGGCACCCTGGAGGCCTCTCATTCACCCTATTAATGCTCAACTTAGTTTGGATGCTCAGTCAGCATAAGTCCATAGCAATTTAGAATTCCCAAGCTCAACAGATCCCCCTTATCCTCAGGCTCCCCAGTAGCTGAGATTACAGGCCTTACCCTAGATAATAGATTTCAAAAAATAAAAAATGAAAATTGACCAGAACTATTAGAACCAAAGGGTAAAGACAGAAATAATCCACCTACTAACTCTTAGAAGGAACCCTGAAGGGAAAATTCCCAGGATTGTCTTCATAAAAATCTATAGGGCTCCCATTAAAGGCAAAATACCATAAGCATCAAGTAAAGAGTTCAAGTTCCAAGGAACTATAATTAGGATCACACAAAGCCTGACAGCTTCTACTAAAACTGAGACAAGATCTTGGAATACAACATACAAAAAGCAAAAGAGAAGGGGCAGCTAGAAGGCACAGTGAATACAGCACCCGCCCTGGAGTCAGGAGGATCTGAGTTCAAATATGGCCTCAGACACTTAACACTTATTAGCTGTGTGCCCTTGGTCAAGTCACAACCCCAACTGTCCTGCCTTGACCCTCCAAAAAGCTGCCCCATGATTTGGGGCAGCTAGATGGCACAGTGAATAGAGTACAGGCCCTGGAGTCAGGAGGAGCTGAGTTCAAATCCAGCCTCAGACACTTGACATACTTACTAGCTGTGTGACCTTAGACAAGTCACTTAACCCCAATTGCCCTGCCTTCCCCCCTCCAAAAAGGAAACTAAAAAAAAGATAGAGAAAGGTTTACAACCAAGAAAAGCTTACCTGCCAAAGCTGAGAAAAATCCTACAAAGAGGAAAATAAACCTTTAACAGAATAGAAGACTTTTAAACATTTCTAATGAAAAGACCAGAACTGAATAAGAACTTTCAACTACAAATACAAGAGTCCAGAAAGCCAATTTGAGCAATTGGAAGATGCTGTATGATGATCTAGTGTTAATATTCTAACAGGGGAGAATAAACAAGTATCAGGATGACCCATCCTGCAAATCTGAGCTTAACCATACAAGAAAAAAATGGCTGTTCACTAATAAAGTTAGAAACATTTTTAGAAAGAAAACCACAACTGAAGAGATTAGTTGCTTCTCAAACACCCTTAACAAGAGAATTCCAAGAGGAGTGAATAAATGCACACAACAACAGAAAGACCAAGAAAAGACTCATTTCTAAAGGTATACATAATATAGTTTGTAGTTTGGAAGTGCTATTTTTTTTCTTTTTTTTTTTGCCTTTTTGGGGGGCAATTGGGGTTAAGTAACTTGCCCAAGGTTACACACTAGTTTTTTTTGTGTGTGGGTGTTAAGTGTCTGAGGCCGGAACCGAACTCGGGTCCTCCTGACTCCCGGGCAGGCGCTTTACTCAAAGTTCTATTTTCACTCTCTATTCTACTTCGTTACATAATTCCCCTTGACATTCTAGATATTTTTGTTTTTCTAAATGAATTTTATTATTATTTTTATCAAGTTTTGTAAAGTATCACCTTAGTAATTTTATGGGTATAGCATAAAATGCATGAATTAATTTTGTTCATATTGTCATTTTTATTATAGTGGCATGACCTAGCCATGAACACTGGATATTCCTTGGGCTATGTAAGTTATTCTTTATTTCTTTAAGGAGTATTTTGTAATTGAATCTATACAAGTTTTCTATAAGCTTTAGTAGGTTGATCCCCAGATAGTCTAGCCATTTTATGAGTATTTGGAATGAGGATTGCTTTTCTATTATTGTTTGTTTTGTCTTATTACCACTACATAGAAATGTTGTTGACTTTTGAGAATTTATTGTGTAGCTGCACCTTTACTGAAATTACAAATTGTCTCAGTTAATCATTCTGATTCCCCAGGACTTTCCAAGTAAACTGTCATATCATCAACAAACAGGGATAATTTTAACTCCTCTTTACTTATCTTTATACCTTTAGTCCTTTCTCTTGTCTTCTCACTGTTACAAACATTTGCAGAACCATATCAAATTCCTCACTATTGTAAGGGATGTGGGCCTCCCTTCCTCACTCCCGCATTTACTAGAAAAGAGAGCATATTCTCGTTTCATAAGATGCTTTTTAAAAATTTTAGATTCTTTTCATGATTTTTCTTTTAAGAAAAATCCCTCTACCTACACATTGTAGGGTTTGTTTTTTTTTTTTTGCATAACAGAGTGTTGTACTTTGTCAAAAGTATTTTCTACATCTTTTAAGGGCACATTTCCACTATATGGGCACATTTCAGAAAGGGACATAGAACAATAACTCTTTGCTGGAAATACTATGTTAAATTTGAAACATACAAAAGCAATGAAATAGATTTACTGTTTCATCTACAGAAATCCATTAACATTGAATTTTTTAATTTATTTTTTTATTTATTACAAGTTTGTATTTCCTTCCAAATTCAATTATAAGTTACACACACACACACACACACACACACACACACACACATACCCTCCAGACCTATGATTTCATCACTCTACAAAAGCAGATAAGCACCCTTCTCTGCAATTTTTATTCTTAGGGAGAGGTTAAAAGGACTCACCCAGCATCACATAGCCATAACATGTCAGAGAAATGACTTTTCCACCAAGTCCTTCGGATCTAGTCACAGTTCATGGAATTTTGGAAACCCCTGACTTATCAAGAGTTCAGCTCCTTAGGAATGAATCCCAAAAGCAGGAGGCAAATTCTTTCAAACTAAATACATAATATTATACTAAAACTCATTAATATATAAATATGAATCCTCCCTATAGTATTTATATACAAAGATAATCAATGTTCATAATTATATACCACAGCTTTACAACAAAAATTCTGACACTATCCATATTAATTTATATTATACCTATAACAACCAAGTTACCAAGGAAAGTGCAGTTATATGAAAATCATCTTTAATCGCTAAGAAGAATCTGAAAGCAACACAACAAATAACAAAACAAATAAGCAATAACCCAATTCAGATAAAGGAAAACAACAGATAAGATTGCAAAGAAAAATCTTGATATAAATTGAAAATATGGACTACAACTACTTTTGATTGATAAAGTGCTTACTAAGAGCAAGGCACTGTGTTTAAAACTGAAGAAACAAGAAAAGGAAAATGCAGCACCTACCCAAAAGGAGCTTACATTCTAACATGGAAATAGCATACAGAAACAAGAGCTTATAAAATCAATAGTTAATAGAAAGTAACCTTAAGAGGGATTAGCACTCATAGCTGGGAGGGAGAAGAAAAATTTTATTACTTGAGCTGAATCTTAAAGAAAAACCATGATTCTACAAATAGTGAGTTGGGAATATTCCAGGTATGACACTAATTAGGGTATCTCACCCTACAGAAGAGTAGGGGGGAAGGGGATGAGAGGGGGCATGATGGAAGGGAGGGCAGGTGGGGGTGGGGGGAGAGATGGAAGCACTCACTTTTGAAAAAGGACAGGATCAAAGCAGAGAATAGAACAAGTGGGAGGTGGGATAGGAGGGAGGGAAATATAGTCAGTCTTTTACAATATATCTACTATGTTAATATTTTGCATAGCTACACATGCACAACCTATATTGAATTGCTTATCTTCCCAGTAAGAGTGGGTGACAAGGGAGGAAGGGAATGAATCTGGAATTCAAAGTTTTAAAATCAAATGTTTAAATACACACACACACACACACACACACACACATATATATATATATATATACACTATTATTAATATTATTTTACATGTAACTGGGAAATAAGATATACAGGCACTGGGGCATAGAGATCCACCATGCCCTACTGGAGAGAGCAGATTGGAGGAGGGGATATCCAGTGGGATTGCTATTTTGGGGTGGTGGGTAGGGGGAAAAACGGGGAGAAAATTTGTAACTCAAAATCTTGTGGAATTTAATGATGTAAACTAGAAGTCAATAAGGCATTCGATAAAAAAAAAATTCTACCTATAAAAAACCATATTCCATGTATGGGAGAACACACCAAGTGCAAAGACATAGAGATGGGAGATGGATTGTCAGAAATAAGAGACAGCAAGCAGCCTAGTATGGCTGAACTGTAGAGTACTGGAAGGGAGTAACATTATGAAAGAAGAGTAGAAAGGCAGGTATGGCAAGCACTTGACTAACTTAGATGATTGAGCAGTCACTCAAGTGGCTATCAGTCATCAAACCAACTTTCCAAATCCCTTGTGAAGAGCTTTAAATGCCAAAGGGACCTTAGATTTGATCTCTAGAGTAATAGGCAACAGATACACATTATGAAATTAGTTTGGGTGAGTGTAATGTAATGCCAAGCAAAGGCAACTTCCCAAGGTTCAAAATAGCAGTATAGGTATTAAAATCTCCATTTTATTCAGTGACAAATTAAAAACAGAGAAGATCAAAATATGACATCATTCAAAATACAGCATTTATTAAGTGTGATTCAATAATCTCCAGATACTACCTGATTTAATCAAGTACTACCCCACCCCAGGACATTACATTCATTCAATCAATTACAAAGTCCCTCTTCTAAATACTACTCCACCCCTAGGCTGTACCTTCATTTAGTCCATCACAAAGTCCCTCTTCTCAAATGGAGATTAGTTTCCAATCATAAGTAAAGTACATTCATTTGTTCAATCACAGAGCACAAAAAGGTCAAAAGTTCCCCACCCCTGGATCACAACTAAATCTACCCCAGAGTTGCAACAAGCTTAAGCACAGCACTTAATACCCAAATGGAGGTCTTTTCTTCATCTTGACACTAGGCAAGTTCTCAGCAATCTTTGTTCCTGGGGAGACAAAGCTTAGCAAGGACACAAGATACATTGCCAGTCCCTTCATTAATTCATTCTCTGTTTGCAGAACAGTCCTAGGACCCTTGAAAACATTAGCAAAACCCTCTTCCAGGATTTCTGTAAACATACAACAAGAGCTTCTGAACCAACAGCAAGGTTCCAAGCCCTCTGCAACAACAGCACTGTCCTTCACCAGTGGACAGAATTCACTCTCTGTCTGCAGAACAGTCTCAAGAGCTCTGAACCAACAGCAAGGTTCCCAAACTTCAGCAACAACAGGACTGTCTTTCACCAGTGGACAAATCTGGCAAAACAACATCAAAACAGACAAAGTACCAGCATAACAGCCATATCTCCTCAGTCCTTGGCGGCTCTGGGTGGCAGCTCTCAAAAGTCCTGGGCAATTCAAAGTGGCCCTCAGCAATCCTCTCAGTCTCTCTCTCTGCCTCCAAGATGCTGCTTCCCAAAAAGTTTTTCTGCCTCTCTCTTGTGTCTCTCCAAATTTTATGTCACCAGCTCCTCCCAGTTCAGCCCTCTCTTTTCAGTCAACAAGTCCATCCCACAAGTGGGATTAACAAGCTCTGGGTTTTAACACAATCAAACCAAAAACCAAGCCAATACAGGGGAATCTTTAAATTACATTACTATTATACTATTCTACCTTAGCTCCTCCAACTATGACTATTGTCATTTTCTGTCATATTTGCTGACCCAGTAGATGTAAGGTGGGGATATATCTTTCAGTTGACAGGACTGCTTGGGTCCACTCTACAGAATCATAGAATTTAGAGTCGAAAGGGATGTTAGAGGTCATGGTATGGATGCAGATAGTGAAAGTTAGACAAGTTTTATTTATTATGGGGTTTATGCCTCTGGTTCCACAGAACTGGTAGAGCTGGAGAGCACTCCTTCCAGCATGAAGGTACATAGTAAAATTGAATAAACAGTCAGAAGGACACATGATGAGGGTAGGATAAAATAAAAAAATGGGATAATTTTGTGGAATATTACATTGGGCTATGATAAAGTGTGAAAATTTCTCCTTCTATAGATTATTGTTTTTAGTATCCACACCTGCCATTGTAGAACACTAGATTTCCACTGACAGATTACTTTGGCTTTGTTGTCATTGCTCTTTTCAGTAAATACATTACAATGTTTTTCATGACAGACTACAGTCTATCCTATATTGGCTACATTTTACATCCTTTCTGAGGGAAGCCCTTGCTGAGGTTTAGTAACTTCCACTTTTCTTATCAGCATCACACTTTAAAATAATTTCTTAGCTGGGGTGTTTCCTGGAAAGAATTACTTAGGTGGCTAATCTTATTTTTTCATATTGAACCTTGTTATGACCTCAGTGTCAGTATACCTTATTTGAATATAGCCCATATTATACTAGGCATTTATTATACTTAACTCATTTTCCTCATTACCTCTATTTAGTAGGAGGGGTAAAAGAGGTAGCTGGGTGGTACAGTGGATAGGGCACTGAACCTAGAGACAGGAATACCAGAGGTCAAATCCAGCCTCAGATACATACTAGTTGTGTGACCCTGAGTAAGTCACTTAACTTCTGTCTGCCTCAGTTTCTTCAACTGTAAAATGGACCTAATTGTAGTACCTACCTCCCAAGGTTGTATGAGGATCAAATCAGTGCTTAGCACAGTGCCCTGCACATTACAGAGGTGATATATAAATAAATAAAAGCTTATTCCCTTCCATTTCCTTAAGACAGTGATAAGTTTCTGAATTTGTTGTTTAGTTGTGTCTTACTCTTTGTTATCTTGGCAAAGTTACTGGAGTAGTTTACCCTTTCTTCTCCAGTGAATTAAGGCAAACAGAAGTTAAGTGACTTGCCCAGGGTTACATAGCAAGTGAGTGTCAGACGCCAGCTCTGAACTCAGGTCTTCCTGACTCCAAGCCGAGCAATCTAACCACTGAACCACCTAGGTACCTGTGTTTCTGGATAACCATAAACACCTTCTTTTTTTCCCTCCTTACAGTATTGATTGACCTTCTGATCTCTAACATTGGAATCTACTCTGAAGGTTTTAACTTCAATAGGTCACAGTGGATTTTTAGGGTCTCTGTGATTACACTTTAGAACATATTTTACATGGGGAGGTTTAGGGGAGAAATAGGGGGTTTGTCCAGAGGGTTGAGGAGATTAGACGATTTGGTTATTGTAACAGAACATGATAAAGAAATTGAGGAGCTTGTGTTTGACATGAAACCACTGTTCTAGGATGTAGTGGGAAGAACACTAGGTTTTAAATTAGAAGACTTGGGTTCCAATCCAAGTTCTGTCAATAGCTCTATGGCCCAAAAAAATTAATCGGTAAACCTCAGTTTTCTCCTCTGCATAATGGAGATAATAATGCCTTTACTACCTAGCTCATAGGGATGTTATAAAATCACATGAAATAATAATGTATGTAAGACATAATTTATATGTTATATAAATGTTGGCTACTCCTATTTGTTATCAGTAATGTAGTATAACAACTTGGAAACACCCATCTTTCCTTTTTAGGTATCTCTTTGCCTCCAATATGCATTTGGTGTTTGGGTGAAAAGAAATAGGAAGTAAAGACTGTAAAGGGTAATAATAAAGTTTTAATATTGTTTCCTTGAGAATTGACTACACAGTTTGTATTGGTACCTCAAAGTTTTACAAAATTCTGGTGCAGCCATTAATTAATTAAAATAATTAAAATTAAAATTAATTAGCATTAATTGCAATAAGGCTTGGGTTTGGGAAACTTAAAAGCAAAAAGATTTTATCAATTTCTCTTCATTTAATTTCTTAATTTGGCAACAATTGCCTCTTCAAATGAGATATGTCCTGGGAAAGGGAAAAGGAAACCCAGGCACAAAAATTACGCATCTGAGGAGACTTTTGCAGCCATCTCCAAATCTTGAATGAGATTGGAGCAATGCTGGTGGTCCAAACATAGATAATATGGAAGCTGCACAAGTGACTTATCTTCCTTTTTATATAGAAAAAGTCCCATCCCTTATCTTTTCGGGGATTCCAATATGGAGATCGGTAAGGTTGCAATTTGCTACCTCTATTTCTAGATCTATACTTTGGGAACCTTAAGCACAGTAACTGATGAGGTGGATAAAATTATGGACCTGCAATGTTTCCTGATTTACCTATGGTTAGCTAACAATGGGATATGGAGGGTCTTATCTGTATTGATAGGTGCTTTCAAGCTCTTTGGAGTTATTATTCAGAAAAGAAGAAAAAGTTCGGGGTGCTAAACTTTTTCCCCTGAACTAGGTGAATGATACATATTTGACTGATTAAAATAATTTTTTAGGAGCACAAGCTAAAAAACAAGAGGAAAACTGATGCAGGATTCCTTCCAGTTAATATGTGCAGAATTCCAAAAGAGTACCCTTATCGGCTTGTATCTGACAAGTGCCAGGAGAATTCTCGAGTTATTCTTTTATGTTAAGAATCAAAAGTATTATAGAGGGGCTTATGTTTTTTCCCCTCCTTAAGGATTCTATGTGGAAATGCTAGTGCAGATTCCAAAAAGCAAAAATCCTAATACGGAGAAAAAAGTCTTATTAACATGGCTATTTGTAAATCTATGTATGTATGTAGACTATAGCAAACAATATTGATTTATATTCTTCAGAGTAAGGAAGGGATAGCACTTGCAATTATAAAATTCTCAGAACAAAACTCTATCTTTAATCATATTAGAAGGGTGATAGAAACCACAATCTAATAGACCCAATAAAATATGCCTCTGACACCCCACCCACATTCCCTGTGTGTTTTCACTAGAACATATTAAATTAGTTGGATCCTTAATTGCGTTATCTGGGTTACTCTAAAGCATCCATTATAAAAATTTAGAGATCAAGGAGTTACTTTCAGTATTCTTTGTCCCAAGACCCCCATGAGGATGGCCCCGTCTGTTTTAAAGGAGGCATTGTTCCAAGTAGTTGAACTAGGCATAACTTGAGAGTGAAATAGCTGACGTGATCATGTTTCTGTGGCATTATTAAATATCTTCGTCTTCAGCAGTGACCGTGAGGTGCTATAATCTGCGTCAAAAATTAACACTTCCTTCTAGTGATTTATTGGCCTATAAAAATCCCACTTTGTCTCACTGTAACGGAAATGTAAATTTTTAGGATCTTCCCTGCCCCTAGGCTAAAGTGCACCTGGAGCCTGGGGTGGGAGGCTTGTTTCTCAGTAAATACTTTTTGATTGGCCAGTGAGTCAATAAGGTTGTTACATTCTCTGAGCCAGGAGAAGGCTATATAAGCCCTGATGTGTAGCTTTGTTTTGGGGGCTCAATTTGAGAAGTGTTCTATGATTTGATGAAACTCTGGGAAGCCATTGTTGAGAGTCCCCCGGCTTTGAAACCCAGATGTTGATTTGGTATGGATGTAATAGTTGGACAGTTTGGAAACTGTCTACTTGATCTGTTTCTCTGTCTTGATAATTCTGTCTGTATATTCTGAATTTCGGGGTGCTAAACTTTTTCCCCTGAACTAGGTGAACGGTACATATTTCACTGATTAAAATAAGCTTGTTAATAACCCATTTTGAGTTGCTTTCCTTTATCAAAGCAGATCCAAGAACCTGTGCTGGCAGCCACCCTGTGGATGCTGGGGTGTTTGCTGCTACAAAAAGGCACACTAATGTCCTCGTGGTGGAAATGTCAATCAGTTTTACTGATCTGGAAAGCAGTTTGAAATTATCTATCAAAAATATTACATACAATACAAAATTATATACAAAAAAGGCACTAAGATGTGCCTTTGACCTAGGGATAGCATTAGGAGGTTTATTCCACCCAAAATATCAAAGACAAAGGTAAAATAAACACGTGTATAAAAATTTTTATAGTAGCAAAGTTTTGTTGTAGCAAAGAGCCTCAAGCAAAACAGATGCCCATCATCTGGGGAATGACCGATAAAACTGCAGTATGTAATTGCAATGGAATATTACTGTGCCCTAAAAATGACTAAATAACAAATCCAGAGGAATCCAGAAGGATTTTCACAGACTGATAACTGAGTGAAATAAGCAGAATCAAGAGGAAAATTTGCACCAAAAGGGGCAGAGAAGGGAAGGAAATAAGTATTTATAAAGTGGCTACTATGTGCCAAGCACTGTGCTGAATCATTTTACTAACATTATCTCATTCAATATGCACAACAACCCTGCAAGGTAGGTGCTATTATCATCCCCATTTTACAGTTGAGGAAACTGAGTCAAATAGAGGTTAAATGACTTGCCCAGGGTCACACAGCCAGGACATGTCTGAAGCCAAACATACAATACAAAAGAAAACTACTCTAAATGAATACAGAATTCTGCTCAATGCAGTGACCAATAAGGACTTTCAAAGACTGATAAGGAAGCAATCCAACTCACCTCTTGGCATTCAACTGATAAATAAGAAGTACAAAAAAGGCATTTTCAGGCATGGTCAGCGCAGTAAATACTTGCATTTGTTATAAAGGAGAGAGAATTGCAAGGGAGAAATAAAGATGAAGAAAGAGAACCAATAACACATTTTAAAAGTATGGAGAGGAAACAAAAGCTCAAAAGGCTTCATAAGCAGACATGGCCATTAGGCAGTACGGTGGTACAGAGTGATGGCCCTGGAGTCAGAAACCCAAACACTTACTAGCTCTCTGACTCTAGGAAAGTCACTTGACCTCTCTGTGCCTCCATTTCTTTATATAATAAGAGCATCTGCCTCACAGGCTTGTTGCCAAGATCAAATGAGATAATATGCAAAGGACTTTGCACCCTTTGAAGAGCTATACAAAAGTTAGCTACTATTGTGATTATTGTATAAAACCCTGAAGGGTAGACCTTTTAAGGAAAAACATGGTAAACACCAAACCATCCAAGTGAAAATGTAGACAATGGCATTTATAATCCTAGAGGAAGGGTCATAATCATAAGATTTTGTTGGAAAAGATCTTAGATCTTATCCTGTCCAATTCCCTCTTTGTAATGAGACTGAGGCCCAGGAAAGTGGCTTACCCAAAACTACACAAGTACCGGTAAGTAAGGTGGGTGGTCAGAGGTCAGGCCTAGGTATATAGATTTCAAAGTCATGTTTAAGTAGAGACATCTGCTTTGTTGTATATATTAAGAACTGAGTTCTGAAGGTCTTGTCACAACTACTGGTTTTGGTCATTTATTACTGTGTTTCCCCGATAATAAGACACTGTCTTATTATTTTTTTTTTTAAAAAGAAAAACACCAGAGGGCTTATTTTCAGGGGAGGGCTTATGTTGTCCTGCCTCAGCTCTCCTCCGCGGCACTGCTCTCAATGGCGCCAGCAAGCAAATCACTGGGGAAGAACAGGATGACGCACTCAGTGCTGTAGCTCTGATTGGATGCAGCTCGGCATTTCACGGGGGGAGGGGGAAGGGGGGGACGGTGCATACAGAGGGTACCGTAATGTAGCGTGTAGCACAGGGGATCACCTTCCCTACAGTAGCAATCTCAATAGGGCTTATTTTCGGGGGAGGGCTTATTTTAGAGGAATCTTACACAGTAAGGGGAGGGCTTATTTTCGGGATAGGTCTTATTATTGGGGAAACACGATAGCTGTGTGACCATGGGTAGAATTACCATAAATTCTCAACTTTCATGGGAGTAACATTCCTAGAAAACAGTGCAAAAAGTCAAAAACATGAATGCTGACACATTGAACCTGTGGAAAATAGGGGGTTAGGTTTCTGTGACCATCAAAAACTAAGTTTTCACTAGAGATGGCTGAAAATATACTACTTTTCTGCATACACTTCTTCACAGTTAAAACATTAATTCTGATAACATGCACTTTTCCTAACACAGTAACCATGAAATAACCTGTAACATGCAGCATACAAAATAAAACTGGTAATAGGTAAAACATTTTTTCTTGGTAGTAATTCTAGAATCCTGTGACCTTTTGTGCCAACATCTCAAAAAAACCCCAAAACAATGATTTCAAACAATATTTACTTTTTATAGCATCTTAAAACTAAAACATTCTTTAACATGAATCTTACCTTTCACTGCATCAGATGGTAGTGTAAGGGTGTCATACTGTATACTATATTACTATAAACCTCTCTACCTTGGTCACCCTCTGAAAACCAAGAAAGAAATTCCTGGGACTTTAGTTGCTACTGTCTGAAGAAGGTAAGGGTGATGACTCCATACTTCATGAATGGGTAGATGGTACTGGAGACCAATACAGCAACCTCAAATTATCCATCACTGACATTTGCTTCCTGAGCTGTTTGAGATCCTTGAGGGTCTCCTGGCTGATGACGACTGCATACATTCTGGCATGAAATTTATCTAACACCTTTATTTTCTCACTAAGCTACATCACTGATTTTTGTGCACTTGAGCTTAGAGCCCAAAGGACTTGCACTACACTTTAGGAGGCATAACTGCAACGCAAAACTTGAGTTTTAAAGGCAGTGAAAATATACAACAAATGAACAAGGATCTCTGTACCACAGCAGAGTGAAAAGACAGAGAAGCACCTAATAGGAAACTAGCCATTACCCCAAATTGCCTTCACAATGCCTCGTTTTTTTCCTGCTGTGCATCGCTTCAAATGTGTGTGGCTGCAAAAGTAAAAATGAGGCTGCTGATAAAATCATCAAACTGCTTGAAGTATCCAAGTCACGGCACCTGCAGTCTACCCTCCTTCTTACATACCTCCCAACAAAACTAAGACCAGGGGCTCTGAAGGGTGAGCTAAACCATATAATATCCCCCCACACCCTGAGTCAAAGCTTTCCAAAGCTTATTCCCTGTATGTGTAGTCTTCCTCTATTAGAATATAAGCTCCTTGAGAGGGGCAGCTAGGTGGCACAGTGAATAGAGCACTGGCCCAGGAGTCAGGAGGATCTGAGTTCAAATTTGACCTCAGACACTTAACATTTACTAGCCATGTGATCTTGGGCAAGTCACTTAACCAACTGCCCTGCCTTCCTCCCTCCAAAAAACAGCCAAAAAATATATACATAGGGGTGGCTAGGTGGCGCAGTGAATAGAGCGTGGCCCTGGACTCAGGAGGACCTGAGTTCAAATCTTGCCTCAGACACTTAACACAAAAACTTGTGTGACCTTGGGCAAGTCACTTAACCCCAATTGCCCTCCAAAAAAAAAAAAAAAGCAAAAATACATACATACATACATCTATCTCTCTATCTATCTATACAAGCTCCTTGAGGATAGAGATTATCTTGCTAGCTATATTCATAACCTCAGTGCTTAGCATGGTGTCTTGACAAATAGTAAGTACTTTAAAAATGCTTTTTCATTCAGTCATTCTGAAACCCCCTTTCCTCAACTGAAAAAAAAAGGGATAAATAATAATACTTACATGACTTCAAAGAGTTATTGTGAAGGTCAGATAATGTATGTGAAAAACTGTAACAGTAATGGACTAGATAAATGTAAATAAATGTGTAGATGGCTGGGGGTTTTGTATATGGCATTCAGAGTAACTGAAATAAATAATAAAATGTATATCCATTAATCTCTTCCCTATAATACTTCTTCTTTATACACTGTATCTTAGATCTGTTAACAGTAAGCAATAGAATACAGCTTCCTGATGCATTACTCTATTAAGTACACCAGCCACTATTCCAAGTTTAACTAGAACAGATGTTTTTTATTTATTTTTAACACCTTTTGCAATCTGAAGAAGCCGATGGATCTCTTCCCAAAATAAGGTTTTAAAATACATAAAATACATAGTATTACAAAGTAAACTAATTATACTGAAATAGTCATCAAAATGCTTAAAAGTACAAGTTTACAGATGCCAGGTTAGAGAACCTATGACCTAGACTGTGGCTTCCCTGCTCTGAACTCAATTCAACAAACATTTATTAAGTATCAACTATATATGTCACTGGAAATACATTAAAAAAAAAGCTCCTGTCCTACATTTTTATGCTGTCTAGCCTTCTAGCTAGCTAAAAGAACATCAATTCCACTACACAGAACATGTGACAGAATGTTGAGCTTTGAATCATAAGATCTGAATCTTGTTTCTGACAGTTTCGTAACCACTAGTAAATCTCAACCTGGGCTTCAGTTTCCTGCTGTAAAATGTGAATAAAACATATGATACCTACATAGGCAGTTGCTATAAAGTGCAAATGAGAAAATGTGTGTAAAGGTAATCTGCAAACCTCCAAGAGCTGGATCAATTATCTGAGAGGACTAAGAAAATAAAGTGTTGGAAAAAATGTTTTTTCTATATGCCCCAACTATTTGTACATATTATCATGTAAAATTCTCTGGCATGCTTTCCCAACAAAGATAAGAGTCTATATAACTGTAAGGTATCTAGCCTGTCTTTCATTCTTTCTTTCTGGTTTTTCCCTTTTCTTACCAAACATCTCAGGGAGGTGGGGGTGACAAGTGATGTGATAGTTTTAGTATTGTACTCAGTGTGTGTGTGTACATGTTTGTGTGTATGTGTGTGGTGCAATAACAAAACTGGAATCTAAAAATTGAGGGGAAAGACAGCATATGGTGGTAGGTTTGCTATTTAATATATGATCATATACAACTGCATGGAAATACATGAGTTGATTTTATTTGTATGACATGGAAGTGAACACAGAGGTTAACACAGAGTTTAAGTAGAATTCCATGCTAATTATATTTAACAAAGTTATTAAGCTATCTTCTAAGGGAAGTCATATTCCTTTGACCCAGCAATACCTTTAGTAGGCATATATGTCAAAGAGATCAAAGAAGACCAGACCCATGAGCATAAAAATATTTATAGTAGTTTTTTTGTCATGGGAAAAAAAACTGTAAACAGAGAGGGTGTCTGTCAGTTGAGAAATGGCTGAACAAATATGGCATATGAACATGATAAAGTTATTACTGAACCAGTAGAAATGACAAAAGTGATGAATTCAGAGAAACCTGGGGGTATTTATATGAACTTATACAAAGTGAGGAAAACCAAGAGAACAATTTATACAATGACTACAACACTGTAAGTGCAACTAGCTCACACAGTGGATAGAGTGCCAGGCCTGGAGCCAGAAAGACTCCTCTTCCTGAGTTCAAATCCGGCCTCAGACACTTAACTGGCTGTGACCCTGGCCAAATTATTTAACCCTGTTTGCCTCAGTTTCCTCCTCTGCCAAATGACCTGGAAAAGCAACTGGCAAACTGCTCCAGTATCTTTGCCAAGAAAACCCCAAATGGGTCACAAAGAGTCGGATACAACTGAAATAATGACTGAACAACAACACTGTAAAGGAAAACCTCTAAGAAATACTTAAGATTATTACAATAATTGCTAAAAATAATACGATTATTGCAATGACCAATCACAAGTCCAGAAGACTGATGAGGTGAAGGGCTAGAAGTGCAGGAACTATCTATTCTACTCTACAAAGTATAGATTTGTTTTGCTTGACTATACTTGTTAGGAGTGAGAATTTTTGATGGGAATGAAATTCATGGGGAAGAACTAAATAAGCGGGAACAAAAAAGAACAAAAGAGAAAAAAAAGTGTGCCAGTGAAACTTTTTTTCTTTTAAATACACAGAAGACAACAGAAGAAGTTGGGAAGGAGATGAAGGTGAGCAGGACAGTATTAGAACTACCATGTTAAATTTAATGAGGATAAGGACCCATGATTTCAACGGTATGAGGAATATACACTGAGAAAACTCTAGCAATACAAGGTCATATCAGCTCTGTAACATATAATCTTGAATGGATACCTAGAGCACTGAAAAGTTAGGTCACATCATTAGTATACATCAGAGGCAAGACCTGAATTCAGGTCCTCCTGGTTATGAGTCCAGCATGTGTGCCAAAGGTTAAAAAAAACAGAAAGCTTTACATAACTGCTTCAGTTTGACATACAATCCTCTTTTATCATTCTTTGTATAAAGAATAAGTTTCTGACATTAGCCAAATTCACAAAAAGAAAAAAATTCAAATTATATTTAATATATATGTAAGTTCAATGTCATAATCATATCCTTAAATTTTTTTTTCACTTGATTACAATTAACTTATGCCAAACTTTTCTTATTTTTATCCCACTAGGCTAAGCATCAAATATTTACACATAATTACTCACTCTGTGAACTCTGCCAACATGGCACAAATTATCCATTAAAGAGGTATTTTTATGCCTATTTCCTTCAATAGATAAATAAAACTTGATTACTCTGAAATAAAATAGCAACTCAATGGAAAATTCAGGCTAATATAAACATATCAACTTCTCATGTAATTACATAAATCACCTATCCTATTACAAGAAACACAAAGGATAAGACTTATTAAACTCATCATTTCTTTGGTTTTCCATTAAAACAAAAATGGAGCCAAAATTAGTCAAAAAACATTCCTACTATGTGTCAAGCACAGCACTAAGCACTGAAGACACAAAAAGGCAAAAGTCAGATATTGCCTTTAAGAAACTTATAATCTAATGGAAGAAGAAAATATAGAAGTGAAGCAGAAGAGTAGGGAGTGGGATAGAAATACCCAGCACAGGGGCATGATGGATATATCCAGAGATGTATAGCTGTGGGGGGTGGGGGGGAGGGAATGAAGAGATGGCTGACTCCTCTGGGAGTAAAGGCATCAGGTCTCCAGTGAAAGAGAGGGAGAAGCACTGGGGGGAGGAGTGGACAGTGCATATTGATGGCATGAAGAAGTCTGGGAGCCACAAGCAGCTGGGTGGGAAAGGAAGAGGTGGCTGATCTAAGATCTATCCTTAAATGGAGCTTCTAGGAGAAGAGGGTCAGATGAATGTCCACTGCTGCCCCAAAGAAGAAGAGTGATTTCCTTTACCAAAGATATTTTTAGATAAAATTTCTGACGTATTAGAAAACACACTGGTTCTAGAGTCTGAGAATTTATGTTTGAATCACAGCTCTGTCATTTATTCCATTAGTAATCTCGGGCAGGTTAGTGCCATGGATATAGTGCCAGGCCTGAAATCATAAACTCATCTTCCCAAGTTCAAAATTGGCCTCAGTCGATGACTATGTGACCCTGGGCAAGTCACTTAACCCTGTCTGCCTCAGTTCTTCATCTGTAAAATGAACTGGAGAAGAAAATGGCAAACCACTCCAGTGTCTTTGCCACAAAAAAGCCCAAATGGAGTCACAAAGAGCTGGACATGACTGAAAAGAATGAACAACAAAAATCTTGGGCAAGTCATTTAATATCTCTGGGCCTCAGTGTCCTAATCTAAAAACTGAGAGGTTTGTACCAAATGACCTCTAAGTTTCCCTCTAATTCTAAATTTACGATCCTATGAGCTTGTCTTTCATTTTCAGCAATAAAGATAAATCTGAAAATATTAAATTACAGATGCCTAATAAACCTTTTAAGCCTTTTTAAACCTCTTTGTCTTTTTCCTTTTTAAAATTTAAACAAGAGAAACAATCATTAATTTGCATAGGATGGAAAAGGGCACCTACCAATAGATAAGATGTGATCGTGCATCAAAACACATTACAACTTCTCTAAGTAGGAGTTTCAGTAATATTCATTTATATTCTTCAAAACGGAAAATTGTGTTTCCTCTTATGATTCAAGACCAAAAACATATAGTTGTTGAAGATTGGCAATCCTTTTCATGAAATTCCTGCATATGAAGCAGTGGAAGCGCATGAAGCATCAGAATTTGATGCATCAAGTAAAATGCAAAAGAAGTTAGCTTACAGTTGAAAATATGTAATCAAAAAGTAATTCTGCAAATCAACAGAATTAAGCCCTAAAGGGTTACCCATTAACTTGAGCAATTTTTAAAACTAATTTTATCATTGTTTTTCTATATTTCAACTTTATATCTGCCAAAATAAATTGTGCCTCCTAACATTTTATAAGTGGATTTTCTTGTTCTAATAAACTTTGAACAGACATAATTAACGTCATCTACCATAAGCTCTTATAAAAACTTCTAAATCAAAACCAAAAAAATAATTAGACTTCCACTAACAGGGAAAGACTATACTTAGATTTGACATATAATTTTCTTGCTGATTCTACGACTCTCCTACATGGGAGCTGTTCTAAGAGTACTGAGAGCACCAAAGGCTCTCCACCAATAGATCTCCTCATGTCTCTGTGGTAATACTCCAGTAGAGATATTGAAAAATGCCCAATTTGGAATTTTTAATTCTCAACACTGTTTTCCAGTTACAAATCCTCCTAAATGTAGTATTAAAACTCAATTTATTAATTAAAAGGCTTTTCATACATTAGAATATTTATAGTAGCATCTTCTATGGTAGCAAAAAACTGAAAACAAAATAGATGCCCATCCATTGGGGAATGGCTAAACAAAATGGACATGAATACAATGAAATATTACTGAACAGTAAGAAATGATAGCTAGATAGATCAGTGGATAGAGCCCTGGCCCTAAAGCCAGAAGACTCAAGTTCCAATTTGACCTTAGACATTTACGAGCTATGTAAATTTAATCTTCATTTGCCTAGGAGGCAGTTGGGTGGATCTGTGGATAGAGCCCTGCTCCTGGAATCAAGAAGATCCAAATTAAAAGCTGGCCTTAGACATTTATTAGCTGTGTGACCATGGCCAAGTCACTTAACCACTACTTGCCTTAATCCATTGGAGAAGGAAATGGCAAAACCACTTCCTTATCTCTGCCAAGAAAACCCCATGGACAGTATGGTCCTCTGGGTCACAAAGAATAGGAGAGGACTGAACACCACAACAAAGAAATGATGAATCTGAATACAAAGAAGCATGGGAAAACTCCAGTGCAAAGAAGACAAACTGGTGTGAAGTAAGCAAAACCAGAAAAATGCTATGCACGATGGAAAAAACAAAACAAGGATGAGTGAAGGTTATAAAATTATAATGACCAAGTCTGAACATAAAGAAGAGATACTTATTTCCATTCTTTGCAGAGCTGGAAGTCTATTGCTATGGAAAACTGTATGTAATTTGAACTTGGCTGATTTGTCAATTATTTTAGCTGAACCTTTCCTCCCTCTTATTCTTCATTATAAGCAAGTGTCCTCTAGGAGGAGAGGAGGAAATAATATCGGGAAATGAAGGTAATATAAAAACAAAACATTTATGCAAATGGTCTGTGATCTCATTTATTTAGAAGTTTCCTCCAACAACGTAGATCACAATCAAGTTATACTTTCCTATCCTGAGGACTCTTATCTATCACCTCAATGTTCATTACAGGAGGCCCTTTCTTGATTTCCCCCCAAAATTGAGAGTTCTAGTGGAGCAATCCGATTGTCCATCTGTCATTCCTTGATCTTGCCACATTACTTTATCATCTCCCCGTTTCATATAATTCTTTGATGACACACATCACTCCTGTACTTCTCTGGTGATTGGTGATCCTCATTGACTATGTGTTGCAACCTGCTCATACCCACTATGTATCTCTCCACTGCTCTGTCTGAACTTAATTTTTAGTTCTTCAGAGGCAGTAGTGTTCCACATCTCCCTGTCATTTAGTAACTGATAAAAAAAAATCAGCACTGAAAATATGGCCTTTGCTTTCACAGAAATCTTGGGGTCAGTAAAAGTACAATTCCCTAAAAGCAATCCAGCCTATTCTCCTCCCTGGGTCAAGTTCATTATCCCCCTGTATAGACTGTCCCAAAGATATATAATACACTGACACACACACACACACACACACACAGAGCTACATAAACTATATACATTATTCAAACTTGGGCCATAGACATTCTTCATCCATTTGTTCTTTCCCATGTGGATGAATGGGTTAGACCTGTATGGGTTCCTCCGAGAGGTTCTACAATGTCCTGGGGCTTCACATAGTCATTAAATGGAAATCTGAAAATAGGAGCTTCTAGAGGATACCACGAGATACTGAAGTTCCTCCTTAATTCAGAGTGTGCTGATCTCCATTACAGTGACAAATATTTTTGATGAACATATACCTCCCTATTCTATGCCTCACCCGATACTTATTATTGATCATTTATCTCTTGTTATATTTCCAAGGAATCCTAATCATGACGAATGGTTGGGAGACAGTGTGCTACAAAAAACATGACTATTAAAACAGTCTAGTGAATCAATTTTTTAAAGAAAAGTAACTAACAAATATCATCTCAGGAAAACTCAAGAAAAAAAGAACTAAAAACAAAGGAAAATGGTAAAGAATGGAAAAATATTTTTTTAACTTTTCTCTATCAATGATAATGGAGCTAAACACACTCCTAACATAACAGTCCCCAAGAAACTTTAAACGGAAAAAAGAAATGTTATTAAAGAGAACAAAGTTAGGGAAAGGAGTCAGAGAGAACAAAGTATGTATGAATGTATGTGTATGGAGAAAGACAGAGAGAGAGAGACAAAGACAGAGAGGGACAGAAAGAGAGACAGAGAGACAAGTGTTGAAGGCAGTACAGTTGTGAGGACATTAAGGGACTAATATATATCAGAAGGGAATCACACAATTGCCGATTTAGGACTAAAGAGGCCTTATGAGATCTTAACATCCAACTCCCTCTTGTATAGATTAGGAAACTGAGGCCCAGAATGGTTAAGTGTTTTGCCCAGAGTTCCAAACATATATGCATATGAGGAAGAAATCAAACCTAGGACTTCCTTGCTCCAAATTCATAGATCAGGTGAAGATATCAAAGGCATGAAAAAAAAATCTTGGACTTTATTGATGCCTCACACACCATAACTACTAACCTTTATGACTGTTCTCTCATCTATACAGAATCTTTATGAGAATCACCTAAACACAAATGAAGGGAATCCTTGATGAAGGGATTCGAGAGCAGGCAGCCTTACACAAGCAAAAAAATTAATCATATCTTTGCCATCTCACTATTAACTGAGAGATGTAGAGACTACAAAATCTCATTGTATTTGTTGATTAAAAAACACAAGATACCAATTTAAAAATAAATTTATCTTTTAAAAATTAGAACTAGGGGGCGGCTAGGTGAAGTGAATAGAGCACCGGCCCTGGAGTCAGGAGGACCTGAGTTCAAATCCGGCCTCAGACACTTGACACAAAAATTAGCCATGTGACCTTGGGCAATTCACTTAACCCCAATTGCCCTCCAAAAAGAAAAAAAAAGAGAACTAAAAGGACACTAACTTCTCTTCCAACTTTTCTTTCTTTCCATGTACCTCCCAAGCTCAGCTTCCAACTTGTTCTTCAAAAAAGAGAAAATAAGCAAAAAAATTACCAAACTTGGTCTTGCAAGAATTTTAACTGGAAATAGAAACTAATACTATGAGGTTTACTAGGACTAGGAATTAAGGTAGAAAGTGCTTTTTAAATATTACTTCATTTGACCCTTATACTACCTATATGTATTATCACCATTTGACAGATGAATAAAATGAGGCTGAAGGGTTAAGTGACTTGCTTGGGTCCAAAGAGCTAGCTAGGTATCTGAAGCAGGTTTCAAACAGGTCTTCCTGTACGGCACTTTATTATACCACCTTGCTATCTTTTGACAGGGCCCTGAATTTCTGAACCAAATCTGGCCTAACATAATATTCTACGTTTAATTGGTACTCAAACATGTATCTAATGATAGTTAAATTTTGCTTTAAAAAGAGCTACTCAACAAAAATATGCTGCTATATTTTTTGTGAAGTGTGCTATCAATTTCTAAGATCACAAAGTCCAGCCTGACCTCAGTCCTTGCCCATTTTCAGTTCATTGCTTCTTACAATCCTCAGTTTAGTCTACTGCCCCAAATCACAAACAGAAGGGCCAAGCAAACATCACAGTGACTAAATCACTAAACTACTGAGTTGACTGGAAAATGCTAGAACTCTCCCCATCCATTCCAAGGACAACTCTAACAAGAGGGGACAAAAGTGGCAGCAGGAAGTGGACGGGATTTGACAAAGTTGTGAGAGCTTATATTATAGCCTTGGGTCTAAGTTTATGGTCATAAGAAGTTAAATCACTTCTTATAAGTAAATGCTGCCCCTGTGCTCATACTTGCCCAGCAGCTATTGGCCAGTGGATAGGGAACTAAGTCTGAAATCAAGAAGACCTGAGTTCAAATCCAACTTCAGATCCTTCTAGCTACATGACAAGAGATTTAGTTAATCTTTCTGCTTCAATTTCCTCAACTGCAAAATGGGGATAATAATAGCACCTACTTCCCAGGACAGTTGAGAGGATCAAATAAAATATTTGCAAAAAAAAGTCAAATCAGTATTTCTGGGTGGAAAAACAAGTATTTTATATACTATGTAAACAATGAAGGTGCATGCCCAGGGTAGTGGGTTCAACAAGTCACAGAAAGCAGAGGTACTCAACGGATAGACACATATTGATACATTTATTTAACAGGAAGAAATCTAGTGTCTACTACACAGTAGTGATACAAGTTCAATTATAGGCATGAGATGCTAGGGCTTTGAAGAATAGTAGCTAAGTGTCCTTTAATTACCTACAAAGTAGGTAGGGGTTCTTCTATCATTCTCCGGAAAAGCAAAAGAAACAACAGAACTGAGTAAAGTCCAGTGCCACCCTGCCCCTGGGGACTAGAATGATCATTTCTGGTCCCCATTCAGACGGTTCTCCACTGCTACCTCACATACCCTCCAGCAAAGAAGTGACCAGCTTCATTGGCTTTAAACTACAGAAGTCTATTTCATAGCATCAGAGTTCCTGTCTTGACGACAAAACCATAGGACCAAGAATTAAGGTGTAAACCTACCTACTCTGCTCTATCTGGACTTAAGAGGGAGGGAGATTCACCCAAAATATTCGAGATGCCCTATTTAGGCACCTTTCCTCCATATGAAGTCAAGAAAAGGAAATGAGATGGCCTGAAGTTTTAGTTTCTTTCCATGCCTGCAAACCATGAATCCCAATGAAGCAAAAAGATGAAGATTGAGCACTTGCCACATTTAGCTAAAATTTTTGCTCCCTCTTCTCCAGAATCCTCCCCTCCCCCCTCCAATCTCCCAAGAGAATCCGTTTCCTTACATCCCTCAAATTTTGTAGGTTAGCCTTCCTTTTAACACATTTCACACATTCTTGCTAGCCTAAGGGTGTTAGCCCTCAACACCATCCCTAGTAAACCGACGATAAAGCAGATTCTCTCTTTTAACACCACAAAAGAGGGCCATGTTCACACACAGCTTTGCAGTTAGAGAACATATCATAAAGCCTTTTTCTTCCCCTCTATCTGCTCAAGTACAGATTTCTATCAGGAAGACCCACCCACCCCAACAAGGGAATAATATTGATTGCCTATTCCCCTCCTCCTTTCTAACTCTTGATGGTAAAAATACAATCTCGAATCGCTTCAGATTCCCAAATATAGAACCGGATTTAACACAACTGCCCGGATCCACATATCCTTCTAGCGGCGTGCGGAGAAAACACTTACTTCAGCAGCAGCTGATCATGTTCTGCCTTCAACTTGCCCAGTTCGATCTGCAGCTTGGCCCTCTCGCAGGCCGTATCGTCCAGGGCCCGGCGGGCATCCGCAAGCTCGGTCTCATAGAGCGTCTTGAGCCCCGTGAGCTCGCGGTCGTGCTCAGTCACCTGCAGCTGCAGCACGCTTTTCTCCAGCTCCAGGCTCCGCACTTTCTCTATATACACCGCCAGCCGGTCGTTGAGCTCTCGCAGCTCCTCCTTCTCTCGCAAGCGGGACAATCGGGTCGGGCTGAGCGGGGTTGCAGGCCCACTGGCCCGGCCGCCTGTTCTCTGCACCGTGGGAGTTGTAGTCGCCATTACCAACAACGTGAAACGGTGCACACTGCACAGGATGGTGGTGCTTAGCGCACAGAAGCGCGGTGCGTCGGCTGTCTGTCTGGCCCTGCGGCAGTGAAAACCCAGCAGAAGCGCGAGCAGCTGAAGAAAGAGGAGGAGGGAAGCCGCCAGTGAGTAGAAGCTAAGAGACGGGCGTAGGGGGAGGAAGCAGAGACAAAAAGGCCCGCAATCGAGCTTTATCACATGAACCCGCACAGCGACTACAAGGATGCCACCCGCTAAAGCCAAAAAGTACTAGTACGCAGGGCTCAGACACCAGACAATCTGCAAAAACTAAACACGAAAACACCCAGCAGCGCAACCAAGCCTCAGGTCAAAGAAGACCACCTGGGAAAGCAGGGAAGGGAAGCGTAATAGTAACGTGAAAAGACACAAAGGTCGGGAAAGCGAGAGGCAGGTTTATAAATAATTACTGATTTAAATGTTTCTTAAAAAACCAGGGACGCCGAATAAAGAAAAGTGTAATCGAGGGTTGACGTTAATAACCTCACGCACTCACCGCCGCTGTTTCCTCCTCTGATCTGCAGCACAGTGTACTCTCAGGTGGAGAAGGAAAGGGGGCCGCTGCCAGAAAAGACTAAAGATATGGACGGCAAGGGGGGCTGGGGTGGAGAAGGGGGACCCGATCTCTTTATTGGTCCGGAATCCCCACGGTGGCTTGCAAAAGCTCCGCGTGACGCTGGAAGGGCCAATACCAGCACGAGACAGATCCGGCTCTTCAATCAGCTGGTGCCAAGCAACTAAATTCAAAATACGACCCCCAGCTGCTGTTCCAAGGTTTTCAGTTAGTCTAGGCCGTGAGAGTAAGGGAAACCCGGGGGAGGAGATAGAATTAGAGGAAGGGGTGCCGGCTGGGCTTGGGGTGGCCCGAGTCTCGCTAGGCAGGCTCATTCACGGGCTGCCCTGCCGGTCGGTCCCCAATAAACAGTAGTGAAGTCGGAGACAGTGTCCCCATTCTTTTAGACTATCCCCGTCCCTGCTACTTCTAACTTAAATTCGTTACTACTCCATGAGGGTTCAAACAGAAAAGCTTGACTATTAAATGGAGTGTGACATTAATCTCCACCAAAATGTGTTCAGTGTGGGAATAAGGTAGTAGAGATGCTATAAAAATGTTACTGGTTGTATGTGTTGGCTCCTCAAAATGGGTTTATTTCATCGTTCACTTTCCCATTATAACTTGGAAAATAAATATTAAAATGTCTCTTTCAGCTGAGATGTATCTAGTACATACACATATATATATATACACATTTTATGTGATATCTAAAATACAACCTTTTATGAACTGATGTAAAGTGAAATGAGCAGAACCAGAAGTATACATGATGGCCACAATAAGGTAAACAAAAACAACATTGAAAGCCTTCAAAATCCTATAAGCTCAGTAACCAATAATGACTTTAGAAGGCTAATGTCGAAGCATGAATTCTAACTCCCGGGAGAAAAGTTGTAGATGAGGTACAAACTGTTTTTTTTTTTTTAAATATGAACGATGTGTTGATTTGTTTTGCTTTACAGTAGTTTTGTGGGCAGGTCAGTTGGTATAAGTGACAGATATACCAAAAAAGAGAAAAAAGCATCAGTAAAGCATTTAAAATATACAGAAGAAAAAGTTTTAACAGGGGCCACAATAGCAATCCTGTTGACTCCTTATTCAATTTAATATACCTTTTCAAAAACTATTTACCAAAGTTCAGCGGTTCATATTCAATCCTCTTTTTTGTCTTTTGTATGTGGAAATGTTTGTTTTGTTGAATGTTAAGATCATAAAATAAATAGGATTGCATTGTCAGGAATTGAGTTTGTTACTCAGTTAATATGATGACTTACAATATGAATCATTCATATATATCATAGCTTTTTAAAAATTCCTTAGATAACAATTCTAAATTGGGAAACATATTATTAACCTTTTCGTAGCTTTAAAACAAAATGGTATATCCAGCACAATTTAAATATGTGACTCAGGGAAACATGCAAAAGTTATTAGTTCCTTTAAGAAAGGTTTCTTCCCCTTACAAAAAGAACCCTCTATGGTGGGCTTCTTTTTTTATTTTTAAAAATTTTTTATGCATTTTGAATTCAAATACAAAATGAGAAAAGAAAAAAAACATTTCCATGTATTTGGCAGAACATAGAGGATTCAATATAAAACAATAAATTTCCATTTCAAACTGTTTACGTGTTTTTTGAAAACCTATATACACAATTTTCTAAGCTACCCAGATTTTCTATGCTTCCTTCTAAGTTTTCTTTTGTTCTCTGCTGTATAGTTTTTATTTTATTTTTTTCTCCCTCCCTCCCCACCTTACTCTAGAGGTTACAGTTAAATGCAAATATATGTACATGTATTCATATACATATGACAAAATTGTTAATATGATGACAGAAATTAACATCAAATGTATTATGGACTGCCACTCCCTTAAATGTTCCTTGCATTGTCAGAATTTCCAGTAACATCCTTGCATTCCTACTCTTAAGATATTTACTCTTGCTTAGGTTGAGCTAAATCTTGTGGGGGAACCTGGGATTCATGGCATGAAGGGCAAAACATTCAGAATGAAGTGGCTTACCTTACCCAGATTGCCAAGGGCCACTGTGGTCTCATGTTCATGCTGTGGTCTCACTCAAGTCTTGCTACCTCACACTGTCTTCACTCCCTCTCCTAAAACTATAAAAACTTTACCATGGGTCTCTTTAAATGAAAAAAATCCACTAGACAACCCCCAGGGTGGTAGATTTGTTACCCTGTTATGTCAGTTAAAGACTCTTTATTCCTCAATGCATAGTTTTGATTTCACAACTTGATACATACATATATATACATATATGTATATATACACATATATATAAGACCATACTATACAAATTTCTATTTATCAGTTCATTCTCTGGAGATGGAAAGTATCTCCCTTCATAGATCCAAGTCTTTACATGTTTTTCTATATCTAGGTCATGTAACCATTTTGATGTTATTGTGGTACATGGTTTAAGATATTAGTCTATGCCCAGTTTCTGCAACACTACTTTCCAGCTTTCCCAATAATTTTTACCAAATAATGAATTCTTATCTCCAAAACTTAAATCTTTACATTTGTCAAACACAATGTTACTATAGCTCTTTGCTACTATGAATTGTGTGTCTACTCTGTCCCACTAATCTACCTTTCTATTTCTTAGCCAGTACCAGATAATTTTGCTATTTACTGCCCTATAATATACTTTAAGGTATGGTACTGTTGAAACTACTTCCTTTACTTTTTTTCATTAGTTTCTTTGAAGTTTTTTACCTTTTGTTCTTTCAAGTAAATTTTGTTATTATTTTTTCTAATTCAGTAAAATAATTTTTTAGCAATTGGGATGGCATTGAATAGATAATTTAGGTAAAATTGTCATTTTTATTATATTGGCTTTGCCTACCTATGAATAGTTATTAGTTCTCCAATTATTTAAATCTGACTTTATTTGTATAAAGAGTGTTTCATAATTATGTTCAAGTAGTTCCCGAATCTGTTTTGGCAGGTACTCTCTCAGATATTTTATACTGCATGCAGTTATTTTAAATGTTCTAAAACCATATTAAATAATATTGGTGACACATAGTGTAGTTTTCCTATCTCTTTTAATTAAATCTATTTTAGCTTTAACTTTGACGGAGATCATGACAGCTAGCCCTGATTTTTTTTTTCAGTTGAAGTATAATAAATTCAGATTTTTAATCCACTCTGTATTATCCATTTCTGTTTTATGAGTAAATTCATCACATTCACATTCAAAGTTATAATTACTAGTTGTGTATTTCCCTCCATCCAATTTTTCCTCATTATCCTTCTTACCTTATCTCTCCTCACTCATCTAATTACTTCTACCCACTACCTTGCTTTTTTATTCCTTAATTTACCTACAACTCTGAGTCCTTCCCTTATCCTCTCTCCCCACCCTCCTAATTCTTAATCTATACACCCTTCTAAAATTCCCTCCCTTATCCTATCCCCTCATCCTTTTATTTCTTTATAGTTTTAGAAGACTTTTATACTTTTTATACCCTTATATATTTTTTATATTACATGTATATTTTGTTCCTTCTGTAACCCAGTTCTGATGAGAATAAGCCATCTCCCAACTTCTTTTCATGCTTTATTTATATAATTGCTCCTTTTCACCTCTCCCTACCCAGTTTTATTTTTGAAACAACCCAACACACTCAGCTCATCCTAAGCCTTTCTTTCAAACTATACAAATAATGATGATAATTATAAGAGTACTGATAAGATTTTCACATATAAGGAATCAACAATTTGACCTTATTGAGTCCCTTATAATCAATTTTCAATGTTTACCTTATATTTTTTCTGGATCTTATATGTTGAATTTTCCATTGAGTTCTGGTCTTTTTGCCCCAAATAACCTGATAGTCTTTCAGTTTGTTAAATGTCCATTTTATTTTTTCATTCAGGATTATACTTAACTTTGCTGAGTAAGTTACCCTTGATCACAATCCCAGCTCTTTTGTTCTACAAAGTAGTGTTCCAAAACCCACCATCCTTCAATATAGAAACTGTTAGGTCTTGTGTGATCTTGCTTGTTGCTCTGCTGTATTTAAATTGTTTTTTCCTTCTTGCTTGCAATATTTTCCTCTCAACTTGGGAGCTTTAAAATTTGGCTATGATATTCCTGTAGGTTTTCCTTCTGTGATCTGTGATCTCTTGCAGGTGGTGATCAGTAGATATTTTTTTTCTATTTCTGCTTTACCTTATTGGTCTAAAACTTCAGGGCAATTTTTCTTAATAATTTCTTGTAATATTACATTAAGATCCTTTTATATTTTGGTTGTAACTTTCAGGTAGTCTAGCAATTGGTATGTTGTCTCTTTTTGATTCTCCAGATCAGTTGTTTCTCTGAGATGGTTCATGTTCTTTTCTACTTTTTTCATTCTTTTGATTTTGTTTTATTATTTCTTGATCTCCTATTGTATCATTAGCTTTCCCTTGTCCAATTCTAATTTTTTTTTTTTGCCTTTTGGAGGGCAATTGGGGTTAAGTAACTTGCCCAAGGTTACATGGCTAGTTGTTTTGTGTGTGTGTGTGTGTGTGTGTGTGTGTGTGTGTGTGTGTTCTGAGGCTGGAACCGAACTCGGGTCTTCCTGATTCTGGGGCTGGCGCTCTACTCACTGTGGCACCTAGCCACACCCCAATTTTAATTTTCAAGGAGTTATTTTCTTCCTTAAGTTTTTGGATCTCCTTTTCCAGTTGGTTGACTTTCTTCTCATAATTTTCTTGATTTTCTTGGATTGATCTCATTTTTCCCCCTCCAATTTTTCCTCAATCTCTCTTATTTGATTTTTGAAATCCTTTTGGAGTTCTTCTAAGAACTCTTTTTGGGCTTGTGACCATTTGTCATTTCTCATTAAAAAAGGAATGGTTTTTTAGGATTCACTATCTTCCTCTGAATATGAACCCAGATCTTCTCTATCCACATAGTAGCTGTCTATGATTGGGTTCCTTCTCATTTGCTTAATAATTTTTATTTTTATTTTATTTTTAGAAGCTTATCATTATAATTGGGTTCTAGTCCTGAGTTATGGGGAATGTTACTCCAGGCCTCAGGTCTTATTGTTATTTTCTGGGCTCTGTCCCAGGGCCTAACCTTGGGCACTCTGTTCCACCTAAAAGCCACAGATAGGGCCCCCAGCCACACTGGCCCACAAATGCTCTTGTTCCCATGGTTCCTCCAGTGACTGCAAACTTCAGCTTTTCCCTCTGCCCTGGAACAGAAACCAGGGATTCCTCTCTTGTGAGAGTGCCTAGAGCCAGCAGGGTCCCCACTTTTCTGTTACCATACTCCCTGGGCAAATGCTTGCTCCCTCTCACCCACTGTCACAGCTCAGGACCACATCTGATCAGCCAACTGGGTCTGACTTCCTTGGACAGAGACAGTGGAAGGTCCTTCAATCTTTTCCTGTCCAGCTGTTCAACCCCTCACACTGTCTACAAGATGAAAGTACACCGAGTGTGTCTATATATGTATATATGTATGTGTATACATATACATACGTATTTATTTATTCTTCCCTCTTTGAACCATTTTTGAAGAGAGTGAGGTAGAAGTATTGCCATCCCCTCTTTTCTCTTTCACCATAAAAGCTCTTCCTTATGTACTTCATTTATGTGAGAAAATTTTCTCCATTCTACTTCTTCCTTCGCCTTTCCCCAAGGGCATTCCTCTTTCTCACCTCTTGATTTTTTTTTTTTTTTGGAGACTATCCCAACATAATTGATGCAAACCCATTCCCTCTATGTAAACTCCTTTTAACCACCCTAATAATGATACAGTTCTTGAGAGTTACATGTATCCTCTTTCCCCTACATTCCATACATAGTAATATAAACAGTTTCACTTTATTGAAACCCTTTTAATTATTCTTTCATGTTTACCTTTGAGAGAAATGATTATTTCTCTTTTATATTAATAACCAGTTATTACATTAGGATTAAGGATTTTCCATTCTATTTCCTCCTTCAAAGTTCAGTCTCTCAAGGATATTTCTGACTTTGCCCAAAAATTTACTCCACCAAGACCATCTTATTTAGGTAGAATTCTTACCCTCCCATGGTTCATTGTTCATTGACTAGGTGGAAGATAGATTCTTTGGTATAGATGGCCAGAGGTAGGAGTAGTATGGCTTGAGATGAGTCTCCCTTTGTCCATGAGAGAAATAATCAAAGTCATGTCACTAGCCCTTCATTAGAATAAGCCCACCTCTCATGATAATATTCATTGTCTCATTAATGGTTAACCAATCAGAATTGATTTCTGCCTATTAGGAATACTCACTCTTCCAAGGGCATAGAAGCATTGATCAACCTCCATGATTTCACTTTGGTTTATGAGAGAAAGCCAAGTGACAATCCTTTTATTAATGTTTGCTAATCATGATTAAGAAAATGATTATCCAGAAATTATATCTCTCAGACTTTTCATGTGTCACACCTTTTTATGCGTTGCTTGAGTTTTGTGTATGAATGGCACATTTTCTATTTGACTCTGGTCTTTTCATCAGGAATGTTTGAAAGTCTCTATTTCATCAAATATCCATTTTTTTTCCTCAGAAGGATTTTGCTTAGTTTTGCTGGGTAGGTTATTCTTGGTTTTAGTCCTAGCTCCTTTTCCTTTTTGGAATATCATATTCCAAGTCCTTGACTCATTTAATATGGAAGCCACTAAATCATGTGTGATCCTTACTGTGGCTCCACAATAGTTGACTTGTTTCTTTCTGGCTACTTGAAGCATTTTCTCTTTGACCTGGGAGATCTGGAATTTGGTTTAATCCTAAGAATTTTCATTTTGGGATCTCTTTCAGGAGGTGATTGTTGGATTCTTTTAATTTCATTTTACCATCTGGATATAAGATATTTGGAAAGTTTCCCTTTATAAGTTCTTGAAATATGATATCTAGGTTCTTTATTTGATTATAGTTTTAAGGTAGTTCCTTTATTCTTAAATGATCCCTCCCGAATCTATTTTCTAGGTCAGTTGTTTTTCCAATGAGATATTTCACATTTTATTCTATTTTTTAAAATCTTTTGATTTTATATGATTATTTCTTGATGTCTCATAGAGTCATTAGCTTTCTCTTTCTCAATTCTAATTTTTAAGGAATTATTTTCTTCAGTGAACTTTTGTACCTTTTCCAGTGAACTGTTGTACATCCTTTTCCATTTGGCCTATTCTACTTTTTAAGGAGTTCTTTTCTTCAGTGAATTTTTCCACTTCTTTTATCATTAGGTCAATTCTATTTTTTAAGGTATTATTTTCTTCAGTACTTTCTTTTTCTTTTTACCAAACTATTAATTCTCTTTTCATAATTTTCTTGCATCACTCATTTCTTTTCCCATTTTTTTCCTCTACTACTCTTATCTCTTTCTTTAGTGCTTGCAGGAATTCTTGTTGGGCTTGGGTCCAATTAGTATTTCTCTTTGAGGTTTTGTTTGGAGCTGTTTCCACATTGTCGTCCTTTTTTGAGTTTATGTCTTGGTCTTCCTGACCACCGTAGTAGGTTTTTTTGGTCAAGTCCTTTTTATTGTGGTTTGCTCATTTTTTCAGCCTATTTTTTGACTTTGAACTTTATGTTAAAGTTGAGCTCTGCTCACCTTGGGATGGGGAGGCACTGACCCAACCTTTGGGCTCTTTCATGCTGCTCTTTTCAGAGCTATTTCTGAGGGTCTGCAAGTTTTTGGTGCTTCCAAGGTGGTATGATTCTGGGAGAGGTATGGTCACTGCTCCCTTGTTCTACACTCTGGTCCTTACCCAGGAAGTACCCCTGGTTCTCTGTTGCCACAAGCCCTAGTATTCTCTTTGTCTACAACCATGGCCCCTGATCCTTTGTGACCAACCTCCAGTGCTCCTTTCTACTCTAAAACTGTGACTCAGAACTGTGTATACACAATAGAATTGTCAGTCAGTGCCAATTGTACTTAGTGCCTGTGAAAGCTCCCCTGTAATCTCTTTTTGCTTAGTTTACTTACCCCCTTACCATCTCTGAGCTGAGAACTCCAAAATTTGCTATTGCTGCTGTGGTCACTATTATTGCCACTGTGGGTGAGCTCTGAGCAGGCTTCCACAGTGATGTTACTAACTTCTCCTGCTGACTTCTTAAGTTTACTTAGGCAGGAAAAATGTCTCACCCTTACCTTATGTTGTCTCTCACACTCCAAAATTTGATTTGTGGCATTATTTTAAAATTGTTGAGAGGGAGATGTTGAGAGATTTCAGATAAATTGCCTTTAATCTGCCATCTTGGCTCCCAGTCTTTTCTTAATTAATCTCATCTCCTGTTCTCAGTCTGCATTATTCTTGATCTCTCTATGCTTAACCTATCAATCAGACTCCTAAATATATTCTCCTCTCTAGGTTTTTGGTGACATTGCTCTCTCTTGGTTTTCTTCATACCTGCATGACTGCTCCTTCTCAGCTTTTGTTTTGAATGTACTTGATCCATGTCATGTTCACTAATCACTGGTTCTAAGGCTCTGTTCTGGTACCTTTTCACTCCTCCCTCAGTACATTTTTGTTTGGATTTTTGAATTTTTTGCATTCTTTGAATTCTTATCAGCTTCCATGAGTTCAATGACCATCTCTAGGCAAATGATTTTCAGATCTATTTATCTAGCTCTAATCTTTCTCCTAAACTGTAACATCACATCACAAACTGTCTCTTCGACATTGAAAGCTGGGTGTCCCACAGCTATCTTAAGCTCAATATGTCCAAAACTGAATTCATTATCTTTTCTCCCAAAATTCTCCTTTCTTTCTAACTTTCCTTTGACCATCCTCCAAGTCACTCAGGCTTGCAAACTAGGTATCATCTTCAAATGTTCACTTTTGCCCCCACATCCAGTCTGTTGATTATCCAAGTTTTGTCAATTCTACCTTCTTGTATATGCTTTCCCTTTTGCTCTGATAATGTATCCATCCATCCATCCATCTATTCAATGAGAATGTGGGCCCTCATTACCTCATACTTTCTGATTGATCTCCCTGCCTCCCCACTCTGTCCATCCTCCACTCAGCTGTCAAAATGATTTTTCTGAAGTGTAGATCTCACTATGTCACTCTCCCACTCAATAAGCTCCAGTGGCTTCCTGTTATCTTCAGGATCAAGTAAAAATCCTGTTTGACTTTTAAAGCCCTTCATAACCCAGCCTTTTCCTACATTTCCATTCTTTTATACTTTCTTCTCCTTCACAGACTCTACAATCCCATGATACTGCTCTCCTTGCTGTTCCTTACATGAGACACTTCAACGCTGAGCATTCTCCCCAGGTGTTCTCCATGCCTGGAATCCTCTCCCTCTACATCTCTGCCTCATAGTTTCTCTGGCTTCCTTCAAGTGTCAGCTAAAGTTCCACCTTCTGTAAGAAGCCTTTCCAGTCCTCCTAAATAGTAGTGCTGTTCCTCTGAGATTACCTCCAATTTGCCCTGTGAATACCTTATTTGTATATAGTTATTGACTTATCTTCCCCATTAGGATGTAAGCTCCTCGACTTTTTTTTGTATCACTACGACGTAGCACAATTCTTGGGACATAGTAAGTGCTTTATAAATGATTGCTGACTTGACAAGTAAATATAGGATGTGTTAATTGATTCTGCAACCCTTTATTATCCCTAGGTCTAGTGTTCAGGATAATTAATTAGGTTACTTAATAATTTACTAGGGCCACTAGGTGGCACAGTGACTAGAGCACCGGCCCTGGAGTTAGGAGGACCTGAGTTCAAATTCTGCCTCAGACACTTAACACTTACTAGCCCTGTGACCTTGGATAAGTCACTTAACCCCAATTGCCCTGCCTTGTCCCCTCCAAAAAGACCAGAAAAAAAATTACTTACTTAACCAATCCTCCAGTTAGCACAAATACCAGATCATACAAAAAAAACATATAACTCTAATAGCAAAAGCATTTAATTAAGACATGACAGAAATGTAAATATCAAAGAAGAAAGCAAATGTAACTGCCCTTCTAGTGAGCCTGGGCTGACTCCCTCAATGGAGGCCTAAGTTGCTAAAAACAACAACAATAGAAAAAAACCCTAGGGTTTTATTTCTTCTCAGCTCAAGAAGATCAGTAAAGGAAAGGAGAGTTTCGGGTACCTCAAGCTTTGATAAATCTTTCTAGAGAGAGAGAGGCAGAGACTCAAAGAATGCAGTAGGGCTGCTAGGGTCAGTGGCACATGGAAAACTCTCTTCTGGAAACTTGGAAGCCTCTTTAGCCTTTTCCTTTCAAGGACTTGCAGCTCAGTTTATTAAAAGTATCCAGTAGTGAATAGCTGAATTCTGGCTTCATACTGGAATAATGGTTAATCTACTCCACTCTCCCTTTCTCCCTTTGGTTTTCTTAGGGGTAGCATAGATACCTTGTTGATTCAGCTCAGCACTTCACCCCTACCTCTGTGTTGCCCAAGGTGATTCTGTTCAAACATCAGAGAGGATCTGGACTTCATGATGGCTTTTTGTACCCAGAAAACCAGGAAGAATTGTCAAGGGCCTGAGCCTTTAGTACTCTGAACCACTTAAGTCTTGAGTATGTTTTCAATATCTTTGAAAGAAAAAAAAAAACACTAGTTCAGTCACTCTGGTAGATATTCCTCTTACCACAAGAGGCCAAGCTCTCTCCGTACTGAATACAATCTGTGACCGAGTAGTATCCAGAGCTGGGACACCGTTTGGAGAGAAAAGGTGAATGCCTCATACTCCTCAAGTCAAGGACTCATCCTGGAAACATTCAACCATTCCTGATGTCTTTTCAACCCAGAATATCCCTTTGTAAGACCTGTTTCCTCTTGGAGCTTCTATTTTATGAATATTGGTCTTATGAAAAGGTCTTCATTCATTTCCCTCCTTATTCTATTCTTGGCTTCCCTCCTTCAAAACCATGCCCCGCATAGTTATATTCCTCCTCAAGGTGTCTCAGAACAAATTAAAAAGTACAAGGTATAGCTAAAACCAGCAAGATGATTTTTTCTACTTATTTGCCTACAGAGTCGTCTCATTGTTTCATAGTCATAGCAGTTACTTCCCACAGATAGCAGGAAAACTTACTACCCTAAGAGGGAGCATAAACTGAAAATATAAACCGGAGGAAAAGCTGAGAAAGATTCATGGAACACAAATTCAGAATAGGAAAACTAATATGTTTTGGGTTACATTTCTAATATATGAAGTTGATATGATCCAGTCTGATAGTTCTTATCTTCTTAGGTTTGAATATAAAAATCTTCCTTTCTTTAGAAAGTTCAATTTCCCTATGATTATAAGAACAAATAAGTTTGGCCAGACGCTGCTCAGTCTACACCAGAAAATTTCTTTGTTATGTTCTAGTAGACTGAGTTGTGGGGTGTTTATAGTCCCACCTAGCATTCATGGCTCAAAGTCTAGGGACAGGGGAGTCAGGATAAAAGCAAAGGGAAGGAGACTAACTGCTCCTGACTATTCACCCCAACCCTTATGGGACTTTGTAAGAGAGAGTGGGAACGGGGACTAAAATTTTAGGAAGCAGAGAGGACAATGTAAAGGCTTTAGGTTAGGGGTACAGGTGGCCCTCTAGGTCCTCAAGTGTGGCTCTGACTGAATCCAAACTTCACAGAACAAATCCCTTAATGAAAGAATTTGTTCTGTAAAACTTGGACTCATGGGGGCGGCCAGGTAGCACAGCGAGTAATAGCACCGGCTCCAGTGTCTGGATGACCTGGTGTAATGGGAATGTAAATTTTTAAGATCTTCTCTGTCCCTAGGCTAAAGTGCACCTGGAGCCTGGGGTGGGAGGCTTGTTTTTCAGTAGATACTTCTTGATTGGCCAGTGAGTCAATAAGGTTGTTACATTCTCTGATCCAGGAGAAGGCTATATAAGCCTTGATGTGTAGCTTTGTTTTGGGGCTCACTTTGAGATGTGTTCTTTGATTTGATCTGGATTCTGGGAAGCCATTGTTGAGAGCCCCCCCCCCACTTTGAAAAACTCAGATGTTGAAACCCAGATGTTGATTTGGTATGGATGTAATGGTTGGACAGTTTGGAAACTGTCTATTTGATCTGTTTCTCTGTCTTGATAATTCTGTCTGTATATTCTGAAGTTCAGGGTGCTGACCTTTTTCCCCTGAACTAAGTAAACGATACATATTTGACTGATTAAAAGTAAGCTTGTTAACCCATTTTGAGTTGCTTTCCTTTATCAAAGCAGATCCAAGAACCTGTGTTGGCAGACACCCTGGGGACTCTGGGGTGCTTGCTGCTACATCTGGGCTCAGACACTTAGCACCCACCCAGAAACACCTGGCCGTGTAACCTTGAGCAAGTTACTTAACCCCAATTGCTTAGGGGTGGGCAGGTGGCTCAGTGAGTAAGAGCACCAGCTCCAGTGTCAGGATGACCTGGGCATCAAATCCAGGCTCAGATACTCAGCACCACACCCAGAAATAACTGGCCGTGTAACCTTGAGCAAGTTACTTAACCCCGATTGCTTTAAAAAAAATAAAACTTGGACTCAGAACAAGGGCCTAGAAGGCAATAGGTGACCTGGAGGCAGCAGCTTCCCCACCCCTGCTTTAGGCTAATAGGTTTTTGAAGCCTTATGTACCTTTTTTAAAGTGAGAGAAAGTCACCAAAAGATGAACTTTAGCTCCCTCCCACCTCAAGCATAATTCATAAGTTAATACAATAACTTATTATGAAGACAAATATTATAAAATATCAATAGAAATTTTAAAATGACAGAAAAAGCAGACTGATTTGAATACTTTATCATTTTATCATTTTTTTTTCATGTCAGTTGACGCCTGTATCCATGAGAAATAACAGTACTTTGGTATTTGGAAAGAGGAGAATGTAAAGGCATATCAGCTATTTTTATGTGAGGGGAAATTTTCTTTGAAACAACCTCTCGATCTTCCCCATGGCAAAGCCTTTCAGAACGATCCAGAAATAGGCTTTCTTCTAAAGGACCAGAGTGGATCCCACTCAGCTGAGCCTGCTGAGGAAAGAAACAGCAAGTTTTGTATATTATACAAATGACCATTTGCTTTATATATCAAAGGTTTCTAGGAACATAGATTTAGAAGTGAAGGGGACCACAGGGGTCATCTAGCAGAACCTATACTGATGTAGGAATGTCCTTTACTGCTTCCCCAACTGATTAAATTTCTATAGTTATGGTAGACCACTCTGCTTATGGACAAATCTAATTATGAGGATATTTTCCCATATATTAAGCAATCTACCTTCCATGTATTACTCCTACTTTTGCCCTCTAAAAACCAAGCACAACAAATCTAATCTTTCTTCTATATGATAGTCTTCCAAGTACTTGATATAACAATCTTCCCCCTAAATCTTCTTTCCTTTAGGCTAAAATAAATCATTTTTTCTTCACCATTCAGATTCCCAGAACCACAGGTTTTTTGATGCCTGACACAAGCTTCACAAAAAGTGGCCAGGGTAACACAAAAAAAAAATCTTAAATCAACTTTATAAGACAATCTATTGAAGAAAGGTTTGGAAAAATCCTAGGACACAAGAGTTAATGGGAGAATATGCCTCACCAGAGAGAGATAAAGACCATAACACAACTAGTGAGGCCACCACAGGGGTGATTGGAGGGAAGACTAGGTAGGGCTGGGCTGGACTAGGGAGAAGCAAACCTGGTGCTTGACCTCTGTATCATGTCAGTGTGAAAATCTGAGCTTTTTTTTTTTCCCCCAGAAAAATTCATGTCAGTTTATATCCTGGGTAAATTTACATGTGCAATATAGCAATATATTTTCTATATGCAGAAAAGGATAGGAATCTCTCTTTCTGCATCCTCCTTTCCATTTTTAAAAATTAAATTTTTATTTCTTTAATCAATGAATATTCACTTTTTCTTCCTCCTACACTCTTCCCTTATTTAGGAAGAAAAATAAAATCCATTACAAACAAAAGTCAGGCAAAACAAATTCTGTAGTTTTTTTTTTTAATCATTCTTTGACTAAAAAAATGAAATGATAAAAAAAATTTTGAAAAGTTTTTCAACAGGCTGAACTATCAATCTTTACCTGAAAATACACTGTAACATTTAGCATGGTACCCTAACAGTATGCACAATATAACCTTAAAAATATAGGTGCTATATTATACTCTTCAACATAATGAATTTTGCTTCTGTTTCTAAGAACCTGTCTTGAGTAGTTTCATAGCATTTACCATATATGGGCTTGATTTTTCAATTGGGGACAAAAAAGTAGAAACAACTGTTCTGTGTCCCACCTTTCTTTATACTTGTCCACTGAATATATCAATGGCATTTCAAATACTCTATGTTCAAAAGAATCAAAGGGTCAAAAATCTAGAGCTGCAAAGGATCTCAGAGGGCATCTAGTCCAGCCCTTTCATTTTAGAGACTTACTGTCAGTTGCGTAAGATGTGATTGGATTTTGTTTCCACAGAAAACCTGACGGCTAATGTCAGAGACAAAAACTGCTTGTAGAGGACAGTGGGGGAAGCTGGCACCTGATAATCAGCATATTTAAAAAGGTCTTCTCCTCTATATCAAAAGAGACTGCCAGGCCAGGGGTCATTCACAAAGACCAGAAGAGGCCCTTTAACCCAGATAATGGGGCTATCCTGGGCTAGAATCTTCAAACTAATGCTTTTGTCAAATCTGTTAGCAATTGAGGAGAAATCTTTTATCATGCTATCTATTGCAGACAAGTGGGGAGGCTACTAAAAATATTCTGGCATGGCATTTCCTTTTATAAAGAACAAATTCCTTTTATAAGAATAAATTAGGGGCCAGTAGGTGGTACAGTGAATAGAGCACCGGCCCTGGAGTCAGGAGGACCTGAGTTCAAATTCGGCCTTAGACACTTGACACACTTACTAGCCCTGTGACTTTGGGCAAGTCACTTAACCCTAATTGCCCTCCAAAAAAAAAAAGAATAAATTATATGAGGATGAGAAGGAGGGGGGAACTGAAATGTGGAAATGAGAGGATGTGGTCAAGGGGTGATTTTAATGAACCCTGAAATGCTAACCAATGGGATTCAAGGCACAAAATTTGAATCTGGACGAATTATAAAAAGATTGTAATTAGCTTAGCTTTGTACATGATCCTTATCAGCAGGGGAAAATGGTCAAGTTTCCTGTCTGAAATGACATGAAATAAAAATCTTTTTTTTTTTCTAAATTCACTCTTGGTCGGGTAAAATTCTTGGTTATTTCTAACAGTTTGAACCTGATAATCATTTCAGATCATTTGAACCCCAATAAAGGCCAAAGCCTGGACTAATTAGCCAAATATGCTTGGCTTTGCTCTAAAAATGGCGTTTCTTTACATCAGCAACTTTAAGACCAGCTGAGGCTGACCAGCAGTATTCTTCCTGTTTGCAACCACTAAAGGACAAGGTTTATGTTGGTGTCATATGGGTATATGCTAGACAGGGGAAACACAGATATCCTGGGATTATAATTGACACTACTTTGTCAACCGTTTTGTCAATCTGTATTTAAGACTCATTCAACTAAGAAACTTTCTCTCTTAAAGGTATGGAGACCATAAATCTGAGGGACACAAACATTCTGGGATTGTCCTAAAACATATAAAAAACTTGTCATTCTTTTATCAGACAGTCAGAATTTATGTTCTGGCTCCTTGTATGTACATGTTTGTACATACATACAAACATATAAAAAACTTGTCATTCTTTTATCAGACAGTCAGAATTTACATTCTGGCTCCTTGTATGTACATGTTTTAGTAAAGCTAGCTTTGGCTAGCTTAAAGGAAATAAACAATATGAATTTTTATATAATCTATAGCCTGTTTGCCTCTTTTAACCAAACTTTCAGGTGAACAAACCTAAGGAGGTTAAGTGATTTGTCCAAGGTTGTACAGGTAGCAGAGATGGAGTTTGAACCACAATGTAGAATAACCCCAGAACCAATGTTCTTTCCTTTCTTACCAAATACTGCTTCTCAGAACTCATATTTCTTCCAAAACACATCCATCTTTCTAATTTCCCTTATATTTTTCAAGGGTACCACCATCTATACAGTCACCTAGATTCCCAAATTTGGCGTCATTTTCAGTTCCTAGTTCTCTTTCTCAGGCCACATACCCAATCAGTTGCTAAATCTTGTTGATTCTCCTTCCACAACATATCTCTATTCCCTTCCCTCCATTCACATGGCCACCACCCTAATGTTGAAGCCCTTATTATCCATCACTTGAATTATAACAGTTGCTTCCAAATAGTCTTCCCCAACACCAATCTCTGTCTTCTAATGTGTGATCCAAACAACTGCTGAAATGATAACATAGGTCTAACTTTGTCATTCCCCTGCTCTGAAAGTTTCAAAGACTTCTATTGTCTCTAAGATAAAATACAAACTCCTTTGTTTCCAACATATCTTTTCTAAAATGGTCTTAAGATTAGAACTGGAAGGAATTGTAGAGGTCATTAAACCTATTTTACAGATGAGTAAACTGAAGCTCAGAGAACTTAAGTCACTTGGCTGAGGTCACACAGGTAGTATAGTTGAAAGGCCATGTTTTTAATCCAATATCTTGAATTCTTTCAACTATATTTTTTTGCTCTGTGATTTGCTTGGCTCTTTTGATTATGATTTTATATAATTCATTTTACAAGTCTTACATTCCAAACAACCGGGCCTACTTGCTGTTCCTTATACATGACATTTCACCTTTTACCTCTGTGTCTTTTCACATTCTGTCTGTAGCCCATGGCTGAAATAGTCTTTCTTCTCTCCTCCATCCCCTGAAACTTGTAGCCCCTTCAAGGCTCAGCTTAAATGCTACCAGAACTGGGGCTCAAATCCCATCTCTGATGCTGAGCAGCTGTGTGGCCTTGGGCAAGTCTTTTAACCTCCTTGAGCCTCAGTCGCCTTAAATATAAAGATTAGGGGATTGGATTAGATGGTCTCTGAGGTTCTTTTTCAGTTTAGATCTATGATCCAGTGATTAATTCTATACACGGCCTTTCCTTACCCTTCCCTAGTTGTTAATGGTCTCTCTGCCTCTCCTTGCTCCCTCCCTGCCAAGTACTTTTTCTTTAATTTTATATTTACTTAAGTTATACAGGGGCAATAACTTTTATTTTTGTCTATGTACTACCAATGCCTAGGACAAAACAGGCACTTATAAATGCTGTTGAATTGAATTAAATTCTTGTCACCCCTCCATCTATTCATACAACTTAAAATTTTTAATAGTTACTTGTAAATGAGAATGAAATATGTATAAATAATTCTGTGTCTATACATATCCTTTGAATATATAAAATATATTATGTATAATATATTTAATATATCAGTATATTAATGATATTTATAATTATCCTTATGTTCCTTATACCTGACATTTCACCTTTTTGTATATGTATTTATATAATCAAATATATGTATATATGTACACACACATATATGTAAGTATATATCTATATCTATATCAAATTTGTGAATACAATTTCTGGCCCTGATACCTTTAGATGCACTCTCCTGAATTTCATGTCTTGTTTCCAGTTCATCACGTAATGTCTGGGAATTAGCCCTTGTTTTAAAGAAAACCTTGGCAAGTGTGTTGGGTTGGGCCTGGAGAAGAGAGATTGAGAAGAAAAGACATAAAGAGAACTCAATACACTAAAATCTAAAGTCAACGCTAAGGTTCAGTGAAACTGCTGGCAAGTATCTGAACTTTGTCATGCCTGGTCCTGTAGTGACTCAGGTGGGGGGTGGGAGAAAGACACATAAAAGAAACTGAGGAGACTCTTCTAGATGCTGCTTTGAAAAAAAAAAAGACCTAATTCTTGTGTATTATAAAAAGACACAATAAAACCCCTACTGGCCACATTCTACCACAAGTAGGTGAGGCTGGGGGAAGGTTGTCTTTGCCATGTTAACTTTAAACTTTAAACCAATGTCACTTGGGGCAAAATCATGGGGGAGGAGCAGTGAAAGAAGGAAGTGAATTTTGTAATTTTCCCTGGGTCCTAGATTCCACTCCACACACTTTAGTTCCTAAAGAAAGTTTGAAGAACGTTAATTACCTAAAGGTAATTCTTCCCCTTTTCCAAAGGAAGCAATAATTTGTTACCAAAAACAAAACAAAACAAACAAAAAAAAAAACCTTAGCTCATTTTCTGTATAATCCACAAAGCTTGGGATGATCAGTTCTTGGTATTCTTTGAATACTTTCTGATACTACTTCAGAAGTTAGAACAAATGCCTTCTGTATAAGATGCTGAGGGAGACCAGTCAAGATGTTCCCTAATTTCTGGTTTAGATCTCCTCTCTGTCCTGTCCAGGGACAACCTATTTCTAACAGTTCTCTTGTTTTCTCACCATTTCTCAAGTTCATCCTTTTTCTCCTCAGGAATGCAAGGCATCAGAACTTCTTTTGTTTCTCCTGCTGAAGCTGTGGCCATCACTAAATGTCCTCCAGACCAGAGCTCCAACACCACTGATTAAAAAGATCTTCACTCACTGATAAATTCTTCCAGTGATGAAATCAGAACTCCTGATGGAATAATGGGATTTCTGTTTCCATAGCAATTTTTATCAATAGCAACAGAATTGCAGAGTTCCGAGTTCTGAGACATCTTACTTAGAGCAAGGATGGGATGAGATTTTATAGTCTAGGATGAAAGAAATAAGACATTTACATGAATTACTCTAATAAAAGTTCAAATATGATAGTGACCCAAGAGTGTTATGAAAAGATATGAAGAAGGAAGCTATCACTTCTAGCTGGGAAATCAAGGGATGACTTTGTAGAAGATTTAAACAAATTGAGATATGGGAATAATACATTAGAGAATAACAACAGTCCAACTTGATTAGAGGAAGGAACATACATAGCTCCTACTATTGGCCAGGCGCTATACTATGTGTTTTTGTGAGTATTATCTCATTTGATTCTCGAAGCAACCCTGGGAAGTAGGTGTATTATTATCCCCATTTTACAGCTGAGGAAGAGGTTTGGTTACCTGCCCAAGGCCACACAGCTAGTAAACATCTGAGGCTGGATTCAAACTCAGGTCTTCCTAACTCTACTGTACCAACAGCTGCCTCTGGTGTAAATTCTAATTTACACCATATACAGTGTGTGAAATAAAATGGAAAATGTTGGTTGGAACCAGATAGCCTTAAATGCCAGGATAAAGAGTTTTAATTTTATCTTGGGAGGGAGGCGGCACTGAAACTTTTATGCTTTAAGAAGATTTTTCTGGTAGCAGGGGATTGGAGAAGGGAAAGTTAGAGGCAAGAAGGGCAACTGAGAGGTTATTTAAGCAGTCCAGGTGAGAGGCAATAAAGACTTAAACTAATTTGGTAGCTGTGCAAATGGGGGAAAAAAGAGACATGCTGGAGATAATGCAGGTTTTGAACCAACAGGAATTGGCAACTAGCTGGATATGGGAGATAAGAAAAGGTAATAATCAAAGTTGATTCTAAAATTCCCAATCAAAGTAACTGGAACAGTGGTGCCACCTTCAACAGAAATAGGGAAGTTAGGAAAAGTAGCAAGTTTGGGCAGAATATTCTAGGTTAGCTTTCTGTAAAATGAAGGGATTGGAGCAGATAATCCTGATAGCATCAAGTTCAGCACGGTGAAGGAATATGGCAGTGAATGTGTTGTACAACTAAACATCAGTTTTTTAGCAGGAGCAAAGGTTGGTAGAGCAATTTGGGACAGTTTTGTATAATCCTTTTTCAACTTAAAATCATACAATCAAGTTCCTCCTGAAAAAGGTATGCAGGAGAAATGTTATATATTATATAATATAATATATGCACATATTGGTTGATTGATTGTTGTCCTTTGTTCTTCCAGAGGACCAAAATGACATCACTATGCTAGAGTCAAGTTTCAATATGTCTGACTGTGACTGATCAGACTAATACGAGCTTGGAATGCTCTACCACTGGTTAGAAACAAATAGTCTGTGTGAACATTTGGGGTGGATAATTTAAATTTGCACATCCTGCATTTCCTTTGAGCTATTTCAATTCTGCTTTGCTCACTGAGCACAGCACCTTCTCTGATGTGGGCATGTCATGCTAAGTGGTCTAGTGCCAGCGTCTCCCATGTCACACAGTCAATTCCAAACTCTTGAGAGAGACCTTGAGAGTGTCCTTATATTGCTTCTTCTGACCACCATGTGAATGCTTGCCCTGTGTGAGCTCTCCATAAAATAGTCTTTTTGGCAAGTGCACATTTTGCATTCCAACAATGTGGTCAGCCCATCAGAGTTGTTCTCTCTGAAGTAGAGTTTGAATGCTTGGCAGTTTAGTTTGAATAAGAACCTCAGTGTCTGGCACCTTATCGGGCCAGGTGATCTTCAGAATCTTCCTAAGACAATTCAAATGGAAGCGATTCAGTTTCCTGGCATGGTGCTGGTAGACTGTCCAGGCTCTGTAGACCTTCAGTTTGGTAGTCAGTCTAATACCTCTTCTCTCCCATACTTTCCTTCGGAGCTGCCCAAACACTGAGCTAGCTCTGGCAATGTGTGTGTTGACCCCACTATCAATGTGTACAAACCTGGAAAGTACACCAACAAAGTAAGTGAACTTACCGTGTTTCCCCGATAATAAGACAGTCTTATTAAATTTTTTGGACAGAAAAACACCAGAGGGCTTATTTTCAGGGGAGGGCTTATTTTAATGAACATTGACAGCAATTTTAATAAACAGGTAAATGTGAACAAAAAAATGTACCTTTATTCAATAAGCAAATCACTGGGGAAGAACAGGATGACGCGCTCACTGCTGCAGCTCTGAGCGCGGTGTGCGTTTCACCCGGGGTGGGGGGGGACGGTGCATACAGAGGGTACCATAATGTATAGCACAGGGGATCACCTTCACTACAGTAGCAATCTCAATAGGGCTTATTTTTGGGGGAGGGCTTAATTTAGAGGAATCTTACACAGTAAGGGGAGGGCTTATTTTCGGGATAGGTCTTATTATCGGGGAAACACGGTATCCACAGCATTCAACACTTCTCCATTTGTTCTCTCAGTCATTGCTGGCAAGATTCTTGCCAGAGTCTTCCTTAATAGGCTGATGCTTCACCTGGAAGATAGTTATCTACCTGAGAGCCAGTGTGGCTTTAGAAAGGGCCAAGAAACGTCATATCTGCTGCTTGATAACTCCAGGAGAAATGTCAGGAGCAGAACAGAGGTCTATATACCACATTTGTAGATCTGACCAAGGACTTTGATACTGTTAGTCATGAAGGCTTATGGAAAATTATACCAAAATTTGTTTGCCCAGAGAAGTTCATCAGCATTTTAGGTCAATTTGACATCATGCTTGCCCGGATTCTGGATAATGGACAATGCTCTCATGCCTTCCAATGGAGTGAAACCAATGGAGTGAAACAAGGCTGTGTGCTTGCTCCCATGCTTTTTAGCATGATGTTTTCAGTCATTTTGTCCAATGCTTTCAGTGAAGATGAACATGGCATTAAGGTCAACTACTACACTGATGGTAAATTCTTCAATTTAAAAATGCTACAAGCCAAGACCAAAGTGGAGGGAGTGTTGGTGCATGATGTTCTGTTTGCAGATGATTGTACACTCAATGCAGCCTCTGAAGCTGAGATACAACAAAGCATGGATCAGTTCTCTGCTACTTGTGCTAATTTTGGCTTAGCAATTAACACCAAGAAAACATAGGTGCTCCATCACACCATCCATATGTGGTACCATTGGTTACACATGTATTTTATATTTATGTGTGTGTGTGTGTATTTCATGTTTGTGATGAAAAATCTCATCCAAAATTTTAATCAAGAACTCTTAGGATAAGAACAGGAATTTATTCTCTTCCCTAGGAGAAGAGGGAAGTCTTCCCCATGACTGATCATGAAGAAGAGGAATGTTACAAAAGGTAGAATAAGAATTTGTGCCCTAACGAAGTCAACCCCCTTTCCTTGGCTATCCCTTCTCCCATTGGCTGAGAGGTGGGCTCAAGTCTTCCCCAATGACAAACAACAGAGGAGCCCAACACTATGGCTTACAAAGAACAAGGATGCTGATTGACAGCAAGGGAAAGGGGGAAGAGTCCCAAAGCAATGGGGAGGAGTGAGCTCCGGCTATCCCTGACTCTCACTGGCTGGGAGGAGGGACCCACAGAGGAGGGAAATCGGAAAGCCTCCTGAAAGGGCTTGCTGCTGATTGATAGCAGAAGTGAAGGGGTGGGGGAGGGGAGAGGGAAGTTCTGAGAAGTTTTCACTTCCCTCCAGACAATGGAGTTTTAAAAATATTAGATTTTATTTCTGCATAGTATCTCCATTAAAGTCCTTCTCTGATGTTTCACCATGACATAGAGGTGACCCTAGCACAAACCGTGATAGGTCCTACCAAACCAGAAAGGTTTTAAGTACAGAGACTTACAAGGGACATGCCTATCAATCCGTTGTCCAAGGACCAGCCTAGATAAGTGGATGTGTCTAATTACCAGAGGGATAGTCATAAAATAATTATTTGGGGGGTGGGGAGAAGGCAATCATAGCAATTCTTTAAGATTATCTTTTTTTTTTTTTTGCTTTTTGGAGGGGCAATTGGGGTTAAGTAATTTGCCCAAGGTCACATGGCTAGTTTTTGTGTTAGGTGTCTGAGGTGGGATTTGAACTGGGGTCCTCCTGACTCCAGGGCCAGTACTCTATTCACTGCACCACCTAGCCACCCCTCTTTAAGATTATCTTTTAAGACATTATGATTATCTGTGGGGGTAGGGAGGAATTAAATCTTCTGAAATATTTAAGTAATTCATAAATTTATAATACGACCCAAAGCTGTGGCTTCAGAATTTGGAAGAGTTCACAAATCCAAGGAAAAGGAACAATATAAAGACAGTTGCATCTAGAATGACATAGACTTTTGAAATGGATAGTAACTGAATAGTTATCATAAACACATATTACATAAATACATAGTATTTACATGTAGCACATGGGTCCCCTCACTGTGCAGTAATCTACCCCTGGTTCTAGAAACTGTGGTCAGAATCTCTCCAAAACCATAGGTGATAAGCCCTACTGATGAGGGATGGCTCCCAATAGGTTCAGCAGGAACTCAGATCTTATCTAAGACCAGAACCTTCAATTCAGTCTGGAAAGAATTCAGCTCAGCCTTACTCGGAGTCATAGTTGAAAAAGTTTATTATATGCTTTACAGTGAGCAAGGATCCTTAGGGGACTTCCAAGTGAAAGGGAGCACAGGCTTTTTACTTTTAAAGGGTAGGGCTGCCATTGTCAGGGCTGACTGGATGGATGTCAGGTACTTCAGTGCATAGATAAAAGTTAGGGCTGATTGAGAGGAACTTGTGACTTCATAGATCAAAGTTTGAGGAGTTTAACTTGGAGATGAGATTTGGGCTAGACAGGAGGAGACATGAGGAGATTAAGCTAGGACAAAGGAGTCACAAGTTGTTGTCTAGGCAGAGTGTGGATAGGGGGAAGGGGCAGAGTTTGAGGCTGGGAAAGGGATTTTACACATTGGTTTTACAAATTGCTATTACAATTTTACAATACAAATTGCAGTTACAATTGTACAAACTGGTTTTACAAATTGATGTTACAGACTGATGTTGCCAATTGGTTTTACAAATTGCTATTACAGATATAGATCCCAAGCATCCCATCACTACCAAGGTGTTTTACTTTTTTACTAGTCAGTCAAATATCAATATCATAACAGCATTTTAATTGACAATGTAGATAAATATTTCCTGCTACCAAGTACATAAAAATGGCTAGAAGAAATGGAAGTAAGATATTTTCTGTACATTTGCCTGTATGCTGAGATCTTTGGAGAGCTTACCTTCATGGATAGGTATGGAAAATTCAAGCCCACCAAGGGAGCCAAAGTAAATTAAAAATGAAGTACTGCTTTTAGAGCAGGAGAAAGATGGAAATTCCTTGTCTTTGTGGACTTGCCGGACCATAGACAAGTAGATCTGCACAAAATTCTTAATGAGATCCTGTTCAGTGATCAATTGATTTTGGCCCTGAACACAATTCTTAATGCCGTCTTAGGCAGCACCCTAAAGCTCATAGTGCTCATAGAGCCGACTTGTGTCCAGTGACAGCGGCTCCTCCCTGCTTTCCTGGGACTGATAGGAGTCAAAGTGAAGAGGACTTACTTACTGGTACAATCCTCTTTGTTATCATTGCAATGGTAGGGTCCACTCCTGGCTCTCCACATTTTTTCTGCCGAGCCTCTGTGTGGGCACCCTCTCTTCTCCCTTCCTTTAGGTTTGGTTTGTGTTTCTCCCATTAGAGTATGAATTTCTTGAGGGCAGAGACTTTCTGCTTTTGTTTGTATTCCTGGATCCAAACCCAGGTCCTCCTGACTCCTGAGCTGGTGCTCTATTCACTGCGCCACCCAGCCACCCCTATAGTTAAATTCTTAATAAATGCTCATTGACTTGACTTGCTGTGTTGACTATGAAGGTGGTTCAGTGAGTAGGAACAAAGCAGCCAATTCCCACATAAGTATTTCAGAAAAGATTAAAACAAGAGAGTGTCAGACTGAATAATGAATAATAATGAGAGAAACCACAGTCAAGTACTTTCATCTAGCCTTTGTTGGCAAACCCAGGAGCCTACAAGCTCTAAGGAGGAACTTGGAGTGAAGCAAATGTGTGTGGGAGGTCACCAGGTTCTGAAAGCCTCAGAATCTTCAGGGCAGGAGACTCTTGAGGGCAATCAACCATGCCCCAGATTCAGGAACTGAAATATCAGCATGTTCTGCTGAGATCTCTCAACAATTAATCATCCTAGGAAATCTGGGTCCAAGTATGAGAATAAGCTCCACAAAGTGGCAAAGATCCTACCAGAAGGCAGATTTTAGTCTGTACACTCTAGGGGCTCTGTAAATTTACAATAAGCTGATATGAATCATCCTTGATGGCCTTGAAGAACACAGCATTCTGTACCTAGAGACAAGATAAGCTTGGGAGCTGACAGCATTTTGTGTTTATCACATTCCATGAGAAGGGAGGATCTCTAATAATACAAATCTGGGGCCCATCCATGTGATTGAAGTGTTCATGAGCCCCAGGAGCCTAGCTTTGATGAAAATAATTCAGGGAGTAAAGCTAGAAATTTGAATAATCAAAAGACATGCTAAGCCAGGGACATCAAAGACACAAGCCTAAAGGAAGTTACTTTACAATAACTACTATTTGAACCTCAGATATGACATGGTCACAATTAGATTGTCACTAAGATTTTCTGGAAGAATAAGTTAAAAAATATAAATGAAACAAGAGCTCTAGAAGAAGTAGAACAGTTTACTATCGGAGGTACAAAATCTTCAGGAGACCAAGTAATGGATTGCTGAAAATCAGAATGGACTAAGAATTCAATGATGCTGTGAAACAAAAAAATGAAAATAAAATAAAAAACAATATTATTTTATATTTATTTATATTATATTTATACATTACATATATTGTTTTATATTATCCATCAAAACAATTTGACCTGGAAAAGTGGTCAAGGAAATATGAACAAAGAACCATCCTTCCACCTAAAACCACAATAAAAAAATGGATACCATATTTTAAGAAATCATTAATGAAAGTTTATATAAGCTAGTTTAAAAAAAACATTAGCTAATTTGAATTTTTTAAAAGAAACTAAATCAGTATCAAAAATGAAAAAGGTGAATTAACAACCAATGAAGAAGAAATAAATGAATTATTACAAACTATTCTACCAAATTATTTGCCAATAAAAATGACAGTTTAGTTAAATGGATAAATATTTACAAAAATATACAGCTAGTACCAATTAGTATAAATAATGAATCCTGTGTAATGGCTGAATTATTATAATTTGCTCCATTTGAAGTTATAATTATATAATTGGTTCAAGTTCAATGGAGATATACAACAAAAACTTTTAAAATTATTTTATCTGTTTTTTAATGTAATATAAGAGTAAAGGATAAGAAAATATATTTCTGATACATTTTTTATACTATGGAGTAAAAAGGCAAAATTAAACAGTAAATAATATTAAATATTAGACCTAAAGACAAGCCTACTTTTATGGTGAAAATGTCATGATTATCATTTATTTTAGCAGTATAGACTGAATCATCATCCCCTTCTATAAATCTTCCTACATATGTTGATAGGTACAGAGAGCTTTATCCACATCTTGGTGAACTTGCAGTTCACATTTTTATACAATGAACCAAGTGTATTTGGATGACTAAGGGCATTATCTAAAATCAGTACACTCTGTCTCCTGATTGGGCATTTTTGATGACTGTCCCTTTGGCATAGTATGCTCTACTTCTTTTTTTTTTCTTTTTTGGAGGGCAATTGGGGTTGTGACTTGCCCAAAGTCACATGGCTAGTAAGTGTATATGCTCTACTTCTTTATGTCTTTCTCCTGGTCTTCCTGTCTTCCTTCAAGTCCCAGTTAAAATGCTCCCAGAAGGTGGAAGCCTTTCCCATTCCCTCTTAATTTTTAGTGCCCTCTCTCTCTAAATTATTTCTAATTTATACTGTATGTAGCCTGTTTGTACATAGATGTTTGCATGTTTTCTTCCCTATTAAATTTTGTGCCCCACAAAAGCAGGGACTACCTTTTGTCTTTTTTTATATCTCTAGCATTTAGCATAGTGCCTGCCACATAGTAGGCAATGACTAAACTGACTGACTGAAAGACTGTCTTTTTTTGCCTTTTTAAATAGTATTCCCCCCCCCCTCCAATTACATGTAAAGGCAATTTTTAATATTCATTTTAAAAAATTTAAGTTCCAAATTTTCTCCCTCCCTCCCTCAGACAATAAGCAATTTGATATCAGTTATTTATGTGCAATCATGTAAAACATATTTCCATATTTGACTGAATGACTTTCAATTCACTACTATTGTCCTTGAAACATTTTTCAACAACTGGGCTAAAATAACTTGAAAACCAGTTTTTGAAAATAGCTTTAGTCATCAATGATTTCCTATTTGGAGGCTAACATTTTTTTTTTTTAAAGCAATAGGGGTTAAGTTACTTGCTCAAGGTTACACGGCCCGTTATTTCTGGGTGTGGTGCTATCTGAGTCCGGATTTGATCCAGGTCATCCCAACACTGGAGCCGGTGCTCTTACTCGCTGAGCCACCTGGCCGCCCCAGAGGCTAACATATTTTAATGTTAATGAAACAGACTTATTCTGGAAAAAGATGACTTCCAGAATTTAGAGGTCTAAGAAAGAAAACACTCAATCTAGATTTAAATTCTACAGAAATTCTACAGAATTTGCAACAATTTTATTGGGAAGGTAATGCAGAAGAAACTTTTAAATTAAAACCAAAATTTGTTTGTCAATCTCAAAATCCTCAATTTAGGAAAGATATAACTATCAATCACTTAAAATCCTCAAGGTAGGAGAAGATAGTCACTTTCAATTCTTTGATTTTCATATCATTCTGTTTTCCCTTTAACTACACTGAACTTTTCCTTTAAGTACTTAGATGTAACAACATTCAATGTGTATATAATAATTATATTATTTCGTTGTCTGTGGTGCCTTAAGCAGAATGTAGATTTTCATTTTATCCCTTTTGACCATGTTCATTTTACTGTTATCTGAGATATATATATTTTTTAAGTTGCCAGAGACAAAACAGAAAGGACTATACATGTGGCTCCTTTACAAAAACTGACCTTGTGTGGTGCCTGGTTTTCCCCACCCCCCTACCTCAAGTGGGTGAGCAGACTGCCTGGTCAGCTCTGCCCTCCCCCACTGGGTCTCCGCCCTTTCCTCCAGTCAGCTCACCTGCATAGAAGCGGGCCCCTCTTCTGGATCAGGTGAGGGAGTTTCAAGGTGTGTACTGACCAATCACTGCTTATGTAAGGCCCCCTTTATAAGCTGAGGTTCTGCCCCAGATTGGGGCTGTTGCTGGCTGCTGCTACAGCTATTGATGTACCTGGGACATGTGGTAGTACCTGCTCAGCCCTCCATGTGGCCTGATCAACCAACAAGGCATTTTAATAAAAGGTCCATTCAAAAATTATTACTTGGGTCTTGCTTGCGTTAATCAAGGTACAACACTTGTTCCAGGGCACGGAAACCACGTAAACTGCTGCAAGTCACTTGCCTGAATGGGAATTAAACAGCTGAGCTCCCACATAACTACTCTAGAAAAAACTTGAAATTCTCACCAGACAAAATAATTTTTAAAAATCCAGAGACTATGACATCTTCCAATTCTGCACAAGTGGTCAATCAGAAGCCTGAGTTCAGTATGAAAGTGGACTGTCAGCAAAATTCCCTCTAGCAGCCTTGTACCATGACCGGTGACACATAGAGCCTCATGAACTTGGACAGACTTCCAGAGAGACTGGAGGATAAAAGGCCTTGTCATGCTGTGGTCCATGGCGTCACGAAGAGTCTGAATGACTGAACAAGAACATGGGGCTAGATCTTGAAGTATTGAAGTATGGAGTTCTTTGAGAGCAGATAGTCTTTTACCTTCCTTTGGTGCCTGGCACATAGTAGGTGTTTAATGAATATTTAGTTACTAACAGTTCTTGTTTTTGTTCAGTTGTTCAGCCATGCTGACTCTTTATGACCCCAATGCTTTGAGGTTTTCTTGGCAAAAATATTGGCTAGGTATACCATTTCCTTCTCTAGTTGTTGAAGGCAGTGGTTAAGTGACTTACCCAGAGTCACAGAGCTAGGTACTTTGCAAATTGAGAGGTCTCCTGAATTCAGAAGTGTCCCAATTGTCTGTAAATATCAAAGGAACATGGAAACAACTGATTGGGCCGGTTTTCAGATTAGATATAGGCATTTCTTGAGGTGTGTAATTGTGAGGAAGCTTGTCATATCTTTGGATCTGACTGGATTTCTAGTCAACATAACCTAGGTCCTTAGTTAAAGGTCTCTAAATAGCAGGTAAAGGTGATCCAGCTTCCCAGAAATACAGGGAGAGTTTCAAACAATGCAATAAGGTTAAACCATGCTTTTGCAATCAAAATGTTCTCAGCTGTTGGAATTTCACACTGCTGGTGAGGTAAGAACTCCTGAAACCTAACCTGGTTTAGCCCAGGCCTTGTTTCAGTGGAACCTGCCTGGAGGTGTTCTGTCTTCACTAGGCAGAACCTCTATCCCTGGAAGTCCGGTTGTTTCCCGAGGTACTCTTAAGCTGTCTTGAGAGGACAACTGCTTTACCCTTTTACTTATTTCTGCCACTCCACATTCACTTTGTGGCAATGTTTTGTCTTTTTAGTAGGGGAAATTTGGAGAGACTAGAATTTTCTGAGCTACTCCACCATCCTCCCAGAATACTCTTTTGTTAATAATTAGGATATATTAGTTTTCTTTGTGAGGAAACTGATACAAGACTTGAAAGGAATTTAGTCTGAGATATGGTAACCCTCTCTACTATTAGTAAAAATAGCACAAACTTTCAAGAACAAGTTCTAATAATAACTGTAAGACTTGGCAGTTTGACCAGCATTCTAATCACCCATACCACCCTTACCTGGCAGGATGATAAAACTTAATTCTTAAATATTCTAAAACTTGTACTTACATAGCCTATTACTCCTATCACTCACACACACAGAACATTTTAATCACAAAAGCATGGTTTAACCCATATGAAACTTATAGTAACCCTGTAGTAAACAGGTCTCTAAGATATGATTGTGCTATGGTCAGGTGATTAATGAAAGGTATTAAATCTGTACACCAATCAGTACTGAGAGTTCTCTCTGTGCCACTTAGTAACCCATCAACTTCCAGAGGAGTGGGCCTATCAGTAAGAAAAATACCTTTCAATCCACTGAATGGATTTATCACTAGTCTGAACATCAAAATCGCTGTTCACCATCAGAGTCTCTGAAATGGACTCATTTCACACTACAAAAGATACCTGTAATAGGAATGTTCTCAAAGATGTCAAAGAAAGAGAAGAATATGCAAAAAGTACATATTCAACAGTTTTGGTTAACTAGAAACTGAGGTCAATCATATGGGGAATGGGTAAATAAAATGTGATGGAATATTTTTGCAAGGCTAAGGAATGACAAAAGGGAGTAATATGGAAAAACCTGAGAGGATTTGTATAATCAAATAGACTGAAATAAGCAGAACCAGAGGAAAAATTTATACAATATTGTAAAGGGAAATAACCCAGACTCTTTAATACACCAGTCATGACTCTAGAAGACTGAAAAGGCATCTTGTTTCCCCTCTTGGCAGACAGGTGATGGACTAGAAATGCAGAATGAAACAAGTTTTCAGAGTCAATGTGTGGATTCCTCTTGTTTAGCTATACTGATTTGTTACAAATCAGAGTGGGGATCTAGGGTTTTACCAGGTGACATGGGTAATGACAGTGATATCACCCAAAAAGAAAAGTCTCTTCATATGAAGAGACATTTATGTTTGCGGATGACAGTTGAATTTATAAAAATAAAAAAAAAAAATGGACAAAGCCATTTCAAGTTCAGAAAGAATTACCAGGAATCAAATTTTATTTTTGCAGACTTTACAAATCAAAAGGAATCTATGAGAATCTCTCCTCTTCCCATTTAGCTCCAACTTTAAAACACTGAAGTATTTCAAGAAATTCTTTGTAAAAGAGTTGCATATCATTTTCTCATGCATTTTTGTAGTTTTTATACTCTTAAAAGTGACTTTCAAATAAAAATCACAACTTTGTTCTCTTCACTGTTTCAAGGGCTTTATTTTGAACCTTCATAAAGAAATGATATCTGATACTTTATTAAAGTTGATTAAGCCTAAGCTGAAATTCAGATTTTAAAATTTTCTGATGGTATGCATCCACCTTACTATTTGACCCTGTTTACTAGAATAAAGGAGTAATGAAGTAACAATATAAACCAAAACTTTACTGAAAAGTTGATTTTACTTTTTACCCCATCAGGTTGGTTTTTAATTCAAGAGTTTCTAGCTTCTTTAAGTTGCTAAGGGATCTCAGGAAATCAAAAGAACTAAACTACAGTTGGAATGTTTAAAGAAGTACTAAAAATAGCTTACTGAGTTTTTAAAAGAAAATTCAAAAAAGATACTCTGTTGTCAGTTATGCTTAACTTATCAATATTTTTGTCTATAGTTTATCACATGCAATAGACTGATAGAGGAAATATGACTTCAACACATGGAAAATTTTTATTTAGCCAGACAAGACAGGTTTCTTAAAAACAACAGATGCCATTTCTATTAGGTTCATCTTCCACATAGTGTTCTTCAAAATTGAAACAAACGCTTTTTATCAGGTAACATGTGCAAAGGCAAACAAATGAAGTAGTCAAAGTGTAAAAAAAAGGTTAACTTCAATGTTTTTTTGGAAAATTTATTCCCCTAGATATTCAAGATGTTATTAAAAGACCTCCAAATCAAGAGAATGATCAATCTCAAAGGTTTCTTCGGCATCTAACTTTCTTTCTCCATGCCCTTCCTGGGAGTCCTCCAGAGAAGCCAGTGCCTCATTCGTATCACTTGCAAAAGTTTCTCGAGAAGCATCATCATATTCTTGAAGATTAAGACCTTTGATAGCCTGCTTCATCTTTTTCCCCAAGACTTGTATTCTCCTTTTCTTAGCAGCTTTTTTATTTTCATATTCCTTTTGGTTTTCAACATGGAAAATTTCCTTTAAAAAAGACACATGAAATTTATTATTTCTCTGGTAGCAAGAGATTTCTAACTAGAAAAATAAAGGGGGAAGTGCCATTGATTAAAATGTTAAAGACAACTAATTAAGAGTTAACTAATTAACTTAATTAATTAATTAAGAAGGAGAAAGGCCTCTCAAACATTATCAATCAACAAAAAGCAAAGTCTAAGGGCAACCTATAGGTTTGATTATTTAGAAATTCCAAAATATAAGTCACACAATACTGCCATTCTGAGACTTCTTTTCAATTACACTTTGAATGAAATTTGTGGCAATGATCTTGATGATATACTTATTATAGGGAAATATTTCATTGCTGTGAAAAATTATGAGACTATAGCTGTATAAATAAGGAAATAAGAGCCAAATGGTTTCATCAAGAAATTAGTTGTTCCATTGAGACAATTCATTGTAAAAAAAAAATCATTACCTAAAGTAATTACAAAAACATTAAAAACTAACAGAATGAATTCAAGGTGGTAATAAATGCTAAAAATTACAAGAAACAACAAAAACATCTATTAAAAACTTTTTAGTCATGTTATAAGTAATGGTAAGATGAATGAAGACAGGACAACTGAAAGCATCATTACTCTTATCTTTTTTCCCTTCCCCTCCCCTCCCCTTTTCAAAGAGACTATTTTTGGAACTAGAAAGATTATCTAGGAGTTGAAATCCATAGTAAATGAGGAAGTTAGAGAGCACCTAGCTGCCCTCAATTATTTTTAGTCACTAGGCCCAGAACTATCCTAGAGTACTGGAAGGACTCGATGAGTGAGAGCCACTGTGAGTGATCATTTGAAAAGACACGAAGAATGGAAGATATACTTTAAGATTTTAAGATGTGCAAAAATATGGAAGATGGAGTCTTCATAATTGGTGAATATGACTTAGACTCCCAACAAATTTTAAAAATGTATTATATTGGGGCGGCCAGGTAGCACAGTGAGTAAGAGCACCGGCTCCAGTGTTGAGATAGACTTGGAGATCAAATCCCGGGCTCAGACACTTAGCACCCACCCAGAAACACCTGGCCGTGTAACCTTGAGCAAGTTACTTAACCCCAATTGCTTAGGGGGCGGCCAGGTGGCTCAGCGAGTAAGAGCACCGGCTCCAGTGTTGGGACGACCTGGAGATCGAATCCTGGGCTCAGACACTCAGCACCACACCCAGAAATAACTGGCCGTGTAACCTTGAGCAAGTTACTTAACCCTGATTGCTAAAAAAAAAAAAAAAGTATTATATTTAAGGTATGGTATGAACATTTAAAAAGAGAAGAAACAGATAATCACTAAGAGCCAAATGGTTTCATCAAGAACAAGCTATGTCACACTTACCTATTTTCCTTTTTTGACAGGATTACTGGACAGGTAGATCAGGGAAGATGCTTAGACTTAACATGCCTAGATTTCATCAAAGTATTTAACAAAGTCTCTCATGATATCCTTGTGGACAAGATGGAGATATTTACTCAAGGTAATAAAATATTTTGGTGCATTTAGAACCAGGTGAATGATCAGATCCAAAGAGTAGTCATTAAAAATAGAAACTCGGAGTCAGGTTTTTAATGAAATAAACCAGAGACCATCCTTTTAAACACTTTTGTTAATGACTTGGATGGAGGCATAGACAGCATACTCCTCAAATCTGGAAATTATATGAAGGTGAAAAGAAATAACTAACATGACAGGACAACAAATTAAGGATTTGAAAAGATCTCACACTAAAATTACAGGCCAAATTTAAAAGCTAAAACTTAAAAGTAGTAAGTTCTGTGTGTGGGTTTTAAAAAAGGACAATGATGGCTGTGTGTCTCTAAGTAAGTCACCTAACATAGTGCTGCACTCAACTTCTTGAGATTATAAAATTGCAGAACAGCTGCATTAGTAGGAGTTTTCTCCTCCAGAGCCTTGCATCAATGCTGTCCAAAAAAAAGACTTTAAAGAAATAAACAGTATAAAATGGGGGAGGCACAACTAGACAACAGTTTGTATAAAAGATCAGCGGATTCAGTGGACTTCACGTTCAAAGGCAACAATGTGACATGACAGTTAAACAAAGCTAATGTTCCATTAAGGAAGACACAGTTTTTTACAATTAAGGAAGTAACAGTTCCACTGTATCCTAGCCTGGTCAGACTATATCTGGAATAGTATCTATAGTTCTGGATATCACATTTTAGGAAGAACATGAAGTATTCAGAGGAGAGTGATAAGGATGGTGTTGGGACCATGTTATGTAAAGACTGGCTTGGCTATAAGAAGTGGGGATGTTTAGTCTAGAAGAGATTAGGAGCTATGTGTAAAAAGACGCAAGGAGATAAATTTTGTTTCAAGCTAAGAAAAACTTCCATCTAGAGCTATCTGAAATGGGACTCCCTAAGGAACTAGTAGGTTCAGCGAAGGTCTTTCAAGCAAAGCCAACTTCAGGGAGATTACCGTTCAGCCAAAGAAAGGTTGGATTAGATGACCTCTGAGGTCTTTTCAATTTTTTTTTTTACTTTAACAAATGCTTTATTAACTTCTAGTTTACATCATTCATTTCCACAAGATTTTGAGTTGCAAATTTTCTCCCCATTTTTCCCCTACCCACCACCCCAAAGCAGCAGTCCCACTGGATATCCCCTCCTCCAATCTGTTCTCTCCCATATCTTCCCCCCATACCCCTGACTTTCCAGTAGGGCAAGATGGGTTTCTATGCTCCAGTGCCTGTATATCTTATTTCCCAGTTACCTGTAAAATAATATTAATAATAGTATATATATATTTTAAACATTTGATTTTAAAACTTTGAGTTCCAGATTCATTGCCTTCCTCCCTTGTCACCCACCCTTACTGGGAAGATAAGCAGTTCAGTATAGGTTGTACATGTGTAGCTAATGCAAAACATTTCCATGGTGGATATATTGTAAAAGACCGATTATATTTCCCTCCCTCCTATCCTACCTCCCACTTGTTCTATTCTCTACTTTGATCCTGTCCCTTTTCAAAAGTGGGTGCTTCCAACTTCTCTCCCCCACAGCCTGCCCTCCCTTCCATCATCCCCCCTTCTCATCCCCTTCCCCCCTACTCTCCTGAAGGGTGAGATACCCTATTTAGTGTGTATTTCATTCCCTCCTCAAGTCAAATTCAATGAGAATAAGGTTAACCCATTCCCTTTTACCTTCCTGTTCTTCCCCTCCCTTGTAACCATTTTCCCTTGCCTCTTCTATATGAGATAATTTACCTCATTCTGTCTCTCCCCATCTCCTCTCATCATATTCCTCTCTCACCTCTTAATTTCACCTTTTAAGTATCATCCCTTCCTATTAAATTGGTCCTGTACACACATATATATACACACTCACATATATATTCATACACCCATATACCCTCCTATATAGACATATATATGTATGTATATATCTATACACACACACACACACACACACACACATATATATATTTCTATTCCTTTCAACTATTCTCATACTGAGAAAAGTTTCATAAGTTACAATTATCGTTTTTCCATGTAGGAATGTAAATAATTCAACTCTGATAAGTTCCTTATGATTTCTTTTCCCTGTTTGGTCTTTACAATTTTGAAGTGCTGATAATGTGCCTGAAAATATGTAAGTTAAAAGGGGATGGGGTAGAAATCTGGAGGTCAGCATGGATTTGAGAGGGCTGAACTCTTAATTTTCAAATAGTCTCAATTCACTTCAAACATTCCAATTTACTAAACAAAGCCCACCTAAAATCTCAAGCCACCCACATAACCACTCAGATGGAGGGACAAAGATAAGGCCGGAAGAGAGTCTAAAGCTTTTTGGAATTCAAGGCTTCTTTTAAATTGCTAATTCACCACAGCAAAGCTTTATCTTATAGCCTGGTTCAAATTCCAATTTCTATCAACAGGGAGCACAAATTTTCCAATACCACAATCATTTAACAAAATTTTATTTTATGATTCGCTAGTATTCAGTAAAAATATGACTAGTAGAAATGGTTGGAAGAACTGAATTTTATGCATATGGTACAGTTTCATTTGTTCTGTATAATAGAGAAGTAGTATGATCCAAAGAATACACAGAGCCAGGATCTAAGCTCAAACACTGTCTTCATATATTTGCTATACGATAGTGGGCTCTGGACCTCTATTCTAAAATGGTGATAAAAACCTATTTTACAGAGGCTATTACAGATGAGGATAGACACGAAGAGGAAATCTTAAGGCATAACATAGATGCAAACTATTACCATTATTATAACAACTCTGTAACAAATATGATTTCCATTTCTCAGATGAGGTCTAACTAAACCGGCCAAAATGACAGAGTTAGGAAGTGTTAAAGCTAGGATTAGAATCCAGGTCTTTTGGTTCCAATGAAGGTTTTTTTCTACTATGCCATCCTGCCTGGTCTAAAAAAGCCATAAATTGTCCTTTCAACAAATATTTGCCTAATATGTGTACAGCACCACGTCCGCTTTGGAAGTATATGAAAAAAGGGATATGATTACCTAACATCAAGGATAAAATTGCAAAAACAAAACTAACTGAAGAAACAACAAAGAAACCATTCATTGCTAAACTACAAAGGTATAAGGCATGAATGAGGAACCTGTGGCCTCAAGGTCACAAGTGATCCTCTAAATCCTCAAGTGTGGCCTTCTGACTGAATCCAAACTTTCACAGAACAAATCTTTTTATTTTCGAGGGAATTTATTCTGTGAAGTTTAGATTCAGTCAAAGGGTCAGGCTGGAGGACCTAAAGGGTTACATGTGGCCTTGAGGCCACAGGTTCTCCACACCTGGCATTGTAAGGTAATTAAGGAGAGTTCAGCATAAGATAAAATACTGAAGAAGACTTTAGTAGGTAGGGTCAGATGGAAGCTATGCCTTAGAGGATTGCTAGGTTTTCCAGAGTGGAGAGGAAAAACTGGAATAGAGGCCGGAGAGAGCAGATATGAGGGAATAGTGGGAATTAAATTTGGATAGGAAAGGTAAAGCAAACAACGACTTGAAATTCACACAAAGGATTATAATTTTTACCTTAATTTGTCCCTCAGTGATGCTTGGTGTATTTTTCAGAAGATTCAGATAAACTCCACCTGGTGTTCTTCTTCTGCTACCATTCTACAAAAAGGAACATGAGAAGTATAATGTATTGTATTATATTGTATTTTAAGGCAGTTAGGTGATTCAGTCGATACAACAGGGGGCTTGAAGTCAGGAAGCACTGAGTTCAGATCTGATCTCAGATATTTTCTGGGGTGTGTGACCCTAGCCATTTATCCTCTTTTTTTCATAGCTGTAAAATGGGAATAACAAGATCACCTATCACACAGGGTTGTTGTGAAGATCAAATGAGATAATATTTGTTAAGTTCTTATCACAGTGCCTGTTACAGGTGAAATATGAATGCTTATTCCCTTCCCCTCTTGTTGACAGGATTCTCTACAGTTTAGTACTCAATTACTCCCTCATTATTTCTTTGCTGTTAATTTTGTTTCTCAATTTGAGTTAGTATTAAGCACCCACTTGGTGTCAGGAACAAGGCAAAGAGCTTGGGGATACAAAGCAAGGTAAAAGGCTGTTATAGGAACATAAATGTTTAAGACCTTCCCTGCCCCTAGGCCAAGTGCCCCTGGAGCCTGTGGTGGGAGGCTTGGTTTTCAGGACTGCCCACACCTTGGTGCTTGGTGATTGGGCAATGGGTCAAGAGGGTTGTTACATTCTCTGACCCAGAAGAAGGCTACATAATGACTTTGTTTTGGGGCTCACTTTGAAAAGTGTTGAATGATTTGGCCAGATGAGACTCTGGGCAACCCATTGAGAGCCCGCCCCCCCTTGAAAACCCAGATGTTGATGCTTCCCTCTCTGGTAACTGTGATTAGGTATGGATGTATGTAATGGTTGGACAATTTGGAAGCCTGTCTGCTGAAATGTTTCTGTCTTTTAACTTCTGCTTGTAACCTCTGTATATACTCTGAAGTTCAGGGTGCTGACCTTTTCCCCCTGAAATAGGTAAAAGATATATGTTTGATTGATTAAAGCAAGATTGTTAACCCATTTTGAGTTGCTTTCCTTTAGAGAAGCAGATCTAAGAACCTGTGTTGGCAGCTGCCCTGGGTTACTGGGATGCTTGCTGCTACATCCTTGCTCACAAAGAATTCAAAATCTAATGGGGGAGACAACAAACAAACAGCTATATATAAACCACACACACACAGATCTATAGTTCTATATCTAGATATCTATAGATGGACAAATATAGATATAAAGTTGGGGGAGTCTTAGAGAAAAGACACCAAGATTAAAGAAGCCGGGAAAAAGTTTCTTTCAGAAGATGACACTTTAGCTGAAACTTGAAGGAAGCCAGGGAAGCTAGGAGGCTAGTATCTTCTGGCACGCTCCTGATGTCTCCCTGAACACTCTTTCAGGCACTGCTTGTACTTTTATTCATACCCCATTGTTTACTGACTTTCATTACACTCTGCTTCCTTCCTCAGTGGGTTCAGTGCCTAGCTCAATCTTCCTCTCTTTCCCAACTCCTGCCCTGATACTGAAGTGGACAACCGAGAAACAGGACAGCAAAGCCAATTATAATTTGATAGGAGTGTTTATTAACCAGCTGGTGACTGCCTCCCCAGTAGGGAAGACAGCATCGAGTCTCCTGAAAGATGCATTTTTATAGTGTAATATGTTGCCAACAACAAAATGTGGTTCCAAGGTGTGTGTGTTCCAAGGGGGTGCCATTTTTAGTAAAGTCTTGGTTACCTAACAAGAACAGACTTGTAGAATTGGAAATTAAGGGGCGGCCAGGTAGCACAGCGAGTAAGAGCACCAGCCCCAGTGTCGGGATGACCTGGTGGGATGGAATCCAGGCTCAGATACTTAGCACCACACCCAGAAATAACCTTAAGCAAGTTACTTAACCCCAATTGCTTTAAAAAAAAATTTAAAATAAAAAAAAGAATTGGAAATTAAGCGGGTGCCCATCAATTGGGGAATGGCTGAACAAGTTGTGGTATATGCATATTATGAAATACTATTGTGCTATAAGAAACGAGGAACAGACGGTCTTCATATTTACCTGGAGAGGCTTAAACAAACTGATGCTGAGTGAGAAGAGTAGAACCAGGAGAAATTTGTACACAATTACAGACACAACGTATGTGTGATGACCAACTCTGATAGACTGGACTCTTCTCAGCAATGCAGTGATATAAGTCAATCCCAAAAGACTCCTGATGGAGAGAAATGTGTGCATCCAGAGAAAGAACTAGAAAGACTGAGTTTATATCCAGATGGAAGCAAAATACCTGATCTTTTTCCTTTTCTTGTTTGGTTTTATATCCTCTTTACCATTTTTCATTCCATCTGATACAATCCGTCTTTATAACCCGACTAATGTATAATGTGAAAGTATTTACAGATCCTATACTTGACTATATGCCGCCATGGGGGAGAGGGGGCCAAAATGTGAAACTCAAGGAATTGTGGAAATGAATCGTGTAAACTAAAAGGAAACAGACAAATTAACTAAAAAAAAAAAAAAAGAACAGACTTGTATCTGGGCTATGTTACTAGCAACACATATGAAAAGTTCCCTCACTATTATGGCCTATCAGGTGGTTTCCAGAGACCCTGGTAGGGGCCCCTTCTGGCAGGTTTAGGAGGCTTTGGTGTGTAATTTCTGGTGGGCACTTCACTAGTAAAAGGTTTCAATATATGTACTGTTACTTCATCAAATATCCTTACCTCCCTATTACTTAATATGTTCTTTTCCAATGACCTTTATTCCACCTCAGGAACATAAAAAGATGTTAAGACCATTGATTCGGAAATTCCCTTATCTGATCACAAAGTCTTGCCATTCCATCTGGCTCTTTGCCTTGCAACTCTAAACCCTGTTCTTTGTATGCAAAGCAACCTCCAATTCCTTAGCCTCCCCACCTTTCCTAGATCATCTATCCTCCACTAACTATACCCTGTCTCCTTCCCCATCTTGATCCTTGGTGAGTCAGGTCAATTCTACCTTCTTTTCTTGAGTTCCTTGCCCCTTTATCCTATTCGAAGATCTTGTCCTACCAAAGCCCAGCCTTGGATTACTCCCACCTTCCATTTCCTTTGTTCCTACTGTGCTGCTCAAAGAAGTAGAAGATAATGAAATACATAATCTCACCTGGATCATCCCTGGGACAAGGTAGTCCTTTCATATTCCTACACTAGCCACACTCATTTCTCTATTTTGAGCCCTTGGTCAACCAGTTCAACTCTGCACTGTCCTCTTGAGTACTATGTGTCTTGAGCTCCTTGAGTCTTCATCCTCAAAAAATCCTCATTTGATCCTTACCATTCACAGTATTATCCTATTTCTCTTCTGCCCTTTGTGGCTAAACTCCTTCAAAAGGTTGTCTAACAATAGCTGCCTCCAGTTTCCCTCTCACTCTCCTCTTAACCCCTTGTAATGCAGTTTCTGACCTCATCCTTCCACCAGAACTCTCTCCCTAAAGTTATCAGAGATCTCTTAAATGCCAAATCCAAGGCCTTTTCTCAATCCTCATTCTTCCTGACCTCTGACACTGCTGATTACCTTCTTCTCTTTGACACTTTCTAGGTTTTGGACACTACAGTCTTCTGTTTGCCTCCTCTCTGTATGACAGTCCTCTTCCTCTTCAGTCTCCCTTGTTAGATCATCATCCATATCATGCTCACTAACCAGGGCACTCTCTCAAGGCTCTGTCCTGGCTTTGTCCTTTCTGCTGCCTCTATAATATCTCACCTGGTGATCTCATCAGCTCCGACAGAGTTCTTTCTAACTTCCCTATTAAAAACTTCCAGTCTTCTTGGTCATTGTTTGGGCCCCAGATAGACTCAGGGTGAATGTAAATAGGGACAGTTTCTGTTTTGGCCAGAAACTCTGAGGGTCTTCCCCTCCCAGTTTGATTTTTTTTCCCTGGACCAGGTTAAAGAGATCATTCTTTGTCTCACTTTTTAACTTAGCCTTAATCACAGAATGGGGTGTTACCTCAGTTAAACTGAGACCTGTTAAAGATCTTAGATTTAAAAGGCCAAGATCTTCTACAGCATGTGAGACCATTACCAGTTGTTCTGAGGTTTATCTGGCCACTGGATCCAGATGGCTCTGGAGGAAAAAGTGAGGCTGGAGACTTTGCACAGTACAGTGCTGGACATTTAGCAGGATGAACCAAGGAAGGGCACACAAATTCAGTTCAGATATTCCCTCTAGAAAGTGTGCAGAGCCAGTCTTCAGGAAGTTGGAAGAATAAGCAAACAAAAAAAGATTTCTACTATAAAGAGCAATAATGGTGATAGGGATGCTTAAGATATAAACCCAAAAGAAGAAAATGACTCCAAATCATCTTACAAGCAAAACCCCAAAGAAAAATATGTCATGGGTACAAGTTAAATTAAAATTCCTAGAACAGATGAAGTGAAAGTTTGAAAAATTTTAAAAATGATTTTTCTAAATCAGATGAGTACATTAAAAGAAATCATTAAAACCCCCAAACTAAGTACTGATCCAGAAATCCAAGAAAAAAATCATACTGAGTCATTTTTTCAGCCCAGACTGGCTTAGGGAGATAAAAGTCTTAATGAAACTTGGGACAGAGTTCAGCCAGAAGTAGATCATTCTTGAAATAGAGATTGAAAGAAGACGTATACCTCTGGGCATCAAAACTTCCTACAGGGTGTGGGAAGAAGTACTGGCTGATAGCTTTTTCATTTAATATCTAGTTCTGGATCACTGATCTAGGGCAGGGTGAGGAGAGAATCCATGCCCAAAGGTGATGTTCTAGGGTAAGGAGTAGTTTCTGGTACTGAGTAATGTACTGAGTGAGAAACAAGTTCAGAAACATGCAGTTCCTATGTAACCCCAACACCAGGAACAGAGCAGAGTCTCAGTTCCAGCCTTCAGCCCAATTTGAAGCCTGCAGTGGAACAATCAGGACAGGTATCCCAGACCAAAAGAGAACTGAAGAGTTCTATTGCTTTCAATCTGAAGAGTTTCCCAACTGAGTCTTGCAGCTATCTACCAGAACTTCCAAACAGGGACTGCTCAATGGACTGTTGCTCAGACTCAGGTAGAGGTCATGCTCACAGACAGTGATCCAACTTGGTCTGGCTTACTCTAGTGGCAACCACAGTGGCATACCAAGGATGGCTGCTAGCACAGGTTCTTAGATCTGCTTTACTAGGAAAGATAGCTGTTTAAGGGGTTAATAATCTTTTTAAAATTACATTCACAAGGGCAGCTAGGTATCAAGGTGAATAGAGCACTCAGGAGGATCTAAGTTCAAATCCAGCCTCAGATACTTAACACAAAAGCTAACCGTGTGACCTTAGACAAGTCACTTAACCCCAATTGCCCTCCCAAAACCAAAAAAATAAAATAAAATTACATTCACTAGTTCAGGGAAAAAGTCAGCACCCTGAACTTCAGAGAAAATACAAAGAAAATACAAGCAGAGAAATAAAGACAAAAAAACAGGTCTCTGACTGCCTGAATCAACTATATACTTTACATACATCACTGGATCGAGAGAACCTTTACATCTGAGTAGTCAGGGAACTCTGAACATATGGCCACTCAGAATCTCGACCAGGGAATCACAGATTCTTCTTATAAGTGAGCTCCCAAAGTAAAATACCAACTCAGAGTATATACACACACTTCTCAGAAAGCCAGAAGGCATCTGAGGAGCCCTCTTAACTCAGTGCCTAATTAGAAATTAGCAAAAGGTGTGAAAGCCTTCCTACAAGCAAGCCTCCCTTAAGCAAGCTTCCCTTAATGGGCTCCATGTAAAGCCTATTAATGGGCTGGGAAGATCTGCTATCCCAGTAACATTACACTTGGCAAAATTTTCAGGTTGCCTGTCCTTAAAATTCTAGAATAACAGAATATTCAATATCCCAAGAACGCAGAAGCTTTTTTTTTTCGTCCAAGAGGACAAAAATTAAGTCTACATATTCCCACTAGAAACATGTAGAGCCCAGCTGCAACACAGCCCAAAGTAAAGAAGTAGGCTAGGAGAATAAGCCAAGAAAAAAAAAAGAATACCATCATAGCCAGGTCACAAGACCTGAATTCAAATATGCCTTCAGTCACTTACTAGCTATGGGACTCTAGGAAAGTCATTTAACCTGCCTGTCTCAGTTTCCTCAATCTTAAATGGAGATAACAGCAGAGGGTAATAGTGAAGATTAAATGAGATAATATTTGTAAAAGCCTTAGTGCAATGCTTGGCACAGAGTAGGCGGTTAATTAAACTTTCTTTCCTTCCTTTATAAAGGAGTATTATGGTGATAGGGATGCTCGACACACAAACCCCCCAAAAGAGAAGGAAACCTAAATATTTACAGGCAAAGCCTCAAAGAAAAATACAACTTGGGTACAAGTCCAACCAAAACTCTTGGAAGAGATAAAGGAATTTAAATAAACAAAAAGCTAAAAAATTATTAAAAAAACAAACAAGAGAACTAAAGGAAAGAACGGGGAAAAAATGACAGCTCTGAAGAAAAATTTGGAAGGTACAAAACCTTATCTAAGAAAAAACAAATAAACCAACCTTGAAAATTAGAATGGATCAAACAGAAGCCTATGGAACTGTAAGAAATGCTTAAAGAAAGTCAAAAGACTGAAAAAAAAAAAAAAGGAAATTCAAGGTATTTCATAGCAAAAACAAATGACCTGAAAAACAGATCGAGAGATTCTTTAAGAATCATTTTGCTGGGGCGGCCAGGTAGCACAGCGAGTAAGAGCACTGGCTCCAGTGTTGAGAAGACCTGGAGATGGAATCCCGGGCTCAGACACTCAGCACCACACACAGAAATAACTGGCCGTGTAACCTTGAGCAAGTTACTTAACCCCGATTGCTTAAAAATAAAAAAAAAGAATAATTTTGCTATCGAAGGGCTTGGAATAAGATATTCCACAGGGCAAAGGAGCTGGGATTGAAACCAAGAATCACCTACCCAGCAAAACTGAGTATCGTGTTTCAGGGGAAAATATGGTCATTCAGTGAAATGGAGGACTTTCAAGCATTCTTGATGAAATAACCAGAGTTGAAGAGAAAATTTGACATTCAGATACAAGAAGCAAGAGAAGGATGAGAAGGTAAACAGGGAAAAGAAATCATAAGGAATTCATCAAAGTTGAACTATTAAAATTCCTACATGGAAAAATGATAATTGTAACTGATGAAACTTTTCTCAGTATGAAAATAGTTGAAGGGAATAGAAATATATATATATATATATATATAT
>NW_027185793.1:16026485-16040180 GCF_028583685.1 Petaurus breviceps papuanus | reverse complement strand
ATATATATATATATATATATATATGTCTATATATGAGGGTATATGGGCATCTGAATACATATGTGAATGTGTGTATATGTTTCCAGCTATACATAGAGGACCAATTTAATAGGAAGGGATGATACTTAAAAAGGTGAAATTAAGAGATGAGAGAGGGATATAATGAGAGGAGATGGGGAGAGACAGAATACTATCTCATATAGAAGAGGCAAGGGAAAATGGTTACAATGGAGGGGAAGAATGGGAAGGCAAAACGGAATGGGTCAACCTTGCTCTCGTTGAATTTGGCTCAGGGAAGGAATGAAATACACACTAAACAGGGTATCTCACCCTACAGCAGAGTAGGGGGGAGGGGATGAGAGGGGGGATGATGGAAGGGAGGGCAGGCTGCGGGGGAGGGAAGTTGGAAGCACCCACTTTTGAAAAGGGACAGGATCAAAGCAGAGAAAAGAACAAGTGGGAGGTGGGATAGGAGGGAGAGAAATATAGTCAGTCTTTTACAATATAACTACTATGTTAATGTTTTGCATTAGCTACACATGTACAACCTATACTAAACTGCTTAACTTCCCAGTAAGGGTGGGTGATAAGGGAGGAAGGGAATAAATCTGGAATTCAAAGTTTTAAAATCAAATGTTTAAAAAAAAAAATATATATATACTATTATTAATACTATTTTATACGTAATTGGGAAATAAGATAAACAGGCACTGGGGCATAGAGATCCACCACACCCTACTGGAAAAGTAGAAGGGGGTATGGGAGAAGATATGGCAGAGAGCAGATTGGAGGAGGGGATATCCTGTGGGACTGCTATTTTGAGGCAGTGGGTAAGGGAAAAACGGGGAGAAAATTTGTAACTTAAAATCTGGTGGAAATGAATGATGTAAATCACAATTTACTAAAGCATTTGAAAAATGAAAAAGGTGAAATTAAGAGGTGAGAGAGGAATATAATGAGAGGAGATGGGGAGAGACAGAATGTGGTAAATTATCTCATATAGAATAGGCAAGGGAAAACTGTTACAATGGAGGGGAAGAACAGGAAGGCAAAGAGGAATGAGTCAACTTTATTCTCATTGAATTTGGCTTAGGGAGGGAATGACATACACACTAAATAGGGTATCTCACCCTACAGGAGAGTAGGGGGGAAGGGGATGAGAGGGGGGATGATGGAGAGGAGGGGAAGGAAGTTGGAAGCACCCATTTTTGAAAAGGGACAGGATCAAAGTAGAGGGATAGGATGGAGGGAAATATAGTCAGTCTTTCACAATTTATCCACTATGGAAATGTTTTGCATAGCTACACATGTACAACTTATAATGAATTGCTTATCTTCCCAGTTAGGGTGGGTGGCAAGGGAGGAATGGAAAGAATCTGAAATTCAAAGTTTTAAAATCAAATGTTTAAAATATATATATTATTAATGAAGTACCCACCAGAAATTATACATCAAAGCCCCCTCCCAATTGCAACCTGCTAGAAGGGCACCCCTACCAGGGTCCCTGGAAACCACCTAATAGGCTATAATAGTGAGCAAACTTTTCACCTGTGTTGCTAGAAACGTGCCCCAGCTTCAGGTCTGTTTATGTTTGTATCCAGGGCTTTGCTAAGTAATCAAGGCTTCACTAGAAAAGGCATTACCGGCATTATTCCCCCCTTGAAACCACACTTTGTTGTTAGTAACATCTCGGTCTATGTAAGTTTGCTCTGCAAAGGGCTTGGGGTTGTCTTCCCTATTGGGGAGTCAATCAATGCGGTTAATAAACACTCCTATTAAATTATAATTGGCTTTGCTGTCATGTCCATTTCATTTGTCCATTTCACTTGGAGGTCCCATTAAAATAGCCTTTGGCTTTGTATCAACAGCTGGACCAGGCTCCCTGGAGGGCCGGGAAAGCAATTTGCCCTAAGGGTGAGGCCACTGAGAGATGTTCCTTGGCCCTGGGCTTGTATTGCCTTCCTGAGCAAACCAGGAACCTGAGTCCTTCCCAAATTCTTTCAATTCGATCCAAGAGTGTTCTTTTAGGCGAGTACTCATAAAGTGTAAAAGCGCCTAGTGGGTGATCACCGGGAGATGTTCCTTGGCCCCAGGTAGAGTAGGTGGCTAAGCTGGATGCAGCATTACAGACCCTACTGGCCTCCAAATTCAGGATGCTGACAGAGTGCCTTTTCTTTATGTGTTAACTTTAATTACCTGTTTTTCTTTAGGTTTATGTATTCTGTGTGTTTGTTACTAGATGTCACTGTAACCTTAACTTTTGTCTTTACCTGCTTTTTTTATTAAGTGTTGCTGTAACTTTAATTGTTTCTGTAGCTTTAACCCTTTCTTTATGTGTTCTGTGGCTGTTCCTAGGCGTTGCTCAATTTTTGTCTGGCTCTGTAACCTTAATTAAAAGACAGCTTGACCGGAACCTGGGAAAGTAATTCAACCTTAAGGGGTGGCCGCTGAGATGTTCCTCGGCCCAGGCTTGCATTGTTTTCCTGAGCGGACCAGGAACCTGAGTCTTTCTCAGCCCTGAGTCTCAGCCCGGGGAGCCATTGCCAAAGATCAAAAGCTCAGTCTCCTGCCAGCTCCCAGTCCCCTGACTCAACCACCCCCAGAATCTGACCAGCCTACCTGGGACAACTGCCAACAGTTGCTCTGGGCCCTCGGTTGCTCCACCTGGGATCCCCAAAGGGAGGGAGTGAACTTTCAAAATCCAAAAATCTCAGTGCAAGGGACCACCAGAAAGACAAAAATGCCGCTGGAGGGTATTGTGTGTTGTGTTGTTTTCTGTCTGTCTGTCACTTTAGTTTTGTCTCTGCCTGCATTTCTTTCAGTCTCTGTAACTTTAATATCCTGTCTGTGGGATAAAAAAATTTCTAAATCTGCCATCCTGTAAGATTAAAAAAAAAAAGGCAGCCAAAAGCACCCAATCGGTAAGAAATGTTGTACCTGTGCTAGAGAGATTAATAATTTCTTAAGGAATGGCTGTGGCAGAAAACCATTTCTTCTTCTACTCCTTGAACTCCAGCCAAAGTTCTTGGAAGTAGAAACACAAATGGACAGAGAGAAAATGGGAAATTTCTCCCCTAAGATCTAAGGGAAAGGGGTCACTTCAATGATCAAAGAGAAGTAAGTTTCCAAGCTGCACTTTGAAATAGGACTAACACAACCCTTTCCTGGGTCACAGAAGTGTGCACCATCATTGGGAATATAGATCCAGGTAATTGAATTCATTCTGGTTACTATTTGGCACTACAAAAACTGAAGTTTAAGGTCACCAGATTGATTATTCAATTGTTTTTATTTCAAAGTTCAAAATTAAGACCATAATTGTTATGGGTCAACAGTTGTATTATCTATGTTCTATGAGAAACAGCTTCTCTTAAAGTCTTTAAATAGATCTGAATTTTTTTTTTTAAGCAATCGGGGTTAAGTAACTTGCTCAAGGTTACACGGCCAGTTATTTCTGGGTGTGGTGCTGAGTATCGGAGCCCAGATTTGATCCCCAGGTCATCCCTACATTGGAGCCAGTGCACTTACTCACTGGCTGCCCTAGATCTGGAATTTTAAAGGACTAAACACATAAGAAAAGTTTATTTGAGCAAAAGGCCAAAAAGAAAAATCCACTAAGATTCTCCTCCCCTTAGTCCTACCTCTGACAAGGCTAAGGGCTATGGTGCCCTCTCACTGTGTTCCAGCTCTGACCAGACCAGTGCCACAGTGACAAGTTACAACTGCTAAGATTCTCTGCCCTGTGGTCCCAGTTCTTCTTAGCTGGGGCTACAGAGCCCTCCCTTGTCATCCAGCTCTGGCGGAGCTGAGGAGACAGTAAGAGGTTTGAACCATTAAGATTTTTCTCCCTGTTGTCCTGGCTATAACTGAGCTAGGGCTGCAGTAAAGTTAATTTGAGTTAACCTCCTCCAAAAAGAAAAAGGGGAGAAGGTGCAGTAGCTATGTCGGAGCTACATGGGCTTGTCATTTGCCTACCTGAAAGGTTAAATCCCTGGAATAGAATATTTTTTCTGAATGACATGGGAACAGTCTGACAAGGGAAAAGAAGCTTGTGAAACAAAGGTACAAACACAAGGTAATTATTATCCCATGTACTAAAGCCTGGGATAAATCTGAGCTACTAAAGTGTGTGTTAGATCCGAGCTATTTAGCCTAAAATTATATTCTTTCCACAGCCTGAATAGTTTAGTAAAAGGGTATTTGACCTAGCTCCCACCAGCAATAGTTTTAAATCCCCAGGTACCCTGAAGCCCATCCCTCTAAATAAGCAGAGCCTGCAGTTTTTATTTCAAGTTCCCCAAACCCTCTCCTCAATGCTCTAGGCTATAATCTCCTGGCAGCCCCGAGTTGAGCAGTGCTCTTTTTCTCTCAAATCGACCACCCCATAACCAGGGTCTGCTATGAGAAGCTGTACCATGAAGCCCCAACTTCAGTACCATCTAAGAGGTCTCTCCCTTGCTGCAAATAATCACTTTGCTTGTTCCAGTGCCAAGGAATTAAAGTAGGTTGCTAAGGACTCCTGGAAAACAATGGAGCAGGGAGAAAACACCCCAGAATATACAGCAAAAAGAGAAAAACCAGAGAGGTACAGCTAAGAGAAAGATGAAAGAGAGAAAATCAGAAAAGTGAGGAAAAAGCTTGTCAGTGAAAAACTGTTCCAAACTCTGCGCTGAAAGGTTGTGTGACCTAGAATAAATAATTTAACCCTAAGTCTCAATTCATCTGTAAAGTGGGGAGATGAGAAAAAGAGAGGAGAAAATGAGGTCAGAAGTCAAATAGCCTCTTCACTTGGTAAGATCAATCATTCTTCTATGTAATATTGGAAATGCAATTAATGTCATCTTGCAGTTTATACTCTCGATGTATTTCTACACTGTGTACTGTAAAATCTGAGTGAGGAGAAAATTGTGTAAGATCAGCAGTGTTACTTTAAATATGTATAGCTGCTATTTAGAAAAACTTGTAAAACTATTAAGCTATTTTGGGCTATTATTTTAATGCTACAACCTATAGCTATTGATTACTGTATGTGGAAAGGAGAAAACTGGATGAAAAACTTGTCTGACTACTTCTGCCCATTCATAGCAGTCTCTCTTGCTTACAATTCATATAAATTTTCCTTATGTTGTAAAACTGTCAAATCCCCTAATAATTATTTCCAGGCAAGGTCATTCAGCCTGAGAAAGGAACCTGTTTCAGTCATGTAGTTTTAAATGAACCTAACTTGCTAAGAAGTTGCAAAGATTAAAAAGGATTTCTATAAATTGGCTTTTATATTTTAGAAGGATGGAAAATGGAATTCCTTACATTATAAGATCTGATACATTTTTATTGCTTATTACAGCAATATGAGAATAGAAATAATTATAACTGGCTCTAAGCTGTGATTGGTGAAGCTTCTTGTTTAAGGTAAAAAAGCACTTGGGAACATAACTAAATTTTGAGTCTGAATTTGGGTATAGTTGTCTACATTAAATCAGTGTCTGAGAGGAAATGCCACTAGCTACTCAGAGGAATGTGATCCTGTACTGTCAAAAGGTGGAAGTCTACATTTGGTAAAGGCTGAAGGGACAATCTTAGCCTTTGTCTGGGATGGGATCCCTCCTGGCTCAGTTTACCCATGAGGTTCCTTTGAAAAGGAATGTTTTCCCACCTATTCCTGAGTCTAGCTATGAGATGGAACAGATGCTGCATGAGATGGAATATCTCTCTAACTGTACCTGAATTTACACAGAGCCAAGGATGTTTTCTCCTGGCACAATTGGAATGTCACATGTCCCTGCTTTTTCCTTCTATAACAGGTCCCTATGCTCAGAGCAAGTAATCAGTAAAAGATATGAGCTCTTTTGTGTCAGCTCACTCGAAAATCTAATATTATTTTTCATCTAGAATTAAAATATGTACAGAAAATTATGCAAATTGCTTAAGATCATTTAAAGTTTTCAATTAACTTCCTTCATAAAAGTTTAGTGATCACTTATAAATCTTGAAATTGTTTTGGAGTAGGAAAATACTTTTAGAACAAATTTTTAAAATTTCTAGTGTGATTTTAAGAGATCCACTAAAATCTCCACTTGCAAAATTGATGTAACAAGTTGTAAAGCAGAAGAGAACTTGCTATTTTGATCCATTATTTAAGCAAGTGTTAATATTTGTAACTGAATACATATGTGTAAAATTCATTCCCCTTTTTGAAATTCTGTTCAGCACCCCACCTTCTATTGTATTTTGGGTGATGAATGCTGTTATGTATGACTGTTAATGATTTACTTCTCAAGTCCCTCCAAGCTCTTCGAAACATCCAGGATGCAGTGCAAGCGTGTACCAGACCACTCCACTGTTAAGGTGGCCGGAAGGAAAGCCTGGATCCACTCCTCACACATCAAGGTGAAGGCTCCTCCCGACCCACCAGACCTGTGGGTAACAGAGCCAGCCGGTGACTTACAACTGAAGATTAAGAGACTGTCCTGACATTCCTGCCTTTGGCCGCTTCCAACTCCTATGCTCCCAACCTTGTACTCTTGGATTCTTCTAAGACAATTGATGGGACTCTAATTGCAACATGGATGGTAAATAAATAACTGAAGGCAGAGTTTGTCCAAGCAATACAAAGAAAAAAAGTAGACTATTTGTCTCACCATTATTAAAAGTCCTCCATTTTGTTCAACTTCTGCAGTTTCCATCAGAAGCTCAATTGCTTTTTTGTTTCCAATTATTCTTACTACTCGAGCTATCAGATCTTTCTTTGGTTCCTGAAGCCTACAAACGGAGCAAATAAGTATTATTAACCTCACTGTTTGTTTTATAGTAATTGAAAAATAATTCTCCTGTATGTGAATTCACAGAAAATTATCTTGCATAGTCTTTTTTTAATTAAATTTTTTTTCAATTATCAAACATTTATGTTTTTTCCTTTACCACAACATCCTCTTAGCACTGCAGAAAGAAAAAAATAACTTGTAACAAATAAGTAGAGCCAAACAAAACAAATTCTCATATTGGCCATGTCCAACAATATATGTTTCATTCTGCATTTTAGTCCATGACCTATATCAGGAGGAGGGTAGTATTCTTCATCAGAAGTTTTCTAGAATCATCTTGTATATTATCTTAAAAGTATTTAAAAATAAACACAAATATTAGCTTTTTTTCAAACCAAATATGCAAAGAAACTGAAATATTTCTAAAATTTCAAACAATAATATAACCTCTTGGGGCAGGTGTAAAATTATATCCCATAATCTTTAGCTCTAAAATTTTATGATTCTATCTCTACTATTAATTTCTCACCAAAATCCTAATTTGTTATCTTGTACTACCACAGAAAACGGACACATGATCTCTTGAAGAGAGGGAAAGCATGCAGGGGTAGGGAACCTATAGCCTGTAGGCCTCATGTGACCCTCTAGTATAGCCCTTTGACTGAATCCATACTTCACAGAACAAATCCTTTTATTAAGCAGATTTGTTCTGACAAGTTTGGATTCAGTCAAAGGGCTGTACTTGAGGACCTCCAGGGCCACATGTGGCCCTGGGGCCCACAGGTTCCCCGTCCCTGCAGAGCAATCATACTCATAACACTTTTTTTCTTACCCTCCATCAAATTTGGAATTATGACAAATGAAAAGTCTGAGAGACATAGTTTCTGGGTAATTAACAATCAAGCTATTAATTATGGCTATCAAATAAACAATAAAATGAGGTTAGTAGCCTTCTTGGAAACCAGACAAACCCCGGGGTCCCTAAATGATTAAATACCCTTGGGGAAGGGGTGAATGAGTGGAAATCAACTCTGGTTACCAATTAATGAGAAGATGAATATTGTAATGAGAGGTGGGCTTATTTTAATGAGAGGCTGGGGACACCAGGAAAGGCCTCTTACTGAAGACATGAAGTCATGAACTAGGAGGAAGAAATGAGGAAAGGAACATTCCAGATATGGTGGACAAATACAAAGACCCAGAGAGATGGTGTCATTCGTGAGAAACAGCACGCAGATTAATGTGGCAAGTACATGGAAAGAAGTGTAAGATGAAAGTAGAGGTGGGAATGGGTTGTGAAGAACTTTATTGGGCAGATTGGATTTGGAAGCTAACAGGAAAGCACTGTAGTTTAATGACTATGAAAAACCTGTATTTTAGAAAAATCACTTTGGCAGCTGGGCAGAGGAAAGAGGGAAAGAGCAATTAGAAAGGTACTAAAATAGTCCCCGCAAAAGGTAATGAGGCAGTAGCTGTGTGAGTAGGGCATGTACACTAGAGATATGATAGAGGTAGAAATGACAAGATATAGCAACAGAATGGCTGTGAAATGTGAGTGAGGAGTTAAGGAAGACACTGAAGGTTGAATGAAAAGGATGGTGGTACCATCAAAGGAAATTAGGAAGAAAAATTCCATTTTGGACATGATAAGTTTGAGATGTCTACAGGATATCCAGTTCAAGATGTCCAAAAAGGCACCTGGTTATATGAGACTGGTGCTTAAGAGAGACTATACTAATACACACACACACACACACACACACACACACACACACACACACACATACACACATATAGAGTGTACTCTATACAGAGTATATAGAGTGTGAGTGTATGTACAGATGATAACTGAATGAAAGGGAGTGATTAGATAATCAAATAAGATAGCACTGAGGAAAAGGAGGTCTCATGATACAAAAGAGACAGAAAACTTAATTTAATTATTTTTGATAAAATTTTGTTATATATTGATAAGCAAACACATGATCAAACTTACTGAATTAAAAAAAAAGTCTGACAAATTGTTCCACAGGGTCCTGTTCAAATTTATGTTCATTACTTTCAAGTTCCTGTCATGTCTTCCCTTAATATCAAGTTTAAAAAATAATAACAATCATGTTCCTATAAGGGAAATATAATCAGAGTTCACTTATTTAATGCAAAGTCATTCAAAATCCTAAACTAAAATGGTAACTATGCACACTTGGGCATCTTGGTGGCTCAGTGATAAAATTCTAGGTCTGGAGTCAGGAAGACCAGAGTTCAAATTTACTAGCTGTGGCAAGTCACTTCACCCTGTTTGCCTTTATTTACCCATCTGTAAAATAAGGTGGAGAGGGAAACAGCAAACCACCCCAGTATCTTTGCCAAGAAAACCCCAAATTGTGCCATGAAGAAACTCTTCAATGACACACACACATAAATCAGGCACATTTTGCTAAAGAGAAAACTTAGGAATGGGACAACTGATCAGATTAATGTGAAGGACTAAGTGATAGCTAGTTAAGGACTTACCTGAAAGAAATTTCATCTGCTACTTTTTCTTCAGGATCCTCTTCTGTAATCTCATATCGACCTTTATAGTTCATTTCTAATCTGTTCCCTAGTCTCTCTTTGATAGGTCGTTTACGTTTCATATGACCTTGTCCATTTTCTTCTTCTTTTGGACCGGCTTTTTTATTATCATGCATATATTCATCTAACTCTTTGTCTAGTTGTTCAGTTTGCTGTTGTGATCCCCTCATTAACTTCTTTGCCAGCAAATAATTATAAGTCTCTGACTGTCTGCTTTTGTCAATGGTGCCCTCCATTTCCAGTATACCAAGTTCATTAGCCACTGCATCTTGATTCTGTTCCTGGAGCACTGCACCCCATATGTTGTTGATTTTCCTACCTCCCAGGATATGTTGTTTCTGATTGTTCTGTACAAATTGAAAAGGCTCTTCTGGTTTGGGAAGAGGATTAAAACATTTCTGTCTCTTTCGTTTCCAAAGACAGCTGTCATCATCTGAATCAGAAAAGCTTTCCTCACTTGATTCTACACTCTTAATAGTTCGATAAAGTGATACTGGAGAGACTGAAATGTTGGCCTGGAGAGGTGTGAATGAAATATTGCCATCTGGTACTTTCTGTAAATGAATAAAACACAATCAACTTCACAAAAGGTTAAAAAAAACCCCACCTAAAAATCCTACCACATTAGCATTGCCATTTTTAAGAAGATGAATAATTCGACAGTTATATTAAACATGGCCCACTCTAAAACAGTAGTAGACTTCAAAGGAAGTCCTGTGCCCAAACTACTTTCCAGTTTTTAAAAAATTTCATATGGAATTTGACAATTTAAAAAACATAAAACTGCTAAACCAACAATCTTTCATTAATAACATTTCCTCCCCAAGAAAAATCACCACGGCATAGAATTCTACTCTGGGCTTGTCAGTTTTGATGAGAATTCTTGCTATAGATTTTTAAAAATTCCTGCTAGTACTTGAAAGTGAAAGGCTAAACAAGGGTCATATGAACTAACCTTTCCCTTTGAAATCCTTCTCTTTTGTGCTTAAAACAGTTCCTTTTAGGCCAGTCTGTGGTTATTTCTGTGTTAGATGGAAAATACCTAGTGGGCAGTGATGCTGGCTGTTACATTTAATCAATGACATCTATGGGCGGGCATCAGCTTTAATCATTGATTGTGTAGCCTTAAAAAAAAAAAAAAGCCAACCCCACAAACCCACCCTAGAACTGTCACTACTTTTAAGTCATCTAGATCCACATCAGTACAACACCTGATAAGACGCATAAACTGGATTCTGGGCTTTAACACAAATTACTTAAGAACAGCAAGCATACAGAATTTCTTCAAGCTGCAGGAGTACATTCCTCTTTCCATTTTCAAGAATCTTATGCTTAGGAAGTAAGCCATCAAACAGTACAAATTAAGGGCTAAGATGTGTGATGCAAAAAAGTCAATCCTGCCAATATCCCTACAATAAAGCCTGTGAGCCAGGGAGCGAATTGTGACTCAGACGGTGTAGGCGCTGCCCAGGGAGGAGTCACTCCGTCAATGCGGTCCCGAGTCTGGGTCTTTCCTGCAAACTGCAGCCCGCCAGAGCTGCCCACAGCCCGGGGAGGGGAAGGGAATTTCCGCCCGGCCAGTCGGACTTGCGACCACCTTCCGGACGCGAGGCCGACTCTACGGCCACTGCACACGAGGCTGCCGGGCTCCTGGACGCGCTCGCTACGCGCCGCCTGGGTGACCGGGGCGCGGACAGGGCCGCGTGCCCTCCCTCCCCTTCCTCACCAGCTGCGGGCGCTGCTCGCTGTTCGTGGCCGCGTCCGTCATGTCAGAATCGGACTCGGACAGCTCACCGTCTTCCATCCCCCGAACTTCGAGCGCCATTTTCCCCTCAGGAGAAACCGTACCGGAAGCTACTTCCGGCAGCACGGCAGGAAGTAGTTCGGCGAAGGTCAGTTCCTTTTCCTCCTCTCCCGCCGCGGCGGGTTCGCGCCCATTCTTCGCCCCGCCCTCCGCCCGGCAGGCCCCGCCCTCCGCCCGACAGGCCCCACCCCCCGCTCTGCAGGCCCCGCCCATGCTTCTGGCCGCTGAGCCTGGGCTGCTAAGAGGTTTTCTAAAATTTCAAGTGAAATTTCTGCTTTAAAAGTATAAAATGCTACATCTACAAGAACGTGCCACATTTACAATGCAGCTCTCCTTCCACAAGGCCCAGAGCGGCAGACGTTTTAGCTTAGCCAGTCCACATTAATATAATTCCATTCACCCATACCCATTTTATTGCGGAGGGAAATGAGGCCCCGAGGTGTGGATAAGCACCCCCAGAGCCACGGCGTTAATAGTTCAGGAGAGTGCAGAGAGGACACAATTCTAGACCAGGAATATACACTAAGGAATGATGACGAAGCAGCCCCTGACTGGTCACTGAGCTACAGGATCCTGAGTTTCTGAGAACTAAATTTTGAGACTTTAGAATACATTTTATAGACGATTTATTCAAGATCATTCTGCTGGTGCCTATTTATGGACTCCTCCTCGGTTTTCTGTCTCTGTCTCCCCTCTCCCCCTTCACTGACTGCCATGACTTCAGTTATCACCTCCATGTAGGTGAATTTAAAATCTATACTCCCTACTCTGACCTTCTCCCGAGAGTTTTGATCCTTCATTTCCAATTGCCTGCTTCTATAGAAGATTTCATGTTGGCAGTAACATACCTATCAGCAAGTCATTTATTAAAACACCTACTATGTGCCAGGAACTGTGTGCTAGGCACTGGGGATTCACAGACGATACATTAAATGGTCCCTACTCACAAGTGACTTGCCCAGGGTCACATGGCTAGTAAAGAATTGGAACTCAGGTCCTCCGGACTCCAGGGTCAGTGCTCTACTCACTGTGCCACCTAGCCACCCCTTAGCTGGGTCATCTTGGCCAAGTCACTTAACCCTGTTTCCTCAACTGTAAAATGAATTGGAGAAGGAAATGGCAAATCACCACAGTATCTCTTCCATGAAAACCCCAGAGTTGGACGTAATTCAACAACAAAGAATGTACAGAATTAATACAAAGAGAACAAATAGAAATATTTTTAAAAAAGTAATTAAATATAGAGTAGTATAAGGAGGGCACTAAAAATTGATAGAAGGGCTTCATATAGAAGAAGGTGATGCTTGAGTGTCTTAAAGACAAATTATGCAGGGTAGAGGAAAGGAGGAATTTCAGTCCAGGCATGGGGGTCAAGTGCAAAAGCATAGAAGTGGAGAGAAGGAATGTTGTGTGAAATGAACAGAAAGAAGCCAATCTGACCAAAGGGAAGAGTGAGGAAAAGGAGCCTGAAACGTAACTCATCATCTTTTCTCTGAAATCTGTATCTTTCTCAAAGTTCTGTACTTTCTCCCAGTCTTTTTTTATTCTACTTTCTCTTATCCCATACATTCATTCAGTTACCAAGTCCTGTCATTTCTATTTCCACAATTTTTTTAGCACTTGATCCCAACCTACTTCCAGCTCAGTTAGGCAGGAAAAAACAAAGGTCTGACCCTCCAATCCCTCTCTACCCCTGTCCCACTTCAAGCCAAAAGTGGACAATACTTCCTTATACTTTTTACATTCTAATCTGGTTTTCTGCTATTCTTATTACCAAGTCCTTGCCTGGTGTGATTAATGATGGAGATGGGTAGAAATTTGAGCAGAAGTAGTGAACCTTTTAGGTCAGTGGTGTCAATGTTACATAGAAGTGCAGGCTTCATATTGACTTAGAAAACAAAAAATTATGGGCTTCCCAGAGTTTTACACCTCTCTTTTAGATTGTGGTGGTTCATGGGCCCTTTTGGCAGTCTGATGAAGCCTAGAGAATCCTCAGAATCTTTTTAAATGCATAAAATAAAACACATAGGACTACAAAAAAAACCCTATTACATTGAAATAAAAATGTGATTTTTTTTTCCACCATAGGGCACACCTTGAAATCTATACATAGAACCACCAGGTTAAGAATCTCTATTTTAGGGGTGATTAGGTGGAGTAGTGAAAAGAGTACTAGCCCTGGAGTCAGGAGAACCTGAGTTCAAATCTGATCTCAGACACTTAACACTTACTAGCTATGTGACCTTGGGCAAGTAACTTGACCCCAATTGCCCTGCCTTCTCCCCTCCAAAAAGCAAAAAAAAAAAAAAAAAGAATATTTTAGAGAGATAAGAGATTCATGCTTCAGTGTGGACTGAGGTGGTGGAAGTGGAGAAAGTGGGGACACATCCAATATGGAAGTCTCAGAATCAAGATACTATGATCATATCCCTCCACAAAATCAACTTCCCCTAACATGAGAGCCTATTTACAGAGAGCTGTAATTTATGAATTCTTTAGCCCTAAAAGAAATCTTGAACCAAGTGCCAATGGAGTACAGGAAGGACCAGCCTTTCC
>NW_027185793.1:15967244-16026085 GCF_028583685.1 Petaurus breviceps papuanus | reverse complement strand
AGCTCTTATTCACCTAGCTGCCCCATGGGGTCTCATTTCTAGGATAGATGGGACCCGATTCAAATTTATAAGAAAGAGAGCCTTCCTCAAGATAAGTAGTTGGAAGATATGAACAGGCAATTTTTAAAGGAGATTCAAGCTATCAATTGCTTTATGAAAAGATTCTTTGAGTCACTAATAATTGGAGAAATGCAAGCTGAAGTAGCAGGTCAGCTAGGGGGCACAGTGGACAGAGTGCTGGGCCTGGAATCAGGAAGACTCATTTTTCTGAGTTCAAATTTGGCCTCAGGCACTTACTAGCTGTGTGATCTTTGGCAAGTCACTTAACCTTGTTTGCGTCACTTACCTCATTTGTAAAATGAATTGGAGAAGGAAATGGCAAAACACTTCAGTATCTTTGCCAAGAAAACCCCAAATGGGGTCACGAAAAGTTGGATATGACTGAACAACAACAAAAGTTGAAGCAGCAGTTCTAATTCACAGCCATCAAATCGGCAATGTTTCTAGAAAAGGAGAACAATAAACACTGGAAGAGATGTGGGAAAACTGGTATATTGTTGCACTGTTGGTGGAACTATGACCTGGTCCAGACTTTCTGGAAAATAATTTACAACTATGCCCCCAAATTTATTACACTGTGTATACCCTTTGACCCAGCAATCCTACTACTAGATCTATATCCCAAGGAGATTAAGGAAGGAGAAAAGGGACCCAAATAGGCAAGGATATTTATAGCAGCTCTCTTTGTAGTAGCAAAGAATTGAAAACTGAGGGGTCCTCATAAATTGGGGAATGGCTGAAAAAGTTATAATGTATGAATAGAATGGAATTCTATTGTTTCAGGAAGGAGGACTGTTTTAGAGAAGTTGGGGATGACTTGTATAAACTGATGCTGACGGAAGAGAGAACCAGGAAAAAAATTTATACAATAACAACAATATTATAAAGGCATACAACTTTGAAATACAGGAACTCTGATTAGCATAATGTCCCACTATAGTTCCAGAGGACATAGGATGGAAGTTTTGGGGGAAGGGGGTGTAGAAAAAAATACTGGGCAAAGTGGAAGTCCAGAGAGCCAGAAGTACAGATAGGAGGGGAAAATATGGAACAAGTATTTATTTGCTACACATAAAAGAAATATTAAATACAAAACACAAGGGTGCATTTAGCAGAAACAAACCTATAGATATAGATATATATAGATATATAATGTAGTGAAAATAATCAATTTTTTCTTTTAAGATGGACTTTTTACAATACCTCAAGATTGTCATTATGGATAATAAGCACAATGTTGCTGCATGGCATGGCAAATACCATACTTCAGGCAGTCTTCAAGTCCTCTCTCCACCCAGGTCCCACTGGTCACTAGAGGGTACAGAGAATACTAGGTCTCTGGAAGCCCTCCTCCCTTTCCCAATGGCTCTGGGCCCAGGCCACCACCCTACCCACCCCCTCAACTTCCCCAACCTCTCAGATGAAAGGGAAACATAGCTATTCAAAACAATTTGATGACCAAGGAATCAACAATCATGCTAAGACAGAGAACTACTAACTGCCCTGCAACTGAACCCTAAGGATTATTGTGCCTTTCCTTCTGTCCTGCCACTGAATCCTAAGAACCAAGGCAATATGATAGTAGAACTAGGGGGAGCACTTAATACAGTGTAGGAGAAAATTTTTGTGGCTATAGGCCCAGAAACCAGAGGGGGTTCCTAAAGGGAGACAGCATTTCTCATTTGAAAGGTACCAAACATCACATACATGTATCTCTAAGCTCAGACCTTTTCCTTTGTCTAAGTTACATTTACAATCATTATTGAGACTATGTATGCTGGAAGACTTTTTTGTCAGGGTATACAAACAATGATATTATTTATTTTCCATTAGAAAAATTGCTGTGTGTTATACCAATACTAGGCAGCTAGTTGGCACAATGGATAGAATGCTAGGACTGGAGTCAGGAAGAGTCATCTTACTGAGTTCAAATCTGGGCTCAGAAGCTTTCTAGCTTTGTGATCTTGGACAAGTCACTTTGATGGGGTACCTGGGGTCTAGGTCAAACCAACTTGTAAAACCAGTCTGTGAAGTTGTAACTGCAACTTGTCCTTTCCCACCCTTGAGCTCTGCCCCTTCTCCCAATCCCACACTCCACCTAGGCAACACCCTGTGACCCCTTTGTTCTTGCTTAATCTCTTCATTTCTTCTCAGGCCTGGCCCACACCCTCCTTTATCCTTGCCTTTTGTCTCCTTAGACCTGGACCAAATCTTATCTAAACTATCTATTCACATGTTCCTCTTGGTCAGCTCTGACCTTTGTCTATGCACTGAGGCCCCTCCCCTCTGGTCAGCCCTTGACAATGGCAGCCCTACCCTTTAAAGGTAAAAGCATGTACCCCTCTCACTTGCAGGTCCCCTAAAGGACTCTTGCCCTCTTCTCATAGAAGTGTAACAATAAACTTCTACAACTCTCACTCCAATTAAGCCTGAGACCTTGAATTCTTTCCAGATGATATTGCAGGCTTTCTGGTCTTAGATAGGATCAGAATTCCTGCTGAACCTATTGGGATCCCATCCCCCATCACAAGGACAATGGGCACAATCTTGTGGCTAGTACAGATGCAAGAATTTTTTTTTTTGGAGAGGGGAAGGTAGGACAATTGAGATTAAGTGACTTGCCCGAGGTCACATGGCTAGTTTTGTGTTAAGTGTCTGAGGCTGGATTTGAACCCAGGTCCTCCTGATTCCAGAGCCAGTGCTCTCTATTCACTGGGTCACCTAGCCTCCCCAAAATATTTCAATCAAGGCAAAAACCTAAACCTTTTGGAAATTGCCAATGGCTCCCTACACTTCACAAAATTCCATCTCATATAAGTTATTCCTTTGAAGTCCTGTTTTTGGGCTGTTGACGTTCAGTTGTTTGCTGTGGCAGACTCTTTGTGACCACACTGTCCATAGGGTTTTCTTGTAGAAGATACTGCAGTGGTTTGCCATTTCCTTCTCCAGTGGCTAAGACAAACAGAAGTTAAGTGACTTGCCCAGGAACACACAGCTTGTAAGTGTCTGAGGCTAGATTTGAATTCACGTCTTCCTATCTCCAGAACCAGTGCTCTATCCACCTAGCTGCCTCCTGGCCATGTGGAGCTAAAAGAGAGACCCCAAAAACTGTATACTATGCAGCAGCTACCATGAATTACTTGCTACCAATAATATTCTTGTTTAATTTTAATTTTTTCTCTAAATTGATAGTCTGACTCAATTCATAGCCCGGATTTAGAAATGACTTCTACATTAGTAATCCCAAATCACTGTGGCTCTCCAAATCACTCTAGCTCTCAGTAAAAGGCTCAGTCAAACTGAGAGCTGTTAAAGACCTTAGTTTGAAAAGGCCAAGATCTCCCACTGCATCTGGGGCCCTCTCTAGTTGTCCTGATTCATATCTGGCCACTGGACCCAGATGGTTCCTGGAGTTCTCCTCCAAGAGGCTTGCACAACCCTTCCTCACTTAAATTCAATTCCCTTGCAAATTGTGGCATTACCTCCCTGACATTATGGTCCTGGTCCAGAATGAGGACAACAATCACCTCGGTGAGTAGAGAAGGAACTGGGGACCAAACTTCCAGTTAGGCAACATGACTTTCTTTCTTTCTTCCTTCTGTTAGAAATACCCAAGAATTTTACCTGGCTATGAGTGAATTTAGAAAAAAAGATTTTTATTTCACGTCCTTTTAACCCTAGTGAAAAGGCTCAAGTACAAATTTAAGCTAATTATATAGTCCTTTTTATAATTCATCCAGATGTGAATTTTACCCCTTGAATGCCATTGGTTAACATTTCTGGGTTCATTAAATCCCCCCCCCCCCCCCCCTCACATCCCCTCATTTCAATTCCCCCCTCCTTTTCCATCCTCATATACTTTATAAAAGGAAATCCAAGCAGAATATTTTTATTTTCTTCCCCAATTGTCTGCATCAGATAGCATGAGAAAAGGTTTCTCCCCAATGACTCATAGATTTGACAAAAGTGTTAGTTTGAAGATTCCAGCCCAGGATATCAACAATAAAAGCTCATTATCTAATACCCAGCCTGGATTAACAGGCCTAGTCTTTGTGAATAACACCTGGCCTGGCAGTCCCTTTTGATATACAGGAAGGGGCCTTCTTGGATAGGCTGCATTTCAGGGGCCAGCCTTCCCCATTACTCTTCACAAGAAGCTCTCTTTTGTCTCTGACATTAGTCATCAGCATGGCTTCAACTCAGGTTTATAATTTTTGTTTTTTTCATATAATTTCTGTGGAAACAAAATTCAATCATACTTACACTTTCTTCATTTCTTTCTTCCTCTTTCTTTTTTCTTTCCTTTCCTTCTTCCCTCTTCACATAGGGTATCACACCCTTACCTGCTAGGGTTCTGTCCAAAAGGAATGTAAATTTTAATCTCTGAGCCTTTTTTTTGTTTTTTTTCTCTTAAAGACCAGCCTTAACCCCAAATCACTGTGGTCCTAGACCTAGTCCTCCCTGGTCATTGTTTGGGCCCTGATTGGCTCAGAGTGACTGTAAATGACAATTGTTTCTGTTTTGGCCAGGAACACTGAGGGTCTTCCCCTCCTAGATCTAATTTTTTTTTAAAAAGCAATTGGGGTTAAGTAACTTGCTCAAGGTTACTCGGCCAGTTATATCTAAAATTTTTTTTTAAGAAGCCATCCTTTGCCTCATTTTAAAAAAATTAAGCCTTAATCCCTGAATGGGTGCTGCCTTAGTCAAACTGAGACTTGTTAAAGACCTTAGCTTGAAAAAGTGAAGGTCCCTCCACTGCATCCTGGGCCATCTCCAGTTGTCCTGATATATATCTGGCCACTGGACCTAGATGGCTCAGGAGGTGAAAGTGAGGCTGGTGACTGCATAGCCTTCCTCCCTCACTTAAATTCAATTCACTTGCATGTCATGGCATCACTTCCCTGATATCATGGTCCTCTTCAAAAACTAAGGACAAACAGCAAGAGTTGCATCTGTTATTTCCATTTTTGTGATATTCAGTGTTTGTCATGTATTTGTGCAATAACGAATTTCCCAAAGAACAAATTATGAAATATACTTAGTGTTCTTCTAGTCTAAGGCTGTTATTTTACAAAGGAGAAAACTGTGGCCCAAGAGGTTAATGACCTGCCCAAGGTCATACAGGTAGTAATGGACTGATAAGGGTCCTGTGTCATCTAGAAGTTAAGTGATGACATTTTTGTCATCCTAAAGTGTTATTGGTGGAATTTAAATGCAGATTCTCTAACTCCAGAGTCATCGTTTTTTTCACTTTACTTCACGCTGAAGAGGTAGGGAAATAGGGATGTAGAATCTTTCACCTACTATCAGATGTGGCCATTTTTGTCTGATGGTTTTGCTTAATTATTTTTAATTTTTACAAGAGAAGGGTCAAGGGGAGAGGGAGATATTTTAGGTAAGGGTCTATATCGCCAATGCGATTACCCACAACATATAGCAACATATAACAGACTCTCTTTTTCGAAGACAAAACCAAGATATTTATTCATATATGCAGAAAGCCAAATACACCATGGTAGTAAAGAAGTTGGTACACATTACCAACGCAGGGAGCACAAATATCCCAATACAATACAATACAAAACAAATATCCCAGCACAAATATCTGGCAGGCCTCCCCACAAAAAGTTACCCCAGGCAAAAATCCTCCCTCTTTCACTCATGCTAGATGTGCTGCTCTGCTTTGCCTGCTCTCTCCCCCCCAGCTCTGTCTCACTCCCTCTCAGCTCTGCCTCACCTATACTTCCTGTTCCACCTCCTCCTCCTGCCCCACCTGTTTGGCAAGCTCCACACACCAGGGGCTCCATGTGATCACATAGGCCTAGTAAGATCTTCAAATTCCCTTAACATTATAGGGTCACAATGTGAAAAAGAAAAAGATAGCCATAAAGCTTGAAAACCCCTCAAAGTCTTTTTTTTTTTTTTTTACTATATAGCAACAAGGATTCTCTGGTTTCTATATAATTTGCAAACATTTGTTCTAATTGTTAGGCAATTTTTCATGACAGCAAGTTTAAATTTGCCTCTTTGCAATGCTCTTGGTTTTTTGGGGCCAACAAGGATAGGTTTAATCTCTCTTCCATGGGACAGCCCTTTAAATACTTGAACACAGCTATCATGTTCCCAATGAGTCTTCTCTTCCGTAGGTTAAATATTTCTAGTTCCTGCATGTGATAGAGATGTAGGACCTTTTCTTATTCTCACTGTTCTCTACCTTATCAATAATTTTTCTAGAATGTAGTACCAAAAACCAAAAGACAGTATGGAGTAATGGAAAGATCACTGACTTTGAAGTCAGAAGATCTGGGTTGAAGTCACACCTCTGTTATTTATAACCTGCTTCACCTTACGTAAGTCACTCACTCACCTTAGTTACTCCTTCTGCAAATTAAGCAGGTAGGCTACATGGTCTCTTAAGTTTTTTCCTGCTCTAAATCTGTGATTCTATGATGACAATGTTACAGATATGGTCTGACTAGGGCAAACTAGAATGACTATTGCCTCTTTTTTTCTGGAAGCTGGTTCTGTCTTATTGTAGCCATCAGACTTTTTTGGGACATTTCATCAAACTCCAGACTCTTATGAGTTGGTAGTCCACTAAAACCCCCAGATCACATTCAATGATGTTTAACTTTGACTCCTCTATTTCATACTTAGAGAGTTGAGTTTTTGAACCCAAATATGACCAGTAGAGATTCACACAAAGGAAGGGAAGGAAAGGGGGAAGGAATTTTGGAGGAGTCATGAATATGTCTGTCTAAACCAGTAGTGTCAGACTCAAATAGAAAAGGATTCTTGCTAGCTGAATTTTTGACTTAGAGCACCATTAATTAACATTGTCTATGTTGTATTTTTATGTATTTTATTAAACATAATCTGGTTCATCCTTAGCTCTGGTGTTTTACCTGCCACATGTAGTCTGCTGTCCTTAATTTGACACTTCTGGTAAGCCATCCTACAGAATAATATAGTATATGTTACTGTACAAGTCTATGGAACAGTATGTATCAAGTTATCAGAGATTCCTAGTAGGAATTTTTTTTTGGGGGGGGAAATCAGGGCCAATGGCATAGAATATCTGCAGGTGAAATAAGAGTAAGCAGAGGATGAATATCTGAGTGGTGGCTCAGGGATAGCTGTTAAATTTTGGCTAGAGGCAGATATACTTGAAGGAAGTTGCAGCATGATATGTATGCAAATAAGTATATAAAATAAATGGATAGCTGAATGGGGAAAGGGACACTATGATTCACTAAGACACCCCAGATCACAGAGACTGAATTCAGTCTTGTGAAAAGAACAACTCCAAAGACATGGGAGTCAGGCTTTTCCCCCTTATACTACTTTTTTTGTCTTTTTGGAGGGGGGATGGTAGGGTAGTTGGGGTAAATGACTTGCCCAAGGTCACATAGCTAGTAAGTGTTAAATGTCTGAGGCTGAATTTGAACTCAGGTCTTCCTGACTCCATGGTCAGCACTCTATTCACTGCACCATCTTGCTACTCCTTTAGTGAGGTTAGTCTGGTGTGACTTATACCTTTTCCTTCTTGGAGTGGGGAAGGCAAGGCAATTGGGGTTAAGTGACTTGCCCAAGGTCACACAGCTAGCTAGTGTTTCAAGTGTCTGAGGCCAAATTTGAACTCAGGTCCTCCTGACTCCAGAACCGGTGTTCTATTCACTGTATCACCTAGCCGCCCTCCCTTATACTTTTTTGACTCACTATGCTACCACTGCTGAACTCTAGGAAAATTTATTTAAAATTTAGGACTGATTCATGTCTTGGGTCTTCTCAAAATGGATTAATGGGGTCCCTTTATAAAGGTAGTAAATGTACAAACTAGGTCAGCTACGGGACAGCTATTTATTTCCTCCACCACAAAAAAAACATGCTTGAAACAGAAAAAACAACAGTGACAAATATTGAGAAGATGCTGTAGTAACCCATCATATATGAAATTCTTGTGGGGAGTTGATACTTAAAAGATTAAATAAAACCTTCCAGCATGCTTCCCTTCCTGCTGAGTACCTCCTCTCTCCACCCAACACTTTCTTCTGCCACCCTGCATCAATTTTCAGCTTCCATTTATGTGTCTTCCCTAATTATATCAAACTCTGTGAGGGCAGGAACTAGCTTTCTTTTCCTATTTGTATCTGCAGCACTTAACACAATGCCTAGCACCTGGCACACAGAAGGTGCTTAATAAATGTTTATTTACTGAGTGAAGTAATTTCTGGAACTGTAGAACAGGCTTTTTCACTTTCATCTCAACTCTACTCTGTACAAGCCAATCACTTAACATCCATATCGTCTGAGAAGCTAGGGAATGTCTTAGGTTTATCCTTCTAGAAATGGTAGAAAAGTCTTTTCTGAGAAGCTGTTTTAAAGGTTACTTCCCACTCAACAACCAGTATCTGGATCCAGAAGTTCCCATCATCTCAAACTCACACGGATGCCACAAAGGCTACATCAATACAAGATCAATTTTCAGTCACACAGGTTTAGTAATTGCCTGAGATTGAATTTGAACACAGGTGAGAGCATTGGCCTGGAAATCAGAAAGATTCATCTTGTCTCAGATACTTACTAGCTTTAAGTCACTAAACCTGTTTGCCTCAGTTTCCTCATCTGTAAATGAGCCGCAGAAAGAAATGGCAAACTACTACAGTATCTTTGCCTGGAAAACCCCAAATGGAGTCATGAAGAATGAACCACAAATGAAAAGACTCAACAACAACACTATTTGGTGTTATCCCAGCTTCCTTATCCTCACTCACCCCACATGCAATTTATTGACAAGTTTTGTAGTTTCTATCTTTACAACATCTCCAATATGTGTCCCCCTTTTTTTAAATTTAATTTTTTCTTTTTTAAGCAATCGGAGTTAAGTAACTTGCTCAAGGTTACAAGGCCAGTTATTTCTGGGTGTGGTGCTGAGTGTCTGAGCCCGGGATTCAATCTCCAGGTCATCCAGACACTGGAGCCGGTGCTCTTACTTGCTGAGCCACCTGGCTGCCCCTAAGCAATTGGGGTTAAGTAACTTGCTCAAGGTTACACGGCCAGGTGTGTGTCCCCTTTTTTAAAGTCATAAGGCTAGCATTCTAGTACAAGTCTCCCCGCTTCTCGCCTGGACTACTGAGATTTCTCTTCCCCAAATCCCTTCCACTCAGTTTTCAAAGTGATTTTTTAAAAACCCAAGTCTAGCTATGTCACTTCCCTAATCATAAATCCCAGTAGCTCCCTATCACTTCCAGGGTCAAATATAAAGTCCCATTTGCCATTTAAAGACCGTCACAATCTGGCCCCTTCCTACTTTTTCTGCCTTCTTCCTTGTCTACCCACTTCCATCCGGCAACACTGTCCTACCTGCTGTTTCTTGAACACAAGGTTCCATCTCCATCTCTGTGCTTCTGCAGTAGGCGTTCCTCAAGCCTGGAATACTCAGCCTCAGTTCAAATTTATTTGGAAATTTTCAAATCTTATCTTATGCAGGAGGTCTTTCCTGATCCTCACCCTCCCTCAGGCAGACCCTGCTATCTGAGATTACATTGCATTTATTCTGTATATATCTAGTATCTTTCTAGGTTTTGTTTTTTGTTTTTTTTTTTGACTTTTGGAGGGCCACTGGGGTTAGGTAACTTGCCCAATTACACGGCTAGTTGTGTGTGTGTGTGTGTGTGTGTGTGTGTGTGTGTGTGTGTGTGTGTGAAGTGTCTCGGCACTTCCAGGCTTGTGGATTGCTGATTGATACAAAAAACCCCCATTTTTTTGGTGGGGGAGGAAAGAGTGCCTTCGGTTTTTAAATACCTTTAAGTGCTTATTCTTCTAGACAGTAGGTGGCAGTAACTAATTTATTTTCCCTTGGAATTTCTTGGTTTTCGGTCGAAGTGCAGCTCAGATTTTCAATCAAAGAAGAGCGAGTCAGAAAAAGCTGACTTGGCCTGATGTGCGAGCAGGCGGTGCTCTGGGTTGACCAATGAGAACCTCGTGCACCGGGGGTGGGCTTCTGTTACACAGCTTCCTTGGCTTACGCATTTCTTCTGTTCGTAATGCTACCGCTAACCTTTTCTCTTTCTCGGCAAATCATTGTAGGAAGGGCGAAGATCTTAGCACACTGGTACAGACCTGCTGCCCTTATGTCTACTTTGCTGATCCATCAGCCCCAGTATTCCTGGTTGAAAGATCTGGGGCTCAAAGAAGAAAACGAAGGCGTTTATAATGGGACCTGGTGTGGAAGGGGAGAGGTAAGCTCTTGGGAATCCGATCTTAGATGGTTAAGAACTGTCCGGAGGCCACAACTCTTCTCTCATTTGCAAAAAATCATTGCTCTTTGGGGCTGTAGTTGCATTATGAGTATCATTTGAGTCTTTGTTCTTGTAATGATACTTTTTAAATATCATTTGAGTCTTTGTTCTTGTAATGATACTTTTTAAATATCATTTGAGTCTTTGTTCTTGTAATCATACTTTTTTCTTGTTTGACCCCTGGGTTCTTGCACCCAGAGGAAGAAATGTAAATACTTACTTAAAGTTAGTGCTAACCCAAGTTTTTGCGGAAGGATCTGGGAAATAGTCCTTTTGCAGCCTTAGTATGGCTCTTAGCCTGTGAAATGCTCTGGAAAGAACGCATTGTAACGTAGGGAATTTTTGTGCCTCCTTCAAAAGTGCTTAACATAAAAAAAAATAATAATAAACTTCAGCCCTAAGGTTGAAAAATTGCCCAGATTGAAGCATCAATGTGAGCACACGGGGTCTAAATTCCATGCTGTTGCGTAAAGGCTGTCGTGGCTTTGGGCACGTTACAACTTCTCAAGTTGGGCATGTTAAAACTTCCTTTGTAATCTGATGACGTTGGATTAGGATGCCTCTTGCATAATTAGGGTTAAGTATTAAAAAAGGAAAGTAAGAGGCATGTTGGAAGCATGTATGTTTTGAAAATGAACTTAAAAACTAGGTACTATGTTTGCAACCTTTACAAGAAGGAACCTACCAAATAATCGGAGCTTTAAATAAGGAATGGCAGTACTTTCAGCAGATAAGTCTGGAAAAACTTAATTCTGATGGCAAAGAGTACATTTGTTGGTCTGTCTCAGAGTCTTGGATTTACATGCCCCCCCCCCCCAACATTCCACCCCTTTATCTTTTTTTGATAACATAGTCTAACCAGATAGACTTTTTTTTTAAGGTTGTTACAAGCTACTGCCCAGCTAACAATGAGCCTATCGCAAGAGTCCGTCAGGTAAGTGTACTCTTAGTTTATACATCCTTTTTGGGTGTATGAAACTTATTCAGAGCATATGGTAACTAATAATGGAAATGCCCAAAGCAGATCATGATACTTTTTTTTTTAAATTTGGCATTTATTAAGAACTAAAAGTGACACCTTTTACTGGACAAAAAATAGATAACTAGATCAAGAGAATAGACTAGAGATATTAGTCATTCCAAAAAGTGTATACAAAGGATAAATATTGCAATTGAACTACTGAACATCAAAATTAGGAAAAAAATTTATTATGTAAAAAATGCATTAGTAGAAAATTAGTGATTTGGCTGGAAAGATTTGAATTCATCTCACAGCATATAATTTAGTGAATTCTAACTTACTGTTGAAAAAATGCAATAAAAGTTGAAGAAATTGGAGTAAATTATCTCATAACTGTTTCTTTTAAACAAATTGAATGAGATAGATGTGCTTTAATAGAAAGTAAACAAATGTTTATTAAGCACGACTGTTTTACAAATATTTTCTCATTTGATCCTCACGACATTCCTGGGAGGTACAGTTGGTGAAACCGAGGTAGACAGACCTCAAGTTTGTGTCTGAGGCCACATTTCCATGCTCCTCTGTGCCACCTATAGCTACCTCTATAGAGGCAACCTATAGATAAAGCAATTCTGTACATTGTCAGTAAAAATTAAATTTCTGAAATATTTAACAAATATAAAAATTACATTCCAAGTACATAAAAACTTTAAAAAATTTACAAAGGAAGGTGGAGCTAGGTGATGCAGTGAATAGAGCACTGGCCTTGGAGTCAAGAGGACCTGAGTTCAAATTCGGCCTCAGACACTTGACACTTACTAGCTGTGTGGCCTTGGGCAAGTCACTTAACTCCAATTGCCTTGCTTCCAAAAAAAATTTACATAGGTAACTCTAGTTAAATGGTGAAAATGTATATGAACGTCAATTTTCAAATGAGAAGATGCAAATTGTTCATAATAATTTTTTGAAAACTATAGCTTCACTAATTAATATGAATTAAATAACTGAGGTTTTCATTGGCAAAAAAACCTAAAGTAGTAAAATCTTTCTGAAGGACAATTCACAGCATAGAAGTTACAAAACTGGGGCGGCTAGGTGGCGCAGTGAGTAAAGCGCTGGCCCCAGAGACAGGAGGACCTGAGTTTGGTTCTGGCCTCAGACACTTAACACCCACACATCTGGAGTTAACTGAAGTGCTTCATCCCATTTGTGAATTGCCTCCCAGTACCTGTAGTTATTAAAATAACATTATAATTTCACTAGGTCCCTCGAAGTTCACTGATACTATTAAATAAGTATTTATTAAGAAATATGAATGATTGGGCAACTAGGTGGTACAGTGAGTAGAGCACTGGCCCTGGAGTCAGGAAGACCCAAGTTCGGTTCCAGCCTCAGAACACAAACACACACACACACACACACACACACACACACACACACACACACACACACACAAACAACTAGCCGTGTAACCTTGGGCAAGTTACTTAACTCCAATTGCCCTCCAAAAAGCAAAAAAAAAAAGTTACAAAACTAATCATACTCTTTAACCCGGTAATTCTGTTATTGGAAATATGTCCTGATAATATTAAAAAAAGATTAGTTTTAAAAAGATTTTCTTAACTGTAATTGCAAAAAATTGAAATTAACCTTATTATGTCGCCAGAAGAGGACTATTTAAATTTTGGTACTAATAGTAATAGTAACAGTGATAATAACAGCTAGCATTTAAGGTATAAGCATTTAGCTTTAAGGTTTACAAAGTATCTTTTATATGTGTGTATATTTGTGTGTTTATGTCAGCTCATTTGGTAATGTAATAGAATCTAAAGCAGTGATTCTCAAACTTTTTGATCTTGGTACCCTTTATACTTTAAAAAATTATTGGGGACCTCCCAAAGAGCTTTTATTTATATCTACTGATAATTGCTATAATAGAAATTAAAATAGTACTTTTGACCCCCTCATAACATCTCTCAAATATGCCCCCTTCTCTCCTCTAATACTGTCATCACTGTGGTGTAGGACTTCATCATCTCATGCCTGGACTATTATAGTAACATGCTGGTTGACTTCTCAATCACAGATTTTTCCCTAGTTCATCATCATCTAATCAGCTGTTGAAGTGATCTTCCTAAAGCACTATTGTCAATAAACTCCAGTGGAGCTCCCCCATTACCTCTAGTATCAGATATAAAATTCTCTTTTTTGATGTTCAGAGCCTTTCATTTCTTACCTTTCCAGCCTTCTTACATCTCCCATGTACTCTGATCCAGCGATACTGGCTTCCCTGCTGTTCCTTGAGCAAGACACTCATCTCCCAGTTTTGGGAATTCTCGCTGTCTGTCCCCCATGCCTGGGTTGCCCTTTTCCTTATCTTTGCTGCCTGGCTTCCTTGGCCTTCTTCAGATCCCAGCTAAAATCCTACCTTCTACAGGAAGCCTTTCTCAGTCTCTCTTAATTGTAGTGCCTTTCCTCTATTGATAATTTCTAATTTATCTTGTATTTAGGTTGTTTGCACATGGTTGTTTGTACATTGCCCCCCCCCCCCCCATTTCCCGTTTGACTGTGAGTTCCTTGAGATCAGGAGCTCTATTTTGTCTTTTTTTGCCTTTGTATCTATGAATTAGCACAATGCCTGAGACATATAGTAAGCATTTGATATGTTTGTTAGTCAGTAAACCCCCTGAAAGGGTGTGGGTGAACACTAGGGGGGTCCCTGAACCATACTTTTTGAATTGCTGTGCTAAAGCAAATAAAACCAGCAAATATGAGGAATATAAAGAAATGTGGAAAGACCTAAAAAAACCTTTTTTAAAACAGGAAAAACAAAACTAGATCAGAGTACATACAAATGACAGCCTCTTGGAAAAGTGAATGGGAATGGACAAGCAGCTGTGAGGAAGTGACTCAAAAGTAATGAAATTTCATCCATTGAAATTCATTTGTTTGACTGTAAATAATTGCAGTGCAAGTTAAATAGATAATATTGACACTTAAAATTTATAATAAATCAGTAAAAAGAAAAGAAATAAATGTCCTTTTGGCTATAATCTGATATGAAACCTTTCCTAATTTTCTTTCCATTCTCCGGCTAAAAATGAACTTTCTTTCTAAAATGAAATGCTCCATGTACTTATGCTGTGTATTTACCATGTGTATGTATATTTTTCCTCACACCTATTTTTTGGTGTTTCCCTTTAATGTAGCAGGCACTTAATAAATGTTTGTTAAATGTATGCTATTTAGCAAATAGTATGAGATAAGCTCTTCTTTTAGTAGGCCATGCAAGAACTAGGTATGTTAGTAAGTACTTGGTTATATTTTATGAATTACTTTGTGATCAGTTTTATTTTTGGACACAGTAAGTATAAAGACTAAGCATTGGGAAGTGGAAGTTATTGTATTAAAAAACCTATCTCATCTCAGTATATAAAAATTGTTTAGCAGAGATGGGGAATATTACCTAAAACATATTAGAAAGATGAGAATACAGACATATTTTATATATATGTATATATGCATGTAACATGTATGTAATATAAATACAGATATACACATATATGCCTATAGAAAATGTATGTATGTAAAATTCATCTATATTCTCCTCTTTCCAAGATTTTAAGTGGCATTGTATGTATATATTTACACACACACACACACACACCCACTACACAATACACACACATATATATGTAAAAATACATCTGTATTGTCTGAGTGATTACCAGTAACCTTTCCTTTTGCCTTCCTGCTTTCCCCCTTCCCCATTATTCCTTCCAACAGGCCAGTCTAGCAGATTATGAAGAAACACTAAAGAAAGCCAAAGAAGCCTGGAAGATATGGGTGGATGTGAGTAATTTTACTCAATTAACATTATTCATTTGCTTCCACCTTTCTTTTTAGAGTGCATTGTGGGGGCAAAGTATGAGGGTTCTTAATATGTGGGAGTAGAAGGAATTTTGACAGCCAGTGATTAAAAAGTCTCTGGGTCAATGGGATGCTGCTTTAACCTAATTTTGGAGGAAATGGAATCTACCTTTCTAGGTAGGGAAGAATCCCAGCTTTACTATAGTTCTTCTAAAGGTATTATAAATATTACAAGTCTATCCTGCTCTGGTGAGTCTTTGGATGCTAGCATCCAAAAGATGCTAGCCTGAGGCAAGCGTTAACTAATGTGCTTGATTGCACTTAGAGATTGTTTTGCAGGCCAGGACAGGTCAACTTGATTTTTTCAAAGGGAGAAGCTGCATAATATGGCAGCAGAAGCACTGGTTCTATGGATGAGGATTTGGATTCATGTTCTTTCTTTGTGTGATTTACTATTTGTGTGATCTTGGACAAGTCACTTAATCTTTCTGGGCTTCAGGGTCCTCATCTTTAAAATGGGTTAGATGGCTTCTTTAAGTCTCCTTCCTGTGCTAGACTTGATAGCATGATCTTATGGCATAAGAAAGATAAAAAAAAAAATAAAAGATGAGGCTCTGAAATGAACTGATCTTTTACAAATTTTTCATTATCTGTTCTCAAGAGATAGTATGAGGCTCATTTATTTATAGTTATTCAGACTAAAGAACCTTGTAAAAGGAATTGTGTGGGTGGAAGATTGTTCTGACCCTGGGGAGATTCTACAGTTAATAAAAGAATAAGAGATGCAGCTATTTCATGAGACAGCAATAATGAACAAAGTTGTATAACTTTGCTGAGCTTTTGTTTAACCAGTTTCATGTATGAGTTAGACTTTAGTGTCCTACTTTACATAACCAATAGTGTTCTTGACTTGGAATTGGTTAAGCTAAGTTTTACCTGTCCTAAATGGGTATAACAGTATCCAAAGATGTGGTACTGATAATTAAATGAAGATGTATGAACACAAATAGTGTAGGAGAAATTTTGTACTAAAATAATTTTTTGTGTATGTAAAGACGTACTTAGGGTACCTCTGTAGACCAGGAACGACAACTACACTATTTGATAAAGTGCTTGGCTTTACTTTGCATGCAAAAAACCAAAATTTACTCATGGAGTAAATGCTAGCTAGAAACTATTTAGCCTAGAGATCAGAAGACTTACGGAGATATAATTGGTAGCTCTCTCTTCAAATATTTGTGGATTTTTTTTATGTGGAAGAGAGATTGCTTTTTCTATGAGGACAGACCTAGGAATAGTGGGTAGAAATTACAAAGATGAAAATTTGGGATTATGTTCAGGAAAAAGTTTCTAATGTTTGAGCTATCCAGAAGTGGGACAGGCTCCCTTCCTTGTAAGGTGATATGGTGATAGTAAGTGTGCCCTCACAATAGGTGTTCAGGCAAAAGCTGAATGTCAGTTGTCAGGTATATTTTATTTTATTTTTTGCTTTTTGGAGGGGGAAAGGTAGGGCAGTTGGGGTTAAGTGACTTGCCCAAGGTCACATGGCTAGTTTTTGTGTTAAGTATCTGAATCCGAATTTGAACTCGGGTCCTCCTGACTCCAGGGCCGGTGCTGTATTCACTGTGCCATCTAGCCATCCCTTGTCAGGTATATTTTAGAAAAAAATGTTCAGAAATAGTTGCACTAAGGGTCACTGGGTGTAGGATTGTGGATTTAGAGCTAAAAGAATCTTAAAAGTCATCTAGTCAAATTCTTTTGTTTTTACAGACTAGGAAATGGACCCAGGTTGTGACTTGCCCAAGGTCATACAGATAGTGTGATAGTAAATAGTAAATAGAATTTGAATCTAGGTTGTTTGTCCAGTGTTCTTTCCACATCACCACTGTGGTCCTTTTAGAAACTGTGATTTTGGGCGGCTAGGTGGCCCAGTGAATAGAGCACCGGTGCTGGAGTCAGGAGGATCTGGGTTCGGATCCAGCCTCAGACACTTAACACAAAAACTAGCTGTGTGACCTTGGGCAAGTCACTTAACCCCAATTGCCCTCCAAAAAGCAAAAAAAATCAAAAAACAAACTGTGATTGTATTTTGTTTCTACTTTTGCCCTAAGAATAATGCCTGATAGCTAAAGTTATATTTTCAATAACTTGCTCCATTTTATAGCTGCCACATCCATTACCACTTCTTTTGAATCTCTGTTAGATAGGTGGGAGGTGGTGGTTGGAAAAGGTGGTGATTTGGAAGAGGAAGCAAGCAAAACCCAAGAGATGGTCATGATTGGATGTCAGGGGATGCAGCAGGTAGAACCTCCTCTTGGCCTTTAGCTTTTGAGAGCCAAGAGAGAGTTCAGCACTAGGTAGTAACAGTGAATCATGTGTCTGTGCTAGTAATTAATGTTCAAATATAAAAACTAAAATGCAGAAGTGGATGTGTGTGTATATATACTTAGGAAAGTAATTAGTATGCACATGTACACACAATTAATATGCTTTCCATACCCTTACCTTATCAGCAAAGGGGAAACTTTAGTAAGAAATGTTTTCATCTCTACATTAGTTTCCTTCTAGTTATTATGGATTAATCCAAGTTCTGTATAGTTTAGTAGAGACAAAGTATTTCAAGGAAAGTTTTACTCAAAAATAAAATAAAATCAATTATAACAGCTAGAAATCAGTTTAAGCATTTAGGTGGCTCTGTGGATAGAGTGCTGGGCCTGAACTCAAGAAGATCTGAGTTAAAATCTGGCCACAGATACTTACTATCTATGTGACCCTGGGCAAGTCACTTAACCCTATTTGTCTTAATCCACTGGAGAAGGAAATGGTAAACCATTTCAAGATCTTTGCCAAGAAAACCTCATGGACAGTATGGTCCACACAGTCACCAAAAATTTGACATGACTGAATAATAACAACAAAAAAATGATTTTAGAAAACAGATTCCCTGTCCTAAGGTAAGGGCAGCTAGGAGGTTCGGGTGGTGCAGTACATAGAGTACTGGGGCTGGAGTTAGGTTAAAATCTGACCTCAGATACTTACTAGCCATGTGACCCTAGACAAGTCACTTAACATTGTTTGCCTCAGTTTCCTCATCTGTAAAATGAGCTGGAAAAGGAAAGGCAAATCACTTGGGATAAAATTTTTTTTAAAGCAGTTGGGATTAAGTAACTTGCTCAAGGTTACACGGCCAGTTATTTCTGGATGTGGTGCTAAGTATCCGAGCCTGGATTAGATCCCAGGTCATCTCTGACTCTGGGGCCGGTGCTCTTACTGCACCACCTGGCCGCCCTTTGGGATAAAATTTTTATAGACAGTTTCTCAGGTAAAGGTCTTCTATCACAAATACATAAATAACTTTGTCAAATTTATAAGAATACAGTTATTCCCCAGTTGATAAATGGTCAAATGATATGAATGGGCAGTTTTTTGGTGAAGTCATCCAAACTATATATAATCATATAAAAATCCTCTAAACCATTATTGATTAGAGAAATACAAATTAAAACAGTTTTGAGATATCTTACACCTACCAGATTTGCTAAAAATGATAGATGTTCTTCAGTTGGTGAATAGCTAAACATGTTATGGTATATGGTTGTGATTGAATACTACTGTACTATAAGAAAGGATGAACAGTTGATTTTAGAAAAATGTGGAAAGACTTGGATGAAATAAGGAAAGGCGAAATGAGCGGTACAAGAGAACATTGTATGTAGTAACAGAAACTTTGTCCTAAGAACAGCTTTGAATGGCTAATTCATCTTGAGTATGATAAGTACTCAAGCCAACTATAAAGGACCTATGAAGGAAGATGCTATCCATCCCAGATATAGTTCTTTATAGTATGTTGTATGTGTATCTTTATATACACACACACACACACGCACACACACATATATAATCTCTTCTAGGGTGGGGAGGGAGGAAAAAAAAGTGTACGGCAAAAAACAACAACAAAAAAGAATTTTGAAATTTTCTTAACTGATAACAATCTTTCTATCTTTCCTCTTGCCTTTCCATACCAAATCCTACTCTTTGTCCTCACTTGTGATCTACAGTCCCAGGTCATGACCCTTGTAGTCATCACTGTCTCCTCCTTTCCCTACCTTGACCCTTTGATCAACCAGTTCAACTCTACATTGTCCACTTTGTTGTGTTTCCTGGTCCCATTATTATATAACCAATTGTGCTCTGCCAAGCCTTAATCCTGAATCACTCCCACCATCTGCTTTCTCTCCTACTCACATGCTGCTTAATGAAGGTGGAGAAAATCACAGTCATTTTGACCGGATCCATTTCTACTCAATTGGGCCCTCATTGCTACTAGACAATCTTTCTCTACCTCCCTTATCAACTCACTGTCTTATTCTCCATAGTGGTTCTCAGTCTTTTCAAACCTCTTATAATTCGTTCTTCCCCTACCCTCTCCTATTTTTTCAGAAAAAATTGAGGCTATTCAGTGAGAGCTTCCTTTTCCTTTTTCCTTACCTCATATTACTCAAATGCCTTTTTACCACTATCTTCTCTACCCCATCTCACATTAAGAGATGGTACCATTCCTTGCCAAGGCAAACCTTTTCTATCTGTACAAGTGATTACATTCCATTCCATCATCTCTAGTATATTGCCCCTTCTCTCTCCCTGCTCTCACTTGTCTTCAGTCTCTCCCTGTCCATTGTTGCTTCCCTACTGCCCACAAACATGCCCAAGGTTCATTCATCTCCTCACTTCCATCTCCACTATTGTCTCATGTTGCATCTTCCCTTTGTGGCTAAACTCCTTGAGAATGTTGTCCACAGTGAGTGCCTCTGCTTCCTTTCCCATCATTCTCAACTCCTTAAAATATGGCTATTGATCTCATCTTTCGACCAAAACTGCTATCTCCAGTTACTGGTGATCTCTTAATTGTCAAATCCAATGGCCTTTTTCCAGTCCTTGCTCTTCTTGCATTCTCTGTAGCCTTTAACAATGTTGATCTCATTGGAGTTGCTTTAATTTACATTTCTTTAATTAGTGATTTGCAACATTTTTTTTCACATGGCTTTTGATAGTTTGGAATTCTTTGAAAACTTCCTGTTATATCCCTTGACTATGTATTCATTAATGGCTTATTAATTTAAATTTGTTCCTTATACATCTTTAAGATGATACCTTAATAAGAGGAATTTACTGCAAAGATTTTTACCCCAATTCTGTTTCTCTTCTCTTTAGCTGCATTGATTTTGTTTTGTAAGAAAATTTTATTCAATCTTTTATATTCAAAATTGCTCTTTTTATCTTCTGTGATACTTCCCCCTGTATGGTCATGAATTCTTACCCTATCCATCCATCAGAAGGGTAATTTTTCCATGCTCCTCCAATATATTTATGATGTTGCCTTTTATGTTTATAACATGTATCCGTTTGGCTCTTGGTGTACCGTGTGAGATGGTTGATCAGTACTTAATTTCTGTTTGTATTTTCCCTGTAGTTTTTGTCATACTAGTAGTAACTATAGTCTTTGGGATTATTGACAGCAGTACTACTGTTGTATGGTTTTTTTTTTCTGTATGCTGTTTATCTAATCTATTCCACTCATTGTTTTCTCTGTTTTTTAATTAAATCAAATAATTTTATAATTATTGCTTTTGGTATAGTTTGAGGTCAGGTACTCATAGGAATACTTTTGAGATTCTCAACTTTTTGTTTCTACAAATGAAGTTAATATTATTTTTTCTTATAATCATTGTGATTGTAAAGTAATCCTTTAGTAGCTTGAATAGTATGATAAAAAAGAATTGTAATTTTTAATATGCTGACTCAGCCTAGTCAAGGATAATTAAAATTTTTCCATTAATTTAGACCCGTCTATATTTCTATAAAGTGTTTTGTAGATTGATTTTTTTTTACTCTAAGCAAAATATGTGTGCCATTAAGTAAATAAGTTTTTAGAAGTATTTTAAGTTAGTGAATATTTTGATATCACAATTCTTAATTACATGTAAAAAAGTATTGGAGCCCTACATGGATTGTGATCAGTCATGTAAAAACTCCCCTCCTTCTCCTGCTCCCCAGTGGGAGGTAGGCAGTGTTAGTATTCCTTTGTAAAGCTTTCTAATCAGTGCTACTTTGGATTTTATTGCAGTGATAGACTTGATAGGACGGTCATTTTTAATTGCTTTTATCTTTTAAATTGATCAGTAAAGTTTCATTCTTTATTTAGATTCCAGCCCCTAAACGAGGAGAAATAGTGAGACAGATTGGGGAAGCCTTGCGACAGAAGATTCAAATCTTAGGAAACTTGGTAAGGTATTTTCAAAGTAAATGTGTCTTAAAAAAAAAAAACACAAACCAACCAACCTATAGTTGCTCGATTTTCCTATTTTGTGTAAGAGTGATTTTTAAAAACCAAACAAATTATAATTTTAAAATGAACTTTATGGATCAGATAGTAGCAAAATGGGTAGGGAAACACAAAATGGATTTTTTGACCTTTTGAAATTGATTCTACAGAATCAAAACTTGATATCTTACCTACTGATACATTCACTATAAATAAATAAGGAAAAAAACATTTAAAGTTGAACATACCAGAACTTCCTGTAGTACTTTGTAGCTATATGTAGCAGCAACCACACGGGCATACCCAGGATGGCTGCTAGCACAGGTCTTGGATCTGCTTTACTAGCAAAGATAACTGTTTAAGGGGTCAACTATCTTTTTAAAATTACATTCACTAGTCCAGGGGAAAAGTTAACACCCTGAATGAACTTCAGAGAAAATACAAACAAAGAAATAAAGACTAGCAGACAGGTTTCTGACTGCCTGAATCAAAGCAATGTTGCTATACACTTTACATACATCCCCGAGAAAACCTTTACATCTCAGCAGTTGGGGAGCTCTGAACATATGGCCACTCAGAATCTTGACCAGGGATTCACAAGATCCTTTTCATAATTGAGCCCCCAAAGCAAAATACCAACTCAGAGTGTGAGTGTGTATATATGAGTGTGTATATATATACACACACACACACACATATATATACACACATATACACACACACACACACACACATATGTATACTTCTCAGAGCCAGAAAGCATCTGACAAGCCCTCTTTACTCAGTGCCTAGTTAGAAATTAGCAAAAGGTGTCAAAGCCTTCCCACAAGCAAGCCTCCCCAAAGCAAGCTTCCTTCAATGGGCTCTACTGTGAGCCCTTTAATGGGCTGGGAAGATCTTAAATCCCATTAACATTACACCATAACACAAGATTTGATATAAAGTGGGTATTTTTAATTTCATTCAAGTGTAGTTTTAAAAATGGAAAAACTACAGCTACCTCATTAAAAGAATTCAGTGGCATGAATCTAGAAGAAATCAGAAGTTCATTTAGTGATTTTTTTATTTTTTGGCTTTTCAGACCTCTCATCTAGTCTGTTGCACTCCTATATGCTTGTATTATAGTTATCTATTGTATATGTTATCTCCTTACTTGCTTGTATGGTCCATGAGGATAGGAACTAGACCCTAATATTTATTTATACTTTCTAGACCAGGAGTGGGGAACCTGTGGTCATGAGGACACATGTGACCTTCCTAGGTCCTCAAGTCCAGCCCTTTGATTGAATCCAAACTTCACAGAATAAATCCTATTGAATTTGCACATTCCCCGCCCCTGTATTAGACCCTAATGTATCTCTGTATACCTTCCTGATCTGTAATGCTATGCTTTCCACATAATAGGTGCTTAGTAAATGTTTGGTAAACTTTTCCTCTATTTCTCAAATCTTTTACTAGCTCCTGCAAAAGGGTTGCATAATCTTGCCTTTCTTGTCCTGGTTTCCACTTCCATCCATTTTATAATATCTTTGCCTAATATGTGATTGCTTTCTCTTTTCTAGGTGTTTTTTTTTTAATTAAAACCGAAGTTTGAAAGATTCATTCATGTTTTAAAATTTTTTAAATTTGTATGTACATAATTTTTATTTTCAGGTATCTTTGGAGATGGGAAAAATCTTAGTAGAAGGGGTTGGAGAAGTTCAGGAGTATGTGGATATCTGTGATTATGCTGTTGGTTTATCACGAATGATCGGAGGGCCCATTTTACCTTCAGAAAGTAAGCAAGTAAAAAATATCATGATAAAATCTGCTAACTACAATCATAAATCCTTCTAATAAAATCATCAGGTTAGCAAATAAACTGAGTTACTTAGGAAGATACAAAGTTAACCAAAAATTTTCTAGATACCATCATATTTGAATGTGTAATTAATCTGCTTGTTGAAGAGGATGGGGAAAACTCTTCATATATAGTTAGTATAAGCTTAACTATGTATTTATCTGATGGACTCTGTTCGTTAATTTTCTACATTTGAGAACATGTGTATTTAAAAATGTTGATCTGGAGAATTAGAAAGTACATCCACTGTTGCTATGATATCCTACAAAGGAGCAAATAATTTGGATTACTACTTCTAGAATTTTAAGCAAATACCGGGTTAACCCAAAGGTTTTTATTTTATTTTTTAGTAAAAAAAAAAAATGCTGTGCAACTGGGAAATAAGATATGCAGGCACTGGGGTATGGAGATCCATCTTGTCCTATTGAAAAGTCTGAGCGGGGATGGCAGAGGATATAAGAGAGAGCAGATTGGGGGAGGGGGTGTTCAGTGGGATCTCTGTTTTGGGGTGGAGAGTAGGGGAAAGATGGGGAGAAAATCTGTAACTCAAAATCTTGTGGAAATGAATGTTGTAAACTAAAAGTAAACAAAAAAAAATGCTGACTTTGTGCCAGGCAGAGGAGTATAAAGGTGACTGCCTTTAAGAAGGTTACATTCTTTTGGGAAAACATGTACGTATTATGCATATAGAATAAATACAATGTAGTGACAAAGAAAAATATTTAATACCATACTCTTCATTTTAAACATCTGAGAAACCATTATATCTTATTCTATATAAAGTGTTCTACTTGGAGAGAGAAATGTGAATTCTTTCATGCTCTAACATGGTGACTGACACAAGACACTTTTGAAGCAACATTTATTTGAGTCTTGAATAGCACACAATTCATATTACTGTAGAGAATATGTCTTAAGAGTAGTAGATTTTGGGGTGGCTAGGTGGTGCAGTGAATAGAGCACCAGACCTGGAGTCAGGAGGACCAGAGTTCAAATCCGGCCTCAGACACTTAACACTTACTAGCTGTGTGACCTTGGGCAAGTCACTTAACCCCAATTGCCCTGCTCTCCCCCTTCCAAAAAGGAAAAAAAAATAAAGTTAAGAGTAGTAGATTTTCATCTCCTAGAACAGTAATCATTGAAATCTTTTCGGGAAAGCCCCTGAAGAATCATCCTCTTAAAACAATTCCTTTTCTGACCTTTCTCTTCAAAGGTTCTCTCCCCTGAATAATCATACCTACTCCAAAGTAATCAAAGAGACTTCCTCTCACTAATCAATATTTTAATCCTTCAGGAAATATCATTAGGTGGGTCATTACTCTGATGCTTTCAGAGGAAAAAGCAATGTTCTAAACTAAAGGGAAGATGTTTCTTAGTCTGTGTCCAGTTACCACCTGTAATCCATTTTTTTGAGCTTTAGCTTTTCTTCCAGACCTTTTATAACTTTCCTATGAGAAGTGATTAGGTCTAAGAAAAGGGATGGAGGGCAATAGTGGAGAGGAGGGCATTGCTTCCTGAGAAGTTTAAGTACCCATAACATTTCCTTCCTTATTTAGGCTGCAGAAATATTGATTAATATTTCAGTTGAGCTAAAAAATGGGGTTATGATTCCATACTAGTTAGGGAGGTTATGCCCCAGCAGTTGGAAGGAGCTTTTTTTATTGTGGTTTTTAATTTGGGGTTTTTATTCTTCCCACTCAGGACCTGGCCATGCCCTCATTGAACAGTGGAATCCTTTGGGCTTAGTTGGAATCATCACTGCATTCAACTTCCCAGTGGCTGTATATGGCTGGAACAATGCCATTGCTCTGATTTGTGGGAATGTCTGCCTTTGGTAAGACTTGTGGTTTCCTTTTCCTTTTCTTTTTTTTACAAAACAACTTCAGAAGTGCAGGTTATAACATTGTCTACCTTTCCATGCACATTTGTGCTTTATTTGGTTTATATTTATGATTTTCAGTGTCTTTCAGTATATCGGTATATACCTTTGAGGTATCACAATTGTGAAGGTGTTGAGGAATCAGTATACAAGGTTACTGAAGGAGGAGAAAATGCCAAAGGTTTAACAAAAAAGCTTTAGATTTTATTAATACTGAAAAAATGGCCAAGAGGAAGATTCTGGGAAGATGGTGCAGTGGGTTAGAAAATTCCTAGCTCTCAAGATTTTCCCCCACAAAAGAGTTAAAATAGCACCTTAGGGCGAACAAAGTGTGGGTAGAGATAAACAAGAACAGGGACATAATCTGGGCCCTCTTTGGACCATTTGAGAACATCCATAGGAAAAATTTAAGAGCAGGTTTTGTTCCTGTGAAGAGTAAACACCTCCAGGCTAGTTTCCCTTTTTAACTGGCAGGGGCTAGCCTCTTAAACAACAAGCAGCAAGCCCTGGGGTTAGTTGGTTTGAAAGGCTGCTTAGGCTCCAGCCACTGGAATTTTGTTGGTGCACTGAGCCCAGAAAGATCAAAGGAAGCTTGGGTGACCAGGAACACCAGAGACCCAGCTGTACTTTGGAGCCCAAAATATCATACCCTGCAAAGTTAAATATCCTGAATGGAAAAAAAAAATGGACATTTGATAAATTCTCAGACCTCCAAGACTTAGTTAAAAAAATCCTGAACTTAATGGAAGATTCAGCATAGAAGAACCAAGAGAAATTTAAGGTATATAACAAAGACTGAATATAAGGGACCCATAAGAACAGACTGTTTACTTTTTATATATGTAAAATGTAAAATGGACATCTAAGATTCTTATCAATAATTGGGTAGTTTATAAGAAAGATTGTGGTGAATCTGAGAATGATAATGAATTTAAAAAGTAAAACCATTTAGGAACAGCTTAAAAGAGTAATTGTTTGAAGTGCAAAAGGGAGATTAATACAGAGGAATCAGATTGGGGAGAAGGGCTGGTAGTTCTGGTCATCTACTTTCATCAGGAATGGGTTTAAGAAGGAACAATACATATAGGGGCATAGGGAGGGAGGAGAGGACAAGGGGGGAATCTTTAGAGGGGAGGGTGACAGAATAGGTAAATAGGGGTATAGGAAGGTGTTTAGATTTATGGGAAGGGGAGGATAGGAGAGGGATCCTTGGAAGAGGGGTAGGCAAGTCATAGGAGGGCAAGGTAGTGGATAGAAGTAGAGGAAGCAGAACAGATAGGAAATAAGAAATATAATCATACAAAAAAAAAAACCAAAGGTCAGGAGTAGAATATGTTTGGGAAAGTATATATCTCTGTATGTCAGTATGTGTGTGCCTGCTGTTTGGTGTTTATGAAAAGGCACTTGAAAGGCAGAGCCAAGATGGCAGACTGGTAGGAAGCTCTACAGCTGAGTTTCTTTTCCATAAACCTTTAAACAGCTCTAGAAAATGCTCCAGACTGAATCCTGATGGGGGATATTCCAGGAAAAGTCATAATGAGTCATTTGTTTGGTGCCACTCAGTGAGTGAGATGGAGAAGTCCACAGTCACTGGGCATGGAGTTTGGCCAGGAGCACTCCAGCTCTTAGGAAGAGGCTGTGCACCAGGGCAAGAGGAGGTCCCAGATCCATACAGGGCACTCTTAGACACATCCCAGGATACTGTTGTGGGGACAGGTGTGAGTTGCTAGCCTGGTTGCCCACTACTCAGTTCTAGGTCACAAAACTAGGTTGGATTGAGAAACGAACCAGTGTCTAGTGGTGGTATTCCCAGGAAGGGAGGCCCTGCGAAGTGAACCAAGAAAGGAGAAAGTTCAGAAGCTAGTAGCAGCAGTGTGGTGCAGAGCCTCGGTATGCCAAGTTCAGAACAGGGTATCATTTCTAGCATCTAGCTCAACTTACAGAGGAAGGGCAGGAATCACAGACCAAAGGAGAACCTATAATTCTGCCACTCTGAACCAAAAGAGCTTCTCAGCTGACTGATAGGGGCTGTCTAGCAGCAGTCTACTCTTGCTCAGACCCAAACTCAGGTCAGTCACTTGCAGAGTTCAGAGGGCAGTAATCACACCATTCTGGGAGCACTGAAAGTTTTTAGTTCCTTAGACTGAAGTGTCTCTTAGAAAGCAATAGTGGGACTAGCCTAGAACTTCTCTTCTACAGTGCCAAAGACTAGGTGGTGCAGTGACTAAAGTACCGACCCTGGAGTTAGGAGGACCTGAGTTCAAATGTGGCCTCAGATACTTAACACTTACTAGCCATGTGACCTTGGGCAAGTCACTTAAACCAAATTGCCCTGCCTTCCCCCCTTCCAAAAAACAAAACAAAACAAAAAGATTAGGTCAAACATGACAGTGAAGAGAAATATAAAAATATAAAAAGTGAACAAAGATAAAGTGCTTACATTCAAATGTTGGGAGGTGATACACATGTCCTCTCTGAACCTTATCACCATTGATCATAAAGGAAGTTCAATTACACAAGGCTAGAGCAAAGAGAAGAGGAATACAGCTGGGGAGGAAGAAAAAGGGAGGTTAGGAAAAAAATCATCTCATAATCAGAATATGCAAGTAGAAAACTATATAAAAAGGAGGAGGGGTTAAGTGTTTGACACTAGAACCTCACTCTCATCTGAACAGATCAAAGGAGGGAAAAATGCACCTACACAGCTGGGTATATAAATGTATTTTATTAAACAGAGAAATAGGAGGGAAAGGAGAGAAGAGGGAAGGGGGGATTATAGAGAGGGCAATTTAAAGAGAAATTAGTCCTATGCAGAACAAAGTCTAACGACATATAAAAACATTTATAACTCTTTTCAAGGTGGTAAAGAATGGTAATCTTAGGGGGGTGACCTTAAATTTGGGAATAGACAAATAAATTATGGTATACAAATATTATGTAATAACTGTTAAGCTGAACTCTTATCATGTAATGACCAGCCATGGTTCCTGATGACTGTTTATGGAATATGTTACCTACCTTCTAATAGAGAAGTGAAGGAATCAGAATGAGATAAAATTTTTTTGGACATGGTCAATGTGGAAAATTGTCTCGATTGATCGTGTTTATAAAGGGTTTTGTTTTTCTTTTAAAAGAGAGAAAATAAAAAAAATGATAGCTCTAAAGGAAAAAAATCAGAAAACAAATGAGTTATGGAAGGAAGAATTTGAAAGGGCTGTTCAACACAAGGTGTATAAAACCTTGCCCCAGCAACATGTTATGTAAAAATTTGAATGGATTGAACAGAAGCCAGTGACTCCATATAACAACAGAAAATACTAAAATAAAGTCAAAAGCGTGAAAAAAAGAAGAAAACATAAGACGTCTTATAGGAAAAACAAATGGTAGGAAAATATCAAGGAAAGATATTTAAAGACGTCATAAAAGGAAACTTCTTATTTCTTCTAGAACTAGAGGGCAAAGTAAAACCAGAAAGGCTCCTCCTGTCACTTCTTGAAAGAAACTCCAAAATGAAAATTTTCTTGAATATTGAAGCCAAGATCCAGAGCTCCCAGGTCAAAGTAAAAAAAAAAAAAAGGCTCCAACCAGTCAGATATAAAGAATTCAAGTTACAGTCAATTCTCCTTTAAATTCTTGTTTTGAAAACAAGCAAATTTGTTCAGCAGAATTGATGTATCAGTGCACACCAATTTCACATTTACTTATACGTGATTTCATTCTTAAGAAACAGTGAGAATGTGGAAAACTGCACACCTTCAAAATAATTCACCTGCTGCAGCCTTTCTGAGGCCTACTTCCACAAGTCAGCTTCAGGTCCAAAGTGCCATATTTATGGTGTTTCCTCTGGTTCAGTAGGAACTATGGACAAAGGAAAGTTGTTCTGAACCCATGAACTCCTCTCCCTTTCAGTTATTACTATCAAGTAGTTTATTACATTCAAGATTAAAAATAATAATAGTACTTTTATTTTCATTCAGCCCAAACTGTTTTATAGAAGGAAAAAGGTCTAGAGAAGTTGTGACCTTGCCAATGGTCAATAACTCACTTTACTAGTATTCTCTGAAAGAATTTAGTCAAATAAGGAGCTACCAAAATAATTGAAGCCGAACTGCTTTCTATTTACGCTCTTAATTGCATGCCAGGAAGCCATTTTTCTTGTAACTGTTATTTGCATTCAAAGATTATCTTTACAGATAAAAGTCAGACAGCTTCCCATGAAGAAGTAGAAAGAACTAGAACCTGCTGATAAGTTATCGATCTAACCATCTTACTTTTCTTAGAGTAATCTGATGTAGAAAAGCAAAGTAAATCTGCTTCCCTTAGCCTTCTCAGGTATGTTTTGGGAATAGAAAATCTGGAAATATTTCCTTTTAGTCAAGTTTGTATTGGCAAGACCAGGGTAAGTCACCTAGGAAACCATTGGCCAAACATGGAAGCTGGATTTGAAGGTGATAGTTGTTTCTAAGTTAGAATGCTTGCGACCTCTTGGAGGGACATTAAGAGCTTAAATCCTAAGTTCACTTATTTTCCTTTAAAATAGCTTTGGAAGTGACTTGATTCTCATTAATGACATCATTTTTGTTTTTTATACCAAATGACTGAATAAAATTAAATTTCTTCCTTTTCTTCTAAAGGAAAGGAGCGCCGACAACTCCGCTCATTAGTGTAGCTGTCACAAAGTAAGTGTGTGTGTGTGTGTGTGTGTGTGTGTGAATTTCTTTTGGTGAGGGGCCACGGTTTATCTGTACTTTGTCTTCCCTTCCTACCACCTTTGGTGCCTAGTATACTTCGTAAGTATACCAAGTATATTTCTCTGCATAACTGAATGATAAACTGCTCTTCCTAAAGTAAAGATGTGAACTTTGTTCTTTTCCTGCTACCACTTCCACTTCGTTCCCGTCCCCCAGTAGACTTTAGTGGCTCCTTATTGCCTTCAGGATCAAATACAGAATGTTCTGTTTGGCATTAAAGTCCTTCATAACTTAGCCCCCTCTTAGCTTCTCAGTGTTCTTACATCTTATTCCCTGCCGCCTCCTCTTTGATCCTCTGGCCTTCTGACTGTTCCATGAATAAGACCTTCAGATCTTTTAGTTTTCAGCATTTTCTCTGGCTGTTCCCCATGCCTGGAATATTCTCTCTCCTCAAATCTGCTTTCTGACTTCCTTACTTTCTCTAAGGGTCAACTAAAATCTCTTATTTTCTGGAAGCCTTTCCCAACTTTTCTTAATTCTAGTGCCTTCTCTCTATTAGTTATTTCCTATTTATTATGTTTATAGCTTGCTTTGTATATATTTACTGGCATGTTATCTCCCTTGTTAGATCATAAGCTCCTTGAGGGCAGGGGCTATCTTTTGCCTTTTTGTATTCCTAGTGCTCAGCACAGTACCTGTAAGCATATAGTGGGTGCTTAATAAATACTTATTGATTGATTGAATTTTGATTTGATCCAAACCACATAAATATGATAGGTACTGGGTTTCATATCTAATGTAACTTATCTAAACATGGAGCTTAGCCTGTGGATGTCATTGCCTAAAACTGTAAGGTTGGAATTCTGCAAAAAATCTGAAAGGGGTCATCTGTAATTACCTGAAAGGTAATATTTATTTACATGTTCAAAGATGGACATGTGAATGATAAAGAGAAAAATCTAGTAGTTTTGAAGATAAAATTTTAACATACAATGCTTTTTGTTATTTAAGACATAAACTCTTGGAAAGGCAAAAGGAACTAGGTAACTATCAGTCACTTAATTCTCCATGTCATATAACCTAGCATATAATTTTGAATTAGAGTACTTGAGTTCAAATTCTGGTTATGCTGTGTGACCTTGAGATAGTAAGTTAAAATTGCTGTATAATTTTTTCCTCCTAAAAATGGAGTTGTATTAGATGATCTTTAGGATTTCTTCTAATTCTAAATTCTATAACTTTGTATTGTGTTTATAGGGGGTGAAGAGGTTTGGATACCTTTTGGGTGTTTGTTTACAAAAACAGTGTCAGGAATTAATTATTCCTTATGCCAAAGTATGAGTATTAGAGCAACCAGTATTTAATATAGCAGATTTTCTTTTTTGTTTAATTTTTGTTAACTCTAATTCTTAATGGAGGTTGGGAGATTTTTTTCAAGTTTGTGGTGAGATCTTTATACTTAGGGATTTGTTACTATCAGAGATGTTTCTTGCAGGGATCAAAATACTGGGACAAGTTAAGGAATAGAAACTAGAAGGGAAAGTAGTATGGATTAGTGAGTTCTGATGATAGAACAGAGATTCTATAGGTAATGAGTTGGCAATGCCACTCCCAGAGGAATGACAAGGAAAATCAGTATAAACATTTGAATTTGAAACAGCATTCTAGGTAAAGAAGGAAGGAGTTTGGGAAAACTTGACCTTTTAAAAAAAATTGGTTCAGAAACTTACTAATGCATCTTTTCTTTTCTTTTTTTTTTTTTTTAAAGCAATCGGGGTTAAGTAACTTGCTCAAGGTTACACGGCAAGTTATTTCTGGGTGGGTGCTAAGTGTCTGAGCCTGGATTCGATCCCCAGGTCATCCCGACACTGGAGCCGGTGCTCTTACTTGCTGTGCTACCTGGCCGCCCCTAATGCATCTTTTCTTTAGGATAGTGGCCAAAGTTTTGGAAGACAACAATTTACCTGGTGCAATCTGTTCCATGACATGCGGTGGTGCTGATATTGGGTATGTTCGTTCTTCCTTCAATGAAAAGTTAACCTAAGGAATCTCATGCTATGTAAGGAAAAATAGTAGACTGGGTTACTTTATGAATTTATGTGTTCTTTCTTACTAGAAGTCTTCAGACAAAGGCAGGATAACCACTTGTTAAAAATGTTATAGAACAAATTCTTGTTTCAGAAACTAGATGACATCCAAGTATCCCTTAATATTCAAATTCTGAAAGATGATGCTAGAAGTAAATGCATTTCTCCAGAAAAAAATGAAGCCATGACTAACGAAAGGTTGAAATACTGAATTTTTTGGTATATTATGGAATAAATAGGATTTTGTAAGCTATGTTTGTAATCAAACCTCTATTTCTAACATTGTTCCTTTTTTTTCTTTTCTTTGTTTTCTTTTAAAAAAATTTTAAAAACTAATTGATTTCCTTCTAGTTTTCAACATTCACTGCCATAAGATTTTGAGTTTTTAATTTTCTACACCTCCCTCCTTCCCAAGACAGTGTGTAGTCTGATATAGGCTCTACATATACATTCATATTAAACAGATTTTCACATTAGTTATGTTGAAAAGAAGAATTAGAACCAATGGAAAGAACCATGAGAAAGAAGAAACAAAACAAAACAAAAAAAGATCAAATAGTATACTTTGATCTGCATTCAGGCTCCATTAGTTATTTCTCTGGATGTGGACAGCATTTTCCATCATGAGTCTTTTGGAGTTGTTTTAGATCCTTGCATTGCTGAGGAGAGCTAAGTCTATCAAAGTCTATCTAGCATTGTTTCTATATGAAAATGCATTTTAAGCTCCAGGTAGTCCCCTTACAACTTTGGGAACATATTGCTTTAAACCATTATATGAATTGGGTCCATCCTTTGTTATAATGGAGTTAGGACTATTGATGTAGTTAGGAGTATAAGAAATTGACTCAGATGTCCAAACTTTCTTTTTTTTTTAAAGCAATCAGGGTTAAGTAACTTGCTCAAGGTTACATGGCCAGTTATTTCTGGGTGTGGTGCTGAGTATCTGAGCCCAGATTTGATCCAGGTCATCCTGACACTGGAGCCAGTGCTCTTACTTGCTGAGCCACCTGGCTGCCCCTAAGCAATTGGGGTTAAGTAACTTGCTCAAGGTTACACGGCCAGGTGTTTCTGGGTGGGTGCCAAGTGTCTGAGCCCGGGATTCGATCTCCAGGTCATCCCAACACTGGAGCCAGGACTCTTATTCGCTGTGCTACCTGGCCGCCCCGATGTCCAAACTTTCTGATCTAGAGGGATTACTTGTTAGGCATATGTCAAAAGGCCAAAGACAAAAAATTTCCATTTACACCAAAATATATACACCAACATTTTTTAGTAGTTAAGAAATAGAAATGAAAAAGGGAAGTGGATAAAGAAATTGTGGTACATGAATGTGAAGGAATATTAACTGGATATATGATGAATATAGAGATGTCTAGGAAGATAAGATCACATATTTCTGTATTTATTTTCAAATAAATATGATTGACAATATCCATATCCTTTGAACCAGAAATTCTGCTGCTAGACATATAACACAAATAAGCCAGAGATGAAAAGAAAAGCCATATATACATTAATATATTTATAGTAAGGGGTGGCTAGGTGGCACAGTGAATAGAGCACCAGCCCTGGAGTCAGGAGGACCTGAGTTCAAATCCAGCCTCAGACATTTAACACTAGCCATGTGACCTTGGGCAAGTCACTTAACCCCAATTGCCCTGCCCTCCACCCTCAAAAAAGAAAAAAAAAAGAAAAAAAACTTTTATAGCAGCAGAGAAACAAAATACATGCCTACCAATTGGGGAATGACTAAAAAAATTATGGCATATGAATGTTATGGAATATTGCAGTGTGTTAAGAAGTTAAGAATATGATGCATGCAAAGAAGCATGGAAAGATGTATGAAGTAATGAGTAAAAAAGTAAGCAGAACCAGAATAAAATTCTTCACAATGATTACAACAATATTAATGTAAAGAATAGGCACCAGAAAAACCTGAAACTGTGTAATTATAATAAACATGCCATGGAAGGAGATAAGAGGAAATATACTTCCTCCCTTCCTTTCAGAGCTATGGAGCCTCATATATAAAGTTACATGAATATGTAACCTTATGTAATGTGTTGGTTAGTTTTGCTGAATTGCTTTTATGCTTTAGCACAAGGAATGACCAAGGGGAATGGAAATGACCAGAGTGATTGCCAAATTTTTCTTAATTGTTTATTGTTGCCCCATTTCATCTGTTAAAATAGATCTGTGGCTTTTCCTTTTCAGCACAGCAATGGCCAGAGATGAACGGGTAGATCTGCTGTCCTTCACAGGAAGCACCCAAGTGGGAAAACAGGTGTCAGTCATGGTACAGGAGAGGTTTGGTGAGTGGATGTTCTAGCAACCATCTTTCTTTGAACATTGAATGTGGCCTTTTCTCCACTTATACTGCTTCTATGGAAATCTGTGGAGAATTTGGAAAGATCCAAGTGAAAGAAGGGGTTGCATAATTATCTTATTTAGTTTTTAGATCTAGCTGACACCAAAGCAAACTTTATAGGTTGCCAAAGACAGGCTTTTCCTGAAGAATATTTGTTAAATTGGCCTGTATTGTATTGGCTAGGCAGACGACCCTCCTATTTGCTTAAAGTCAAATCTATAGACAGATATTATTTTTTCCCCTCTCTTTTATTTTTTAGTGTATGTCATTCATTTACACAAGACTTTGAGTTACAAATTTTCTCCCCATTTTTCCCTACCCACCACCCCAAAAGAGTGATCCCACTGAATATCCCCTCCCCCAATCTGCTGTCTTCCTTATCTTCCCCCGTGCCCGCTCCTACTTTCTAGTAGGGCATGATGGATCTCTGTGCCCCAGTGCCTATATATCTCATTTTCCGGTTACATGTAAAATAATAATAATAATAATAATATGCACATATATTTTTAAACATTTGATTTTAAAACTTTGAATTCCAGATTCATTCCCTTCCTCCCTTGTTACCCACCCTCCCAGGGAAGATAAGGAATTCAGTATAGGTTGTACATGTGTAGCTATGCAAAACATTTCCATAGTGTACATATTGTGAAAGACTGACTATGTTTCCCTCCCTCCTATCCCACCCCCCACTTGTTCTTTACTTTGATCCTGTCCCTTCTCAAAAGTGGGTGCTTCCAACTTCCCTCCCCCCCATCCTGCCTTCCCTTCCATCATCCCCCCTCTCAAACCCTTCCCCTCTACTCTCCTGTAGGGTGAGATACCCTATTTAGTGTGTATGTCATTCCCTCCCTAAGCCAAATTCAATGAGAATAAGATTGACTCATTTCCTTTTGCCTTCCTGCTCCATTGTAACAGTTTTCCCTTTCCTCTTTTATATGAGATAATTTACCCCATTCTGTCTCTCCCCATCTCCTCTAATTACATTCCTCTCTCACCTCTTAATTTCACCTTTTAAGTATCATTCCTTCCTATTAAATTGGTCCTGTGCCCTCTATCTATGTATACCTGTAAATATATATACACACGTTCACATATGTATTTATATGTCCATATGCCCTCCTATATAGATATATATGTATGTATACATATATACACACACACATATACACATTTCTATTCCCTTCAACTATTCTCATACTGAGAAAAGTTTCATAAGTGTTGCAGCAAGCACCCCAGTGTCTCCAGGGTGCCTGCTCACACAGGTTCTTGGATCTGCTTTGTTAAAGGAAAGCAACTCAAAATGGGTTAACAAGCTTACTTTAATCAGTCAGACATATATCGTTTACCTTGTTCAGGAGAAAAGGTCAGCACCCTGAACCTCAAAGTATACAGGCATAATTATCAAGACAGAAACATCAAGTAGACAGATTTCCAAACTGTCCAACCATTACATCCATACCCAGTCAACATCTGGGTTTCCACATTCTGGGTTTTTCAAAGCCGGGGGACTCTCAACAACGGCTTCCCAGAATTCAGATCAAATCACAGAATACTTCTCAAAGTGAGTCCCAAAACAAAGCTACACATCAGGGCTTATATAGCCTTCTCCTGGCTCAGAGAATGTAACAACCTTATTGACTCACTGGCCAATCAAGAAGTATCTACTGAAAAACAAGCCTCCCACCCCAGGCTTCAGGTGCACATTAGCCTAGGGGCAGGGAAGATCTTCAAAATTTACATTCTTATTACAATAAGTTACAATTATCGTTTTTCCATGTAGAAATATAAGTAGTTCAACTTTGATAAGTTCCTTATGATTTCTTTTCCCTGTTTACCTCCTCATTCTCTTGCTTCTTGTATCTGAATGTCAAATTTTCTATTCAACTCCGGTTTTTTCATCAAGAATGCTTGAAAGTCCTCTATTCCACTGAAGGCCCATATTTTCCCCTGAAACATGATACTCAGTTTTGCTGGGTAGGCGATTCTTGGTTTAAATCCCAGATCCTTAGACATTGAGAATATCATATTCCAAGCCCTTCGATCCCTCAGTGTAGAAGCTGCCAGGTCCTGAGTTGTCCTGGTTGTGTTTCCACAATATCGAAATTATTTCTTCCTGGCTGCATGTAATATTTTCTCCTTGATCTGGGAATTCTGAAACTTGGCTATAACATTCCTAGGGGTTTTCTTTTTGGGATCATTTTCAGGAGGTGATTGGTAGATTCTTTCAACCTCTATTTTGCCCTCTGGTCCTAAAACATCAGAGCAATTTTCCTTGAGAATTTCTTGAAGGATGATTTCTAGGTTCTTTTTTTGATCATGGCTTTCAGGTAGTCCAATTATTTTTAAATGATCTCTCCTGGATCTATTTTCCAGGTCAATATATTCTTAGTATAACAGAACGCTGGGCTGGCCTCTTCCTGCCAGCCTGCTGGGCTGTCATCAGCGGGAGGTTAGCTTCTCTGTGTTATTTTGTTGGGTTCTGTAGCTCCAAAGTTTGTCTAGAGTCATTTTTTACATGATTTGGAGGAAGTGGCATCTGTAGCTGCACAGAAGTCCTGTTTCTACTCCACCATCTTAACTCTGCTCCTCACCCCCTCCGACAGATATTATTAATGACACGCTTTGGGAAGGAGGAATCTCCTCCTTACTGGGAAAAAATGTGGTTACCTCTTAAATTATGTGGCTGTAAATAGGAGTTGCAGATAAATTAAGGAAAAAATTAATTAGCTTGTCCCAAATTACTAATATCATTTTTTCTGGGTGTATAACAGCAAATTGAGTAAAAGTTCTAGAGTACTCAGCAGTATTATAGTATATATAGTATATATATTCATCTCTTAATTTTGCTGAACAGATATTTTAGACACAAGATCTGAATAGATTTTGCCAAAGAAGGGGAAATACAACCTTGCTTTTCTTTCTCTTAAGGATCAATGAAAAGGAAAAGTATTATTCATTGGGGTCAAAGTAAAGGACATTAATGTTAGAGATAATGTCTTATTTTTTGGTATCTCCTGGCAAGATTCTGTGTGTCCTGCACATAGGAGATACTCTATAAGCATTGTTTCTGATTTAACTGCTATGATTGGGGTCACTAAGCAGTGACTTAGTATTTCAGTAACTATTCAGCTGATCTAGTGCAGTCCTGGTGGAGAAATGACCATAGCATTTGGACTGTTTTCCTTTTTTTTTTTTGTCAGGGAGAGAGAAAGGAAAGTTTGGACTGTTTTCCTTTCTAAAATAATAGAGGCGTGTCAGTGGTATTTCGACATAGAAAAATTTAGCTTTGATTATTTTAAGTAAATTAGATTAAATAAGTCAGCAGAAGAATACAAGGTAAATATGTAAATGTATTCATTCAAGGGGTAATAAATCTGTTGGGAAAAGGATCCCTGGGACACGAAAAACAAAGGGACTTAACTTTTTTGTTTCTTTTTAAGGGAGAAGTTTGTTAGAGCTTGGAGGAAACAATGCTATTATTGGTAAGTATGATAGCATTTTTCTTATTTATTCAAATTAGCTGGATTAGTAACTGAATTATCCCTCTGGGTTGATAGGAAGTTATAGAAGTTATCTACTCTTTCATTATGAGAAGTCGTGTGTGTGTGTGTGTGTGTGTGTGTGTGGGTGTAAAGTCGTGTGTGTGTGTGTGTGTGTGAGAGAGAGAGAAAGAGAGAGAGAGAAAGAGAGAGAGAGAGAGAGAGAGGGAAAGAGAGAGATTCATATCTTTAAGACCTTTTGCTTGACCATAAAAGAAGATATGTATATATACTGAAGATGAGGATAGGCTGGGAGGAAAAAAATTAAATTATCAATTAAAATTTCCCAGGTTTTTCTCAGTTTCACCTTCCTTATTCTTTACAGTGATAAGTTGCTATTGCATTCATATACCTCAATATGTTCAACCAGTCCATGAATGATGGGCACCAATTTTTCTTAACAGTGTAAAAAAAATCGACTATTTTGGGGCAGCTAGATGGCGCAGTGAATAGAGCACTAGCCCTGGAATCAGGAGAACCTCAGTTAAATCCAGCCTCAGACACTTAATACAAAAACTAGCCGAGTGACCTTGGGCAAGTCACTTAACCCCAACTGCCCTCCAGAAAGGAAAAAAAAAATCGACTTTTTTTAGCTAAAGAGCTCAAGACTCATTATCTCTTTGTGACTTATTTATTGCTTTAGAATTTGAAAACTTTAGTTTGTTTCTAGTATTAGTTTGTCCTCATCTTGTTTGAGGAGAGAGGACTTACTGCTGGTGGACAGAATTAGGATTGATGGGTAAAAGATATAGTAGACAGAGACTTATCAGTTCATGAGGAAATAGCAGAACTGTATTACCTTAAGAAATAGAAGAATTGTATTACGTTAATTATCTGAGAACCTGGGTAGAGAATTAATAAGGAAATTGTTAAATAGTTTAAAAGAGGGATGGCCCCCTTACTTAAACTGATGTGGGTTCATTCTTCCCTAAACTCTGCTGCATAAGGTTTGTTTATCATTGTGATTGTTATCCTATGCTTTTAAGTAGAACCTTTCTTCCGTGAAATATATTTTTCTGACTTAAAAAAACTAGTAAACTCATCCCTTTTTTCCTAAATAAGGAGGATTTCTGTATTTTCAAATAAAAGCATTACTGCTTTAACAGGAGTTCAAATAGCTTTTATATACTCTGCTTGTAGTTGCTAAGTGCTCTACTATTTTTTCTAGTTGTTCTGTCATTTGGTTATATCTGACTCTTTGTGACCCCATGGACCATAATTGTTCATGGGGCAAAGATACTGGAATGGTTTGCCACTTTCTTCTTAAGTGGATTAAGGCAAATTATTTGATTTGCATAGAGTCATACTGCTAGTGAATGTCAGAGACTCGATTTGAACTCACATCTTATTCCAGGCCCAGCTCTCTATCCCCTGGGCCATCTAGCTGCCTCCGTTTATTCTAATTAACAGTAAAGAGAGTGCATTGTTGTATTTTTTTTATATCTGTTTTGGCCTATTTCCTGCATACTTTTCCTCCAAGTTTTTGAAGATGCAGACCTCAGTTTAGTTGTACCTTCAGCTCTTTTTGCGGCGGTGGGGACAGCGGGTCAAAGATGTACAACTGCTAGACGACTGGTAAGTGTATCTGTTTAAGCTACATGTAACTAAGTCTTGAGCCCTAAGCCAACTTTGCTTTTTTAATCCCAAATTCAGGGTCAGTTTACTACTTTATAGTAAGATGCTACAGTGCCTGCATACAAAATGAATCCTCCAGAAGAAATTGAGCAATGTCCCTAAAAAGAACAGTATAAAATGATTATATTGTGAATTGAAATGTGGGTAGTATTGGGTTCCTTTCAGATAACCTTTTTTCTTTTTATAAAAATGGTATTTTGAAACTTTTAAAACCTTTAGGGACTGTTGTGGCTTTTCAGTTCATTCATAATTTCTTTTTTCTCTGTAAATGACATAATTTAGAACACATGTGGAAATGCATTTGGCAGCTGCTCCTGCAGGTCTTAGCTACTGAAGCCCCAGAAAGAAAGTTCTTGTCACCAAAGTCCTTGGCATTGTCAAATAGTTCAATAATCAGAATTGGAAGTGATTTTTGTCAGTGGAATTGACATTATAGAAGCCCCGTGTTACTATCTGTTTTGCCATTGCACCCTAGGGACCATTGGACTTTTCCATGTGGTGTGTAACTGAAGCCTTTCATGTATTGTCTTCCCTATTAAAATTTGACTTACTTGAGAGAAAGAACTGTTTTACTGTACCAGTAAAGTGTACATAGTAAAGCCTTAATAAATGTTTTCATTCATTCTTTTAGATTGTTTTGCACAGGATTAGAAAAGAAATTTAGAGATTATAGAGTTAGGAAACAGATCTAAAGAGGTTAACTGACTTGCCTAGTGTCATAAGCACAATTTAATTTCATTTTGTGAAATTTTGGAAATTCAGCTTCATTTCTGGGCAATTCACAATAACTAGATTTTGTTAGTGTATAATACCTTGATTTGATACAACTGTCTATTCTTGTGTGATATTTATGATCATATCTTTAATACGGTTGAGAAAATTTTGACTAGGTACAAAATTTATAACATTCATCTTTATTATTCTGGTGGGTTTTTGAAGCTTGGCAGAGTGGTTTCATCACTATTAGGAAAATTTTTCTGTAGTTTTCTTTCTCTGATTTGTCTCCCCTTGACTTAAGGCTTAAGATCATATTTGTATCTGCAAGAGTTTAGGATGGTGCCCCTTTTTCTTATTATTGCAAACAGTTTATATAGTATTGGAAGTAATTGTTCTTTGAATTTTGTACTGGTTTTCACGTAGAATGAATTACCATTTAAGTGAAAGCTAATATTGAAGTGACAGAGTTATTTTTAAAAGGGCAAAAATATCACCATAATAATAACAGAGAATAATATTAAAATTTGTAGAGGTATAATTAAAATTTTAACAAATAAAAAAAACAAACTTGTGAAATATATTTTTTATTTCTGTTCATTGTTTTTGGAAATTGTAAATAGTGAAACCTTTTTAAATTAGAGGACAGTAAAAAAGTTTCAGAATGCAAAAACTTTTCCAATTTTTAAATTTCCCATGTATTCTTCTTTTTAGTTTTTGCATGAAAGCATCCATGATGAAGTTGTGGACAAACTTAAAAAGGCATATGCACAGATTCATATTGGAAACCCATGGGACTGTAAGTATTTTTTTCTTTTTTTGCTTTTGGATCCAGAGAAATGGTATTCATTACTTTAAAAAAAGCTCTAATTATTCCTATGATTTCTAAGAGTTTTTCATAGAAATACTTGTATTTTTATTAGGAATGCTTGTCAAAAGCCTTTCCAGTATCTATTGAAATAACCATATCATTTTTATGACTTTATATTATATGATTTATATTATATGACTTTATATGTTTTCTTAAATGAATAGTTCTGTAGTTGTCAGGTTAACCCTGTATTCCTGCTGCTTACCCAAACCGCTCCTAGTCTTAGTGTATAATCTTTCTAACATGTTGTAGCCTACTTGCTAATATGTTACTAACCATATTTTCATCATTATTTATCAGGAAAATTTTTCTGTAGTTTTCTTTCTCTGATTTGTCTCCCCTTGACTGAAGGCTTAAGATCATATTTGTATCTGAAAGAGTTTAGGATGGTGCCCCTTTTTCTTATTATTGCAAACAGTTTATATAGTATTGGAAGTACCGTGTTTCCCCGATAATAAGACCTATCCCGAAAATTAGCCCTCCCCTTACTGTGTAAGATTCCTCTAAAATAAGCCCTCCCCCAAAAATAAGCCCTATTGAGATTGCTACTGTAGTGAAGGTGATCCCCTGCACTACACCCTACATTAGGGCACCCTCTGTACCTCTGTATGCACTGTCCCCCCCCGTTCCCCCCCGCGAAACGCACGCCATGCTCCGAGCTGCATCCAATCAGAGCTGCAGCAGTGAGCGCGTCATCCTGTTCTTCCCCAGTGATTTGCTTATTGAATAAAGGTACATTTTTTTGTTCACATTTACCTGTTTATTAAAATTGCTGTCAATGTTCATTAAAATAAGCCCTCCCCTGAAAATAAGCCCTCTGGTGTTTTTCTGTCCAAAAAAAATTAATAAGACAGTGTCTTATTATCAGGGAAACATGGTAATTGTTCTTTGAATGTTTAATAGAATTCACTGTTTTAAAAATTTATTTTTTTGTTACATTTTTAGCTGTAACCCCACACCAGAAAAGGCTAGCATTTGATATAGATGTGTATGTGCATATGCATTTGTATGTAAAAGCCATCCTATGCATACTTCTGTTTATCAGTTTTTTTTCTGGAGGTGGCTGGCTTCTGCCTTGATATAGATCCTTTGTAGTTGATTTGAGTATTTATAATACTTAGAATAACTTAGTTATTCACAGTTATTTTTCAAACAGTATTGCTTAGTGTATACAGCGTTCTTTTGGTTCTGCTCATTTTACTCTTTATAATTTCATGCAAATCTTTACATGTTTTTCTAAATTCAACCTGCTCATCATTTCTTATGGCGCAACAGTATTTCATCACAATCAGATACCAAAACTTGTTTAGCCATAGCCAAATTGATGGGCATCCCTTCAATTTCCAGTTCTTTGCCATCAGAAAGAGAGCTGCTATGAATATTTTAGAACATATTAGGTTCTTTCCCTTTTTCTCTGATCACTTTGGGAAACGGAAATAATGGTGATATTGCTGGGTCAAAGGGTATACACAGTTTTATAACTCTTTGGGCATAATTCTAGATTACTTTCCCAAAATGATTGAATCAGTTTGCAGTTTTACCAACAGTATATCAGTGTCCCAATTTTTCCACATTTCTCTCCTTGTCATTTTCCTGTTCTATCATTCAGTATCAGCCAATCTGATAGGTGTGCGTTGAGATATCTCAAAGTAGTTTCTAATTTGTATTTCTCTAATCAATATTGATTTAGAGCATTTTTTTCATGGCTATATATATTGCTTTGATTTCTTCATTGGAAAAATACTGTTCACATCCTTTGACCATTTATCAGTTGGGGAATGACTCATTCTTATACATATGATAGAGTTCTCTATGTATTTCAGAAATGAAATCTTTACATGTCATAATGCTCTCTCTTATTTATTTGTAAATTCTTCTCCTATCCCTAAGTCTGATAGGTAATGTGTTCCATGTCTAAGTATTTTCTTGGGTTTTTTTTTGGAGGGGGGAAGGCAGGGCAATTGCGGTTAAGTGACTTGCCCAAGGTCACATGGCTAGTAAGTGTTAAGGTTTTAAGTGTCTGAGGCTGGATTTGAACTCAGGTTCTCCTGACTCCAGGTTTGGTGCTCTATTCACAGCATCACCTAGCCACCCCACGTCTTAAGTATTTTCAAAAGAAAAATTCCCTTGATGACAAAAGTGGCTATTTTGGATCTTTTCAGTGGACTGAGGATCAATATTGAAGCCACTTGTCTTATTTTTAAAAAATCATAGACTCTTAGGGTGGGAAGATATGTCAGGGTCTCTCTAGGGTTAGGTAAACCCATTTCTAAACAAAATTCTTCTCTCCAGCCCTAAGACCTATAGTGAAGGTAAATGTGTTCCTAACTCTTGAGATAACCCGTACAACTTTTGGAACTTTTTCCTTAAATGATGTTTAAATTTGCTCCTTAATAACTTTACCCATTTTTCTTAGTGTTGTTCTTTGGAATCAAGTATGACAAATCTAATCCCTCTTTGAGATAATAATCTTTAAATATTAAAGATGGCTACATTCCAAACTACACCATCTCTTTTCTAGCCTAAGTATTGCCACCTCCTTTAATCAATACTTATATTTCATGATCATGAAGCCTTTTAATATCCTGGTTATCCTGGATAGTTTTCTTCTATCTTCTTCCTAAAATGTGCTGTCCAGAACTGAACACAGCTATTTTGACCTAAATGTAGTCTAACTAAGGTATAGTACTAAATGTAGGAATGTGTTGTGAGCCATGTCATACTAGCTTAAGAAAGTTAATTATTAAAAGTTTCAGTGTGGGGCGGAGTCAAGATGGTGGAGTAGAAGCAGGACCTCTGAGCGGCTCTGGCTTCCACCTTTCCTAATCAATGTAAAAAGGGTACTCTAAACAAACTTTGGAGCTGCAGAATCCACAAAATGACACTGAGAAGCTAACCTCCCACTGAGGACAGATGGCAGGCCAGCAGGAATCGGCCAGCACAGCGCTCTGGGAGCCAAGCCCAGGCTCACATGGGCCAGAGGTTTTAGCCCTGGGGCAAGTCTGACCAGCCGCTGGCCAGAGGGACTCCAGATCAGCAGCAGCTGTGGCTGTTTCCAGATTTATCAACACAAAGACGCTAAGGACAAAGTGAGAGGTCAGTGCAGTCTGGACTTTGGGATCCAGTAAGTCAGAGTACATTGGCTTTTGCCCCTGGGGTGAGAAGCTGCTGAGATGCAGGCACAGCCAGCCAGCGCTACGTGGCAGCTTCAGCTCCTGGCCTGCAGAGTGTAGGGGGACCAAGCAACCAGTCTGAGGTAATCACTTTTGCTTTAACCTGCTTGGATTTGGATTGCAGTCTAGGGTGGAGGTCCTGGGGTGTGTGTCCACCTTGCCAGAGCATGTGGAAGCCTCAGAGAGGGCACCCATCTAATATCTCTGGCAGCTGAGAAAACCCCAGCGTTTGGGACGAAAACTCCCCTGTGTGGTGGCAGAGTCCTACTGTGGCAAAAAGCTCAGGGGTCAAGTGACTGAGGGGCGATATGACCAGGCAAAGGAAACAAAGCAGACAGAAGATTCCAACATTAGACTCCTATTTTGGGGACAAAAAGGAGCAAAGCATGGAACAGGAGGAAGACAGTGAAGTCAGAACTCCTGCACCAAAAGCTTCAAAGGAAAATATGAGCTGGTTACAGGCCATAGAGGACCTTAAGAAGCAGATAAGAGAAGTGGAGGAAAAACTGGGAAGAGAAATGAGAATGATGCAAGAAACTTATGAAATGAGTGTCAGCAGCCTGACTGAGGAAAATAACACCTTAAAAAACAGACTAACTCAAATGGCAAAGGAGACTCAAAAAGGCCATGAGGAGAAGAATGCCTTAAACAGCCGAATTTGCCAGATGGAAAAAGAATCTCAAAAGCTCACTGAGGAGAATCATTGCTTCAGAATTAGATTGGAGCAAATGGAAGGTAATGACTTCATGAGAAATCAAGATGCTATTAAACAGATCCAAACAAATGAAAGAATAGAAGGCAATGTGAAATATCTCATAGGAAAAACCACTGACCTGGAAAATAGATCCAGGAGAGATAATTTAAAAATTATTGGACTACCTGAAAGCCATGATCAAAAAAAGAACCTAGAAATCATCCTCCAGGAAGTTCTCAAAGAAAACTGTCCTGATGTTTTAGAATCAGGGGGCAAAATAGAGGTCGAAAGAATCCACCAATCACCTCCTGAAAAAGATCCCCAAAAGAAAACTCCTAGGAATATTATAGCCAGGTCCCAGAATTCCCAGATTAAGGAAAGAATATTACAAGCAGCCAGGAAGAAACAATTTGAATATTGTGGAAACACAATCAGGATAACTCAGGATCTGGCAGTTTCTACACTGAGGGATCGAAGGGCTTGGAATATGATATTCCGGAGGTCAAAGGAGCTGGGATTAAAACCAAGGATTACCTACCCAGCAAAACTGAGTATCATGTTTCAGGGGAAAATATGGTCATTCAGTGGAATAGAGGACTTTCAAGCATTCTTGCTGAAAAAAACCAGAGTTGAATAGAAAATACATATGTGAATGTGTGTATATATGTTTCCAGGTATACAAAGATAGAGGGCACAGGACCAATTTAACAGGAAGGGATGATACTTAAAAGGTGAAATTAAGAGGTGAGAGAGGGATATAATGAGAGGAGATGGGGAGAGACAGAATGGGGTAAACTATCTCATATAGAAGAGGCAAGGGAAAATGGTTACAATGGAGGGGAAGAATAGGAACGCAAAAGGGAATGGGTCCACCTTATTCCCATTGAATTTGGCTTGGGGAGGGAATGAAATATACACTAAATAGGGTATCTCACCCTACAGGAGAGTAGGGGGGAAGGGAATGAGATGAGAGGGGGGATGATGGAAGAGAGGGCAGGCTGTGGGGGAGGGAAGTTGGAAGCATCCATTTTTGAAAAGGGACGGGATCAAAGTAGAGAATAGAACAAGTGGGAGGTGGGATAGGAGGGAGGGAAATAATAGTCAGTGTTTTACAATATATCTACTATGTTATTGTTTTGCATTAGCCACACATGTACAACCTATACTGAACTGCTTATCTTCCCAGTAAGGGTGGGTGACAAGGGAGGAAGAGAATGCATCTGATGAATCTGGAATTCAAAGTTTTAAAGTCAAATGTTTAAATATATATACTATTATTAATACCATTTTACATGTAATTGGGAAATAAGATGTACAGGCACTGGGGCATACAGATCCACTATGCCCTACTGGAAGAGTTGAAGGGGGTATGGGAGAAGATATGGGAGAGAGCAGATTGGAGGCGGGGATATTCTGTGGGACTGCTATTTTGGGGCGGTGGATAAGGGGATAAATGGGGAAAAACTTCGTAGCTCAAAATTGGGCGGAAATGAATGATGTAAATCAGAAGTTAAAGCATTTTAAAAATGAAAAAAAATGCTTTTAAGCATTTACACTTTGGAAGTCAGCATACTTTCATATCAGGGCTTGATTTATTGTTTTGTGGATTATTTACACTTAGAAAATGTTGACATTTAGTAGCCTCGTCACCTTGGGCAAGTCACTTAACACCAATTGCCCTGCCTTCCCCCCTCCTAAAAGCAAAGAAAAAAAAATGTTGAAAAAACTGTTAATAATACAGATTAAGTTTAAAAGTGTGTCATGTGTTTTCAGAGAACTTTTTGTTAAACATTTTCCAGCACATTCTTGACTAAATGTCAGGATTGAACTCGATGTTATTAGGATGATTATTTAGGAGTCAAGATATGGGCCAAGTGAAATTTCATGTTAAAAAAAATGTTAAAGCAATATTTTGTATGTACTTTTGCTTTATAGCCAAAACTATTTTAGTAGTAGATTATTGATTTGGTGGTTGTTAGGGTTTTGTGTTTGTTTTTTTGATGTATGCTTATGAAGGCCCCCCCCCCCGATGAGATTTTAGGGTTTTGCTTCATTTCCCTTGTTTTACAGATAAAGGAACTGAGGCTCAGTGGTTAAATGATTTGTTCAAGATTATATAGATAGTGAGAATAGAAGCTAGGTATCCTGACTCCTAATCTGGTGTTCTATTAGATCATGTGGTTTTTATAGTCCATTGACTTTTCCATTATACTTCCAGAGTCTTCTAATTCCTAGGATTCTTGGCAATGAAATATTAAGAAGATGCTGGTTCAAATAGTTAATTGGTAAAAGAATGGAAAATTAATTATTGAGTCACCATGCTAGCTTAGGTTAGCTATTGCAAATACTTTGCAGAGTTGAGTAGTCTTAATTCAGTATAATGGATGTCAGGCTATTCTGAGGATGAGAACAAGGGAATAATTGACGGTGTAATTAATTGTGAGGCACTAATAAACTGTATTTTGTCATGAATTGATGTCTTTGAGGGGAAAATCATTAAGATTTCTTTTGTCTCTGTAGCTAATGTCCTCTATGGGCCCCTCCACACCAAACAGGCAGTAAATATGTTCCTTGGTGCAGTGGAAGATGCCAAAAAGCAGGGTGGCGTGGTGGTCTATGGTGGGAAGGTAAATACTACAATTTCTATAATCCATAAAATCATGTGTTTGAAATGACTTCCCTTGCTGTACTTAGGGCCAGTGGTGAGTAAGACAGTGGTGAATAAGAAAAAGTGGCCTTTTGTTTTCTTAACGGACCGTACATTCCTTTTGTTCTCATTCTTCTTCACGTTCCACTAGTATTTTAAGAAAAAAAAATCTCTGCTTTAAAAAGCGGGTCTGTGTGTGATTTTTATTTCACAGAATCATGGAATCATTGAGCACACTTTAATTAGAGGCATAGAGTGCAGCTAATAGCTTAATAATTGTCATATCTTTTTCTTCATCTTTCTCACCTATATCTCTCCTCATTTCCTGCTTCTTATTTCTTTCTTTCCCATCTATTTCATTTCTTTTTCCCCTCTCCTTCTGTATTTTTTCATGCTCTCTCTGACAGAGCAATGACGAGGAATAAGAATGGAGGAAAGAAGCTATAGTATTATAGTAGTAATTATCTTTTTCAGCTATGTCAACTTCAGTGTGTGTTTCCTTAAAAACCAATTACCATGCTTTGAATGGACTTTATGAAATAACCTAAAGTTGTAGTCCTAATATTAAAAGGGAACTTTAATGTCAGCTAGTGCAATCTTTTATGCACTGCAGGAGTATCTTTCTGATATTTCTGACATGAAAACTTAACAGTTTTCTATTTAAAATATTTTGCAGTATTCAAAAGATGATACTCAGTGTCCTTTTTATTATTTGTATCATTTACAGTTTAGTAATGGAAAGATCCTTTTGGTACTAGAACACCTTTTTTTGAATGTTATATAAAGATTTAACTCCTTTTCAGACTGTTTAAAGAGAAGCTAATTAATGAAAGTAGGTTGCAGCCTACTTAGTTAAATCGGCAAAGGTGATACAGCATTTTTTATTTTTATTTGCAGTCAATTTATTTGGGAATCATACTTTTCCCCTTACTGAATGTTTTTTTTTCTTTCCTAGACAATACATATCTGGAAACATAAAATGCAATTTTCTTTCCTTTTTTTCCCTCTCCTTAAAGACGATAGATCGCCCTGGAAATTATGTAGAGCCAACGATTGTGACTGGTCTTGATCATGATGCGTCTGTTGTGCACAGAGAGACATTTGCTCCTATACTTTACATTTTAAAATTCAAGGTGAAAACTGATAGTGCTTTTTCTTTCTATGTTTCACATTAATGTAAAAGTCTAATTTTCCAATGCAATTGGAATTTAGGGGATGAGAAGAAAGGATAAATTTATAAAATGTTACTAGAGTAAATGTTTGATAGATCTTAGGAGATCATTCTGATTGATTAAAACCTGAAGATCCATAGTGCAATAAATGAGATGATAACTCTAAAGGACTGAGGTAAATATATGAATAAAAACGATTATTTTTCAAACTCTTGAGTATGTATGCAGTTAGACAGATTTTTATACACACATATATGTTTGATTTAAGGTGGTGAAATTATATTTATTTCAACTTTAGAATGATAATTCATCTACTGTCAATATTGAGTATGTTATCTGATAGTTTACATTCTTTGTATTTACAGAATGAAGAAGAGGTCTATACATGGAATAATGAAGTAAAACAGGGTCTTTCAAGTAGTATCTTCACAAAGGATTTGGGCAGGATCTTTCGATGGCTTGGGTATATCATTACCTGTACAGATAATAAATATACATTTAGGGTGGAAAACATATAGTCACTGAACAGCTTTAAAAATTTATTTATTTATTTATTTTGGTGAGACAGCTGGGGTTAGGTGACTTTCCCAGGGTCACAAAGCCTAGTAAATGTCAAGTGTCTGAGGTCAAATTTTAGCTGAAATCCTCTTGTTTGCGGGACCAGTGCTTTATCCACTGTGCCACCTAGCCACCCCTCACTGAACAACTTTTAAAAATAGACGTAGTTAAAATATTTTTCAGCACAAAATACTTTATTTAGAAAAAATAGCTTTTTAAGTTGCCATCTTCCCCACAGTAATATCTGTTATTCCTCTGTTTGATATAGGCCTAAAGGATCGGATTGTGGCATTGTAAATGTCAATATTCCAACAAGTGGTGCTGAGATTGGAGGTGCATTTGGTATGTAGGGAATTGTTTTCTACATTCCATGTGAGATGGGGGAAGAAATACTGGATTTTAGAAATGTTTTGTTAAAGCTTGAACTCTGTGAAGAGTTGAAAAAAATTATTTTGCTTGAAGATATGGCAGGATGTGGGTGAGGATGTTGCAAATATATACTGTTAGACTAAGCTTATGTGTTGTTTGGTTTTGCTAAACTGCTTTTTTTCCTTTTGAAATATTTGTATAAGAGCAGGCTTATTGAGGAGGAGAGGAGCAGAATTGTTATTTAAAAACAATAGAAAAGTAGAAATTAAAGAAAAAAAGAGAAATATTTGTTTAGCTTAAACCAAGAACAGAGTTTCAGAAAGTAACAGCTTAGCTGATCTAATGTTCAATATTCCACATAGTGACCAAGACTCTTCAAGCTCTCTTCCCAGATCTAATATTTTAAAGATCTAGGCAGTAAAAAGATTTGAAAAAGTATACTTCCATTCCTATCATCAACAATGGGCTTTTAATAGCTCAAGTACTATCTCTAAACATAGGTATGTTCATTGTTTGTTTTCACCAAACATTCCTTGTTTTTTCCCCCCAGTAACAAATCCAAATTTTATTATAACTCAGTTATAGTGGTATTGGAAGAAGCTAATAACAGTTTTGGATTCCTAGCCCAATTTTAACTGATCAGTTTACCTACAGGTAAAGTTAAAATAGGTGGTCCTTGGTTAGCTTGGAACTGTTGGCACAAATGCAAAATAAAGCATCCTATCTTTTTAAATTTTAAAATGTTACGTCCTCATTATGGTTTGGGGTAACTAAAGTATCTTAAGCATTACATTTTTTAAAAATTTCATAACTTTTCTTTTTACATTGCTATTTTTTCTTCCTCTCCTATTCAGCATGCCATTTTTTTTTTTTAAATAGCAAAACACAAAAGGAAAAGCAGTTCAACAAAGCTCATTCAGGTTTCAGCTAAATCTGACAGTATATTGACAGTATATTTTGAAAAATGTCTATTTTTTTTGATGTTGAGGCCTGCCTTACATTTATCTTTAGTATATATTATCATAGCATACTTGAGATCATCATGCAGATCCAAATCCAGACTCTTAAAGTTTTAGTTACTTTGTGCTACAGACAGCTTTCTAGGACTCCTCTAGTAAATAGTGCTGAGGGTTACTCCATATGGACAATATCACTGCTTCAAGAAAGGAAATTGGGGGGTGGAGTCAAGATGGCGGAGTAGAAGGAGGACCTCCCCACAGCTCTGGCTTCCACCTTCCCCAATCCATGTAAAAAGGGGACTGTAAACAAACTTTGGAGCTGCAGAACCCACAAAATGACACAGAGAAGCTAACCTCCCGCTGAGGACAGCCCGGCAGGCCCGCAGGAATCCAGCACAGCGTTCTGGGAGCAGAGCCCAGCCCCATGCCCTGGGGGGCCTGACCAGCCGCTGGCCAAAGGGACTCCAGATCAGCAGCAGCTGTGGCCATTTCCAGATTTATCAACACAAAGGACAAAGTGAGAGGTCAGTGCAGTCTGGACTTTGGGACCCAGTAAGTGGGAGTGCATGGCTTTTGCCCCTGGGGTGAGAAGCCGCTGAATCCTTGGCACAGCCAGCACCACGTGGCAGCTTCAGCTTCTGGCCTGCAGAGTGTAGGGGGACCAAGCAACCAGTCTGACTTTTGAGCTTTTTGCCACAGTAGAACTCTGCTACCAGAGGGGAGAGCTTTGTCCCAGTCGCTGGGATTTTCTCAGCTGCTGTAGCTATTAGTTGGGTGCCTTTTCTGAAGCCTCCATATGCTCTGGAAAACTGTTCATACACCCCAGGACCTCTACCCTAGACCTCAATCCAGATCCAAGCAGGTTAAAGCAAAAGCAGTTACCTTTCAGACTGGTTGCTTGGTCCCCCTGCAATCTGCAGATCAGGAGCTCTGAAGCAGCCATGTGGTGGGCAGCTGCAGGGCTTCAGCTCCTTAGCCACTTCTCCTTGCAGGTGGTAAAGGCCTGACCTTACTCCCGAATTCCGGGTTCACAAAGTCTACACTGTACTGACCTCTTACTTTGTCCTTAGCATCTATGGGTCGATAATTCTGGAAACTGCCACAGCTGCTGGCGATCTCAAGTCCCTCCAGCTGGTGGCTGGTTGTAGCTGCCCTGAGGCTAAAACCTCTGGGTCAGGGCAGAGGGCTGGGGTCGGCTCCCAGAGAGCTGCACTGGCCACTTCTTGCTGGCCTGCCGGGCTGTCCTCAGCAGGAGGTTAGCTTCTCTGTGTCATTTTGTGGGTTCTGTAGCTCCAAAGTTTGTTCAGAGTCACCTTTTATGTGAATTGGAGGCGGTGGAAGCGGGAGCCCTGCACAAGTCCTGTTTCACACCACCATCTTGACCTCTCTATATTTCTTAAAAGAATGCTTCAACAACTGTGTTGTTTTTTTTTTTTTGGTGGAGTGTCACTCCAGAAAAGAAAAGGCTCTAGTAACAAATACACCTTTGTTGAATCCTCTTAATTCTTTTCTGCAATGTTCAGCAACATCCTAAACCAGGTTCCCTCCTGTAATCACTGGTGCCATGTTAATCTTAATATATGCCTCTGATTATGTCACTTCCCTGCTTGTAAACCTTCAGTACTTTTCTAGTTACTTACAGAATAATGTCTAACTTCTTAGCCTGCCCTTCAAGGCCTTTTATGTTCTGATTCTCCAAACCTGCCCTACTAGGCCCATCTCATAGTAAAAACTCCTCAGCATGACTGAGGCCAGTCTTGTAGTCAAATTGGATTACTTAGTGTTCCATAAACATGTCCTTTGCTTTTTGATCCTTGTATCTTTTCTCATACTATTTCCACTATCTTGAATACTGCCCCCTATATTTTTAGCTGTTGAACTGAACTTTGAAGTATAGTAAGGATTTCAGTGTGATTTCTTCTTTGAGGTCTTCCCTGATTCCATCATTCAGAAATCATCACCTTCCTTAGAATTGCCCTAGCATTTTTGTACCTCTATTATAACATATATGTTTTGTCTTTTCTAAGAATAAGAATTTGTGTATGTATCTCACTACTTTCTTTTAACCTTTGGTTTGTGAACCCACAGCACTAAACACTGTTTTGGACACACAAGATATTTGTTCAATGTGAATGGGAAGAAAGTGAGGTACATAAAAGTTAGAGAAGAGGAATGTTCCATATCTGTTCTTTTGGGGAAAATAGGCAATGGTGATAGGTCTTGTCTTAGTTTTATATGCTATTATACCCTGGGAATTAAAATCTACTTTGTTTTTTGAAAAAACTATCTGAGTTATGAAATTGTTTTGGTGTTTTAGGAGGTGAGAAGCATACTGGTGGTGGCAGAGAATCAGGAAGTGATTCATGGAAGCAGTATATGAGACGATCTACTTGGTAAGGTCACAACTAGGCCAGAAAAATATTGAAAGAGTCTCTGTGGATTTCCTTCCAGGCTCTTCCCTCACTCACTTTATATCAACCTGAATTTGACTCTTTGGCTCTTTTTTTTTTTTTTTAAAGCTCTTTTTTTGGCTCAGAAAGTGCCATTTCCATGGCTGTCTCTGTCTTGTGACTCTTCTTTTGCTCATAATTATGAGATGGGAGCAGTGTCAGTGCCTGTGTTCTGAAGCAAGTTGAGAGTTTACTATAGCCCCCAGAAAATAAAGTGCATGGCTCACAGACTTATTCTGTGTCCAGAGCATATAAATGAATCTTTAGGGAGACTCTGGATGGGTGTTACGGCTCATTTCTGATTAGTAATACCTTCATCCAGCATTTGTCTCACATTCTTGCCCTAGCCCGGCAGACTTGCCTCAGTAGTCTGTTGTACCTTCCTTCCCCCTTCCCCTGGGAACTTTGTCTGGGAGAATTCCCGCTAAGAGAAATCTGACTGTGTAGAGACATTATGCTTTTGTTAAGTTAGCTTTGTAAACCTTAAAGCTATTCTAAAAAAATTTTTTTTCTTCTTTCTTTTTTCCCCAGCACCATCAACTACAGTAAAGACCTTCCCCTGGCACAAGGAATCAAGTTTCAGTAGCAGTGTTTTGGATTTATATGACTTCCATACTTAACTTTTTTTTTTTTTAAGCAATCGGGGTTAAGTAACTTGCTCAAGGTTACACAGCCAGTTATTTCTGGGTGTGGTGCTGAGTGTCTGAGCCCAGGATTCGATCTCCAGGTCGTCCCAACACTGGAGCCGGTACTCTTACTTGCTGTGCTACCTGGCCGCCCCCATACTTAACTTTTTAAGATTATAACAAATCATGGGTCCCTTTTTGCTATTTGAAAGTGGAAAACAGTTGCAAAAAAAGCATGAAGTCATTTATTTAGTGAAAGATGGTTTGGAATAGCTCATTCCCATTTTCTTTTTTAAAGGCAAATCTTTTATTTAAAATCAGTACATTCATTTGCTTAAAAAAAGTGAAAATCAGACTGATCCACTCTTTGAAAAGAAAACGAGTGTTAATAAACTTGAATAGTACTTGCAGAATTGTGGGAAATGGTAACCATATTTGTTTTTAACCTGCGTATTTCTATAGTATTCCTGTCATTTCAATTGAAAACTTACCATTTTAATCCAAGAATCTTCCAAACAAGAAATTGATGGTGAAAGTCTCCTAGATTGCATTGACCTGTGTTATGCCACGGTGGCTTAGGTTTTTGGAAGTATTGTGATGGGTACCATTGACAAAATGAAAGAAATGCTACTACATGTAGATTTAGAGGTATATATAGAATAGTCTCATGCTTGTCACTGCGATGATCATCAATTCAGTCTTGAAGTCAGGTGGGTCTGAATTTCTAGTACATAGTAGATTTCTAAAATGTAGGCCCCACGTAATTCCTCCCCTCCAAGTTCAGTCTAGGGTTTAGGATCACTGAAATAAAACTTGTGTGGTTTTTATAAAGAAAATCTATTTTGATCATCAGATTTTTCAATTTTTTTATAACTAATTGAAATTCCATATGATTAAGGATTGCAATGTAAATTTCTATAGATCACAGTGTAACTGTAAATGCTAACGATACTTATGTGAAAGGCTCTAAATATATCATGATAAATATATCATCTCCGTTGTATTTCAATAGGCATGCTCATTTCCAAGTTGCCTTAAGTAACCATATCAAGTTGGATTTAAGTGTTTCCAATAGGAAGATAAGCAACATTTGGATGATTGTTTTAAATCTAAATTGTGTATGGTTCTTGGTTAAAGTTTGGCCTCTCATATTTTTTTGCACATTATACAGTGGTTTTTCAAATTGTTGTGTCTAAATATAGATGCTATCTGTACTGGGTTTGAAGTTGCTTATATTTTTAATTGTTCTTTTTTACCCAAAATTTCTCAGTGAGATATATCGCTTATGTTTCTAAAATGCCTTATGACTTGAATTGTTGTGACCCTTTTTATATAGTGCTAATTTCAAGTTTTTTCTAGAAGGAATTCCAGTTTTGGGACACTAAAATAATGTCATGTAACTAATTTAGAATGCTTTCTTTCTTGAATGAATTTCCTAGCAATAATAAATAAATAAATTTTTCCTTTGACATTGGAGTAATTAATTATTTTAACTCACTTTGGAGGTAGAGCATTTCTGTAGGTGTGGAGAATAATAATATGAAAAAAATTAACCATTTGTTTTTTTAATAACATTTTTATTGATATGTTAATCACCAAAATTTTTCCCCATATGCCTCCTCATCTCCCTTCCCCAGAGAGCCATCTTATATAACAAATAATATTCTTAAAGACAAAAAAAAGAAAAGATGAAACTAATTAATACATAAAAAAACTTAAAAATATGTTGAGTATGCCACACTTGAAGAGTTTTCACTTCTGCAAAGGGATGGAGTGGGAATGATTTCACATATATTTTTATTGGAGCCATGCTTTCCTTTGCAGTTTTGAGCATTCACTTTTGATTATTTTGTCATAATATTAATTTATATTGTACTCATTTTGTATGTTGTTTTCTTGCCTCTGCATGCTTTACTCTTCATCAATTCATGTAGATATTTCCGTGTTTTTCTGTATTCATTCCATTCATAATTTGTTATAGTACAGTTATATTCCATTACATTCATGTACTATTCTATGTAGCCATTCTCCATTGGATAGGCATTCACTTTGCTTCTAGTTCTTTGTGATCAGAAAAAGTGCTGCTATTAGTATTTTGGTGTATATAAGGATTTTCTTCTTATTAATGACCACCTTAGGTTTAAGCCTAGGAGAGAAATCTCAGGATCAAAGGTTTTAGGCATTTTAGTAACTTTATTTTCATAATTCCACATTGCTTTCCAAAGTGGTTGTATTGATTGACCAACAGTGAACTAATGTACCTATCTTCCATGACCCCTCCAACATTGACTTAACATCTTTTTCTAGCTTTCCTAATTTTCTGAGTGTGAGGTGAAACTTGAGGGTTGTTTTGCAATTCTCTTATTAATAGAGATTTGTATTATTGGTTAATATGGATATTAATAGTTTGCAGTTCTTAAAGCTGTTTGTTTATATCTTTAGGCTACTTAACTAATAGGAAATAACTTGATTATGTCTCTTATTTATGTATTTTGGATACCAAAACCTTATTTGAGAAATTTATACTAAAGTGTTTTTCTGTTCAACCATTTCTCTTACTATCTTATTCCGGTTTGCTGATAACATGATGGTTTACTTAGGAAATCCTAGGGAATCATCAAAGATACTAATTAAAACAAATAGCTTCAGGGAGATTGTAGGCTACAAAATAAAGTCTAAAAAATTATTAGAATTTCAGCAAGAAAATCCATGAAGTAATAATAGAAAGGGAAATCCCATTCCAAATAAATACAAAATACACAAAATTTGGGGGATTCTGTGTACCAAAGCAGAGAAAAATACTTCTGTAGTTTCAATAGCAAAGTGTTCCTTATAGAAATAAAGAACAACTTAAATAACTAAGAATATTCAATGCTCATGGCCACGTTATAACAACATGACAAAAATGGCAATGCTAGCAAAATTAATTTGCAGTTTAAATGGCATACTAATCAATGTAAATTATATACCTGGAACGGGGAAATTTGAACATAACCTATAATATTTAAATTGTTCAGTACCAGATATAAATGTCACTGGGGCTCTGAGGAAGTGGAGATCAATGATTAATAAGAGTTTATATCACATATATATATATATATGTGATATGTATGACTTTAGAGTCCTCACAACAGCTAGTATTATCACTATTCTACTACTGTAGAAGTTGAGGCTGGCCACCTAGATTCTCTCCACCATATTTTAGTATCATATTGAAATATTTACACAACCTACGGCCTCAGACTAAGGGACACCTCTAAGATCTGGAAATTTAAGGCTCACCACAACAGTTTATCTTTCTATCCCTACTTCCCCCATTCCTTTATTAAACTCTACTTTTCATACCTGGAAACTTCAGTTCCTTGACCTGTTCATTTGTCCCCTAGTTTATCTTCCGCATTCTGGCTTCCTTTGCCTCCATGGTCTACCACTTTAATGTCTCATTAGCCACGATCAGCCTTTGCCATTGCTGCTCTAGGATAGTCATGAGATTGAATGGAATAAAAGTGAAAACTTCTCAGGTAACATTCCAGAAATCTGAACAGAATTGTAATAAATTACCAAAGACTTAGCAGCCTGAGCTGGCAGCCCCGGCCTTGCCTTGCTTCCCTGGTCAAAAGTTGAAGTTTTTGCTAAGCTTAGCTAATGTGTAGGAGGGGAAAGCACAGACCCTGCAGATTTAACTGCAGGCCCAAATGTCCCATACTTGTTTCCACTGACCACCATCTGATCTGTACAAATATAAAATTGGAAATCCTGTTGTGGAACTCTGGGCAGGCCACCATGTCCTAAAATCCCCATGATTCATAAAATGTTGTCTGCTTTCATATTTGTATTGATATTGTTAGAACATTTATTTTCTGCTTTCCTAAGTTGATACTGATGACATATTTTGTCTGTTTTCGTGTCTGCTAGATATGCACCTTCTGCTTTTTGATATTACTGACATTTCATCTGCAATGCCAGCAGATTTTTGTGATTAAGATTGTGAGCCTCAGTTCCTAATTAATGCGAACAGGACAGGACAAGGGAGGGGGGAAAGAGGTGGTCTTTTGGGTATATAACCAAACTTTGCATTTTGTATTTTGCCTCTCCTACTAGACTGCCTCTAGTAGCGAGACTGCCCTTCTTGAAAGAAGAAATAATTCCTTCCACTCTCTACAAATATCTCTGCTTATTTTATTTTGGGCAAGGGTCGACTTGTCCCACACAAGATTAAGCTAATTTCACCCATTGATTATATATAACCTTAGATGACCTTGACTTTTTTCTAGACACTCTTTTTACCAATTCATTACTTTTTTCTCTTATCCCCAGTCTGCCCTATTGAATATATTTACAACAGGTGACCTAATCTACTTAATTGAGAAAACTGAGGTCTTACAGTGTGAACTGAAGCTATACAAACCAAACTCCTCTTTATTCCTTAAAACTCAGTAGCATAACTCTCCAATCCTTCCCTCTAGTCACAGAAGAAATTCCTAATTACTCACTAGACCTAATCCATCAACCTGCACCTTTGATCCCATTCTTGCTGTGTCTTTGAGAATATTGTTTCAGTGGTCCCTGTCTATCATTGTCTTGTATCTTTGATCTCAGTCATTGGTTTCTAATTTGTGTATAAAAATACTTAGGTCCTCCTAATTAAAAAAAAAAAGCCTGCCTTTTTTATCTCTTCTAATGGCTATCATTCCATTTCTTTGTTGCTATGATTTCCTTGGTAAAAGTTGTCTTTGTCCAATGGCTACACTTTCTCTCCACTGTAATTATGTTGACTGCCCTACTTTACTGAAAGTAATCCTTTCTAAAGTCACAAGCGAACTCTTAATTGCAATAGTAGTCACTTTTCCCCCAGTTTTTTGCTATTCTTTGTTTCCCAGGTTGTCTTGGGGGATTGGGGGATGGGCGGCAGTGGAAAACTCCAGGAAGAAACCAGGATGTGCCTTAGTTTGATGCCCTAGAAACATCAATGAACATCTGGTGAAAAAGGGCTCTCTCTCTCTCTCACCACACACACACACACACACACACACACACACACACACACACACACAC
>NW_027185793.1:15840212-15967234 GCF_028583685.1 Petaurus breviceps papuanus | reverse complement strand
CACACACACACACACACACACACACACACACACACACACACACACACCCTGTCTGTGACTAGTGGTGGCCTTGTCTAGTGTGGGGGAGGGAGGGAGAAAAAAAGGAAAAAAATGTGACTAATAACCATTCCCCATTAGGTAAGAGGCCAAAAGATATGAATAAATGGTTCTCAATAGAATTGCAAAACATTTACTATATGAAAGAATGCTTCAAATCACTAAGAATAAGAGAAATGCAATTTCTCTAAGCTTTTGCCTCATACCCTGTATATTTGGAAAGTTGAGAAAAAAGGCAGTCATCAATGTTGAAGGGTTTGTGGGATGATAAATACAGTAATACCTTGTTAGAGAAGCTGTGAAATGGTCCAAAAATTTTGGAAAGCCATTTGGATTATGTAAATAAAATTATTTTTTAGCCCATATCCTTTGAACTAGAGACTGTTACTGGGCTTGTTGTTTGTCCTTTGTTCTTGAAGAGGACCTAAATGACATTGCTATGTTGGAGTTAAGGTGCAGTGTAGTGTGTGTCCGACTGTGGCTGATCAGACCAATATGAGCTCAGAAGGCTCTACCAGAGGTCAGGCACAAATAGTTCATATGAACATGGGCTTATGTCCCAGGGAAGTTACCTATAAGAAAAAAGTCCTTCCAAACACCAATATGTGTATAACAACACTTCTTGTGATAGTAGAGTTGGAAACAAAATAGATGTAATTATTGGGAATGACTAAGGAAATTGTGATACATGAATATAATGATATTACTGGGCTGAAAGAAATGGAGTGTGTGATGACTGCAGAGAAGTATGGAAGGATCTACATGAACTAAGACTGAAGTAATCAGAGCCAAGAAAATAATATATGCAATGACTACAACAATGTAAATAGAACAGATACAGAAAATATGAAAAATTAAGGTGGCAAAATTATAAAGATCAAGCATGAGCCAAATGAAGAGATATGAGCAGATATCCTCAACCCACTCCTTTGTGCAGGTGGGAGGTCCATCAATGTTGCACACTAAGTTATTGGATTTTTAAATATATGTTGATGAATTGTGCTGGGTTTTTTCTCCTCACTCTTCTTCATCTTTTTAAGATACTATATTTTTTGGAAGAGTTCAGTCTCTGATAATGGGAGGGACAGTGGGGGAAACTATGCATATTAAAAATACATTAATTCATACTTATTAAAAAAGAAAATTACATATTGAAATTATTACACATTTAAAAGAAAATAGTTTTTCTTTTACAGTATATGTTAGTAATACTATTAAAATATATAATAGAGACCCAAAATTTCAAGCATAGTTCTCTCCTTTTATACTGTGTTTTTGTTTGGTATTTGTTAAGTTCAGGATTTTTAAAAAGTTGAAGAGCCAGTATTTTATGATGTTTGCTGTCACTACTTTATCTTCTTTTAAGCCTTTTTTTTTTTTTACAAGCCTCATGGATAGCCAAAGCATGCAGATATTAGGTCTCAGGTTATTATTTCCATTATTTAGCAAATCTTTCAAGTAGATTGGAATTGATGAAAATTAGAGTTGACAATTTCTTTATGTGTATTAGGTCTGGACATACCAGAGTAAGGGACACACCAGACACACCTGAGCCATTGCTTTGTTGATAAATACAATTTCTTTGCTAAATTCCAAAGTATGTGTAACATGTATGAGTTATACATTATCATTTAGTCCTTCAAGGACAAATGCTTCTAGAGATTGTACAGGTAATTTTCTGGAAATATCTCACAAAATGATTGGAATTTGAGTTCTCTTTCAAATGTAGTTGTATAATACAGATCTTCAAAATCTTCAAAGCCCCATCATCTCCATTTGGGGTCCACGTGGAAAACATCTCTCAGGGATCGCTTATGAAATCACAATCACTGCTTGTGAGAACTGGGATCATCTTCCTGGCCTCATACCATCTTCCTGATGCTGCTGTAGTCTTCAACTTTTGCACTACTAGAACCACATTCTTTTCATGAGTATGTAAAGCCAGCATAGGGCCGTTTCCACAGTTTTAACAGAAGAAAGTTCTGTCTTTTCTAGTTTTCTCCTAGTGATGATGTTAGTATTTCAGGCTAATTTGGCCTCTACTCCCTTTCCCCAATTCCTTTCCAGGTGGAAACAGTTTATCTTTGGGTCTATTTCTTATGAACATTTCTGTGAGTTTCTTTGGTTGATTTTGCACCCGCAAGGCTGAGCCCCTTTTTAGTTACTTTGAACTATGCCTAAGGAAGATGGGGTATATATTATATCTGTAAAAATGGACATTTTCATTAGTTCGTGTGCTTCATGTGTTTTAACTTTTTTTTACATGCTTAAGGGGTATCTTTAAATCTCTGCAGCCTACTAGTACTTTGGCTATTTGTTTCAAATTTCCCAGCTTCTTTTTCAAGAACTATTCCTAAAAAACTAGCTGTGTGACCTTGGGCAAGTCACTTAACCCCAATTGCCCTATCTTCCCCCCTCCAAAAAACAAAAACAAAAAAATAAAGAACTGTTCCTTTCTATATGAGTATCACTATGCCAAAAATTGGAATGGAAACTCCCTTTTGCACTGAATGATATTGCCACACTCTGAAAGCTCTATGTCTTTTAAAATTGTAGAGTCAAGGAATGACTCTAAAAATTATATTTATCCTCTTATGTGTGCTATTCCAGGTTTTCTCTATCCTAGCTCCCACAGATATTTATAAACAAGATTATGTATTAAAAAACCCTTGAAAATCAAATAAATAATTCAAATTTTAAAAATTTGACATCAGTTCTTCTGAGAAAAAATACTATTGAGTATATTTTTATGAATACGGGTTAAATTGTAACACATCATGATCTTTTGGTCTAGTCTTTTAAAATTCTTTGGCTCTTGCTAAGTATAGGGGTACATACTTGAATCAAACCCAGTAAGGTGGATTTTAGTGTGTTTAAAGTGAATTTTTGTTACTATTTCTTAGAGTCCAGTTTCCTAGGATCTGTATCCATAACAGTCTTGTTCCCAGGTATTAGATGTGAGTCTCACAGTTATGGTTCAAAACATCTCCACCACACTTGCACAGCACTATATAATGATAAATAATATAAACATCCAAGTGGGAGGTGGGATAGGAGGGAGGGAAATATAGTCAGTCTTTTACAATATATCTACTATGTTATTGTTTTGCATTAGCCACACATGTACAACCTATACTGAACTGCTTATCTTCCCAGTAAGGGTGGGTGACAAGGAAGGAAGGGAATGAATCTGGAATTGAAAGTTTTAAAATCAAATATTCAAATATATATATGTGTGTATGTGTATATATATGTGTGTGTATATATATATGTATATATATACTATTATTAATACCATCTTACATGTAATTGGGAAATAAGATATACAGGCACTGAGGCATAGAGATCCACTGGAAAAGTCGAAAGGGGTATGGGAGAGAGCAGATTGGAGGAGGGGATATCCTGTGGGACTGCTATTTTGGGGCAGTGGGTAGGGAAAAAGAGGGAGAAAATTTGTAACTCAAAATCTGGCAGAAATGAATGATGTAAATCAGAAGTTAATAAAGCATTAACAAAAAAAATAATATACATCCATTGTAACTGCAGTGAGATACAGGGATGAGGTGATGTAAATTTGTGAGGCTATTGCTGACAATATGTCTTCCTTTGTCTGTTTCCCTATAAAGTAGGTGGGCACTGGTCAGTGAGTGGGAAACCTTAGGGTTGTATGCACAAATGCTGTATGCCTTGATTGGCCCTCATCAAGGCTTGGTGGGGGGGAAATCTGTGCTTGCCTCAACTTGATGCTTGAGGGGATTTAGGGGATGCACAAGTTGTGCCTGTCTCCATCGACCCCATCAAGATGTAGGGGTAGTTGCCCCCTCTTCGCACTGGCCCCTGCGAGAAGGGTGATTAGGGAATGCTGTAGGAGTTTGTCCTTCCATTATCAGCAGTCCTTTTCTGAGAAAACTAGACTAGAATAAAGTAAGATTATTAACCTCTTAGTGTCTTTCCAGTCTGATCAGATCAAGAGTAAGCCTGTGCTAGCATCCCTCCCGTGTGCTGTGTTTATTTGTCTTATTTACATTAACCTTACTGATGCACATAAGTCCCAATAAACTTACTAATGAAAAAAAAACAACTGGATTATAATTCTGAAAAACAAGGGAAGAGGGATAGGAGGCCAGAGAAAGGGGAGGAGAGAGAGGGAAATTATTATCTTGCATGCATTGTCAGAGCTAGCTAATGTCTACCTAATAGATGTATTTACTTAATAGATATATCTATGGGCATGCATCTATATATACACATATACAGATAAATTCATACATTAAAAAGAAAAAATCGATCTCTACATATACAATAAATAGTTATATATAACTATTATGTATACATATAAACATGCATATATACCCATGTATGTAAGTATTTGTAACTTGACTCATATCTATGAAGTAGATTTATGCTTGAAGTCATAGTGATTATGCATTTATAAGGGTAGTTATGAAGTGGCTTATTATGCCCTTAGCAAAATTCAAATGTTCTGTTGTAATTTGTTTATTGCTTGGTTGTATAAATACTACTAGGTCAAATCACTAGTTGCTTCTGTCTAGTAGAAATATTCATGTTCTTTTTGCATTTAAGCAGATCAAGGCCTTTTGTGAAAGAAAAATGTCCTGCTGCTTCTTAGGGTGAGATGCGTATGCCTAAAATATTCAAGTAGCTGAGATTCTTTGTTACTTCTCCAAGTTTCCTTTTTTTTTTCTTTTCCTAATGATTGCAGTTCCATGATTTATAGAAAAGATTTGTCCAAGTACCAGAAGTAAGTGCCCTACCGCTATGGGGATTACTTATGGTGCAGAGAGACTTCTGTGTGTGTACACGGGCCTTGTATAGCAAGCACTAAGAAGCTAGGATGCCTGGGACTTGAGCCCAAGTTAGACTTTGGACTTGGAACTTGGGGTGGTGCCCTATGTTTTTGTCCAAACTCCAGTTGGATAGTTTTATGATTGAGGGAAGCATGGAAGAGTTTTCACCTAGGGCAGCACTTCCATGTTCTTGAACTGTGAAATTCTTTTATCGGATCATAGTCTATTGCCTTTCCACCTCTTCCTCTGTCTCACAAACACGAACTCTGTTCTCTGGTCAGTCTGTGACCTCTAGCCCTTCAATCACTTAGCTCTTTCTTAGTCTATAACCCCAGAACTAGCTATATTCTCCTCCCTTTCCCATCTAACGCGTTGGTAAATCAGTTAAACTCTACATTACCCTCTTCTCTTGAGCCTTTTAACCCCTTAATCATACCAAATTTAAACACTAATAAGACTCCTACCATTCATTGCATTTACTACTACATACTTGTGTCTGAAAGAAATTGGAGAAAATAAGGAGACTGTGTTGATTGGACCTACTACAAATTTGTGTTACATAATCTCAGGCCTAAACTATTGCAAGGCAATTCTTTTATATTTTCTGAATTAAGTCACTGTCTAGTCCCATTTGACATAGCTAATCTTCTAAACCTTTTCATCTCTCCTCAAATGTCCCCAGGCTCCCTTCCCACACAACCTCTCAACTGAAAAGCTTGTTTCATGTTTTGCTGAAAAATTTAAGGATATTTGCTGAGAGGACCCTTTTTGCCTCTTTTCTTAATCTCACATCACCCAGATACCTTCTGCCTCTGTCTCCTCCTTCACTCCTGTTCTTCATAATGGGTTAGTTCTTGATAAGGCAACCCATCTCCATGTACAACTGGTCCCATTCCATTCCATTTTCTCTAGTAGATTGCCTCCTTTTTTATCTTTCATTTATCTTCAAACTCTCTCTTTTGACTATTTTCCTACTGTCTGCAAACATGCCCACGTCTCCACCATCCTCAAAAACTCACTTGATCTGTCTATGCTTTCTAGTTATCACCTAGGTCCTCTCTTCTGTCGATAATAGGTGCCTCCTTTTCCCCTCTTCTTAACTTTCTGCAGTTTAGCTTCCAGCCTCATCATTCAGTTAAAACTGTTCTCTCCAAAGTTAACTCAAAAATAAATATTGAATACCATCCAGCTGCTTTACTCTGGATTCCATCACAGCCATGTTAGGAACCAAACTTCCTGAAGCCTTCAGGATGGAATGGTTTGACACAGTGGTCATATAGTGAGAGGCAAGGGAGTGAGGTGAATGTATACCTGAGATTATGGTTCTACTGTTGGTGGATAGGAGGTTGAAGAAGAGGAAAGGTACTCATTTTTTTTTTCCTGGACCCAGAGATCCAGAATGGCTTGGGCCAGTCTACAATCATAAGGGGCAAAAAAAAAAATCTAAGGTGAAAAACCGTGGATCATATTAGAAGACAGTTGTGGCACTTATAAGCCCATCAGAAACAGAACAAATAACTTCTGAAGACATGTAGGGCATATATGACATTCTTCCAAATTTACTGATTATATTGACCTGAGCAAGTCACTTACTGTCTCTTAGACTATTTTCCTTGTTATAATTGGGAAGAGATTTGCACAAGTACTAATTAAGAAACAACTGGATGACTGTTCTGAAAAACAAGGGAAGAGGGAAAATTAAATACTATTAAGAATGTAAAATAATGGGGTTTGCTAAATTCCCTTTCAGATCTAAGTCTATGGCCCTGTGAATTAAAAGTTCTATCTTCTTTTGGCAAAAAGATAGAAAAAGTTTCATGTATTCAGGGATATTTCTAGAAAGTACTATGGAAATTGCTGTTGCTTCCACTGTATCATTTACAGTTCCCAAAGTAACTACAGTCCTACTTTGACGCTCCATTGTGGTGTAGAGGTTGTAGCCTTTTAGGTTCTCAAAGGTTATACTAGTGCATATACTATGCAAAATCTGGTAATTCCAACAAGGCTGGAAAACTTTGAGAACAAGTCAGTACTGGACTCTGTTGTTTGAAGACCCACTTGGCAAATTTAGAGAGACTTATCGCTTGGAGTTTGCTCTCAAGGTGATTATTTTCTTTTCTTTTTGGTTAGAGTAGCTGTTTTTTTTTTTTTTAAACAATTTTGCCTTAATTTTTAATTTTACAGATATTTTTCATTTTTATACTGTTTTTATTTCTGAATTATTTCCTCTCATTTCCCTAATCCAGAAAATTATCCTACTGTGGCCAGTGTAGTTGGTGGGCTAGTGAGCAGTGAGAATAACAAGATGGGGGTGTAATCAATAGTCTGTTTATTACAGGACAATTTCATACAGAGCTGAAGATACAAGGGGCTCACAGAGTTTATATGCCCCCCAATAGAAGGTCTGCTTGACCCAAAAGAATGCAGACACCTCAAAAGAATGCACACAATGTACAAGGATGCTCCCTTGATCTTGTTTACTATTTACCCTTCCTTAAGGTTAGTTATTTATTAGGGCAACATCATAGGACCATGTCTGGAGGCATAAACAAAAAAAAATTCCATGCCCTCCTGCTTATCTGCCCTCTAACCTTGCAGATAATTGTATTGGGGAGGGGAACATTCCTTTAGCAGGGCAGGGGGACCCCAAAAGTTCTCTATATCCAAACAAGGTTAGACATCCTCCTGCTTAACTGCCCTGTAACCTTTCAGATAACTGTATAGGGGAGGGGAACATTCCATTAGCGGGCTAGGGAATTCTCTACACTACCTGAAGGTTCTCTACCCTATCCTTTATAACAAGGAACAATAAAGAAGAGAAAAAAGCAGTTCCTCAAAAATAATCTATGAATGCAGCAATTAAGAAATCAAGTATCCGCTATGTTCCAGAGACTGTGCTAAGTGCTGAGCATGCCAATACAAGAATGAAACACTCTCCTGTCACAAAGAGCTTGTATTTTAATGGTAAAAACCAGTACATAAATAGCCATACAAAGAATAAATACAAAGCAGTTAAATACAAGATAGTTTGAAAGGGAGGGTGAAGAGGATGACAGGCCAGTGGGACTCTGACCCTGATGGCTAAATAAGCCCTTTCAGCTGAAAAGCCTGCTACCAGGCCTGGATCAATTTCCCACCCTCCAGGAAAGTCCTGGACAAAAGCATGGCTTATATGCTTCCCCCCCCCCCCCAACAAAGAAGTGTGCTACGTCCTCAGGGGAAAACAATTAGGAAGCATCCAATAAAAGCTTGTAGGTGGGGTAATAAAAATGGCTCTGCTTTCCACCACTCTCAGAGTCCTGTCTCTTTTATGCACCCTCTCCAGCCTCTTGGTAAGCAACTCTTTTTCAGCCCTGCTGCAGGACAACAGGACTCCCCACAGGAGGTCACTTGAATTTGGGAAGATCAGGAAAGACTTCCTGCAGAAGGTAGTGCCTTAGTTGTATCTTACTGGAAAAGAGGGATTCCATGAGGAAGAAATACATTCTTTTTTTTTAAATCAATCAACAAGCATTTATTAAGCACCTATTTATATATGTTAGGAATGAAAATTCACAAGCAAGATAGTCAATGACTTCAAGAAGCTTAAGGTCCAAGGGGTCTACTAATTCTAATACATTGGAATTGAATGAAAAACAAATAGTTATACTTTGGAAATGAATGAGCACATCAATAAAATTAATAATTTCTTAGATTTAGGGAATATCCCCTTTTATGTTTTATCTTTCTTGATTGAAGATTGATTGAATTCAGTTCTTGATTGAAGAGCCTTTCTCCATCTTTACACAGTAATTGCTCACTTCCCAGGATTATTTCAATTGCCACTATCTCTAACTAATTACATGTCTTTTAAGTTTTCATTGCTGTGAGGTAATGGTTTGAATGCTGGAATGGGCAGATGTTGGTGATGGGATCTTTTTTTTTCTCATTTTTCAAATGCTTTATTAACTTCTGATTGACATCATTCATTTCCACCAGATTTTGAGTTACAAATTTTCTCCTCATTTTTCCCCTATCCATCACCCCAACATAGCATTCCCACAGGATATCCCCTCCTCCAATCTGCTCTCCCCTATATCTTCTCCCATACCCCCTTTGACTTTTCCAGTAGGGCATAGTGGATCTCTATGCCCCCGTGCCTGTATATCTTATTTCTCAATTACACGTAAAATACTATTAATAATAGTATGTGTATATATATATATATATATATATATAATATATATACTTAAACATTTGATTTTAAAACTTTGAATTCCAGATTCATTCCCTTCCTCCCTTGTCTCCCACACTTACTGGGAAGATAAGCAGTTCAGTATAGGTTGTACAAGTGTAGCTAATGCAAAACATTAACATAGTAGATAATACTGTAAAAGACTGACTATATTTCCCTCCCTCCTATCCCACCTCCCACTTGTTCTATTCTCTACTTTGATCCTGTCCCTTTTCAAAAGTGGATGCTTCCAACTTCCCTCCCCCCAGCCTGCCCTCCCTTCCACCATCCTCCCTCTTATCCCCTTCCCCCCTCCTCTCCTGTAGGGTGGGATAACCTATTTAGTGTGTATTTCATTACCTCCCCAAGCCAAATTCAATGAGAATAAGGTTGACCCATTCCCTTTTGCCTTCCTATTCTTCCCCTCCATTGTAACCATTTCCCCTTGCCTCTTCTTTATGAGATAGTTTACTCCATTCTGTCTCTCCCCATCTCCTCTCATTATATTCCTCTCTCACCTCTTAATTTCCCCTTTTAAGTATCATCCCTTCCTATTAAATTGGTCCTGTGCCTTCTATCTATGTATACCTGTATACATATATATATACATTCATATATGTATTCATACACCTGTATACCCTCTGATATAGACACATATATTTCTATTCCCTTCAACTATTTTTATACTGAGAAAAGTTTCATCAGTTACAATTATCATTTTTCCATGTAGGAATGTTAATAGTTCAACTTTGATAAGTTCCTTATGATTTCTTTTCCCTGTTTACCTTCTCATGCTTCTCTTGCTTCTTGTATCTGAATGTCAAATTTTCTATTCAACTCTGGTTTTTTCATCAAGAATGCTTGAAAGTCCCCTATTCCACTAAATGACCATATTTTCCCCTGAAACATGATACTCAGTTTTGCTGGGTAGGTGACTCTTGGTTTTAATCCCAGCTCCTTTGGCCTCTGCAATATCATATTCCAAGCCCTTCAATCCCTCAGTGTAGAAGCTGCCAGATCCTGAGTTATCCTGATTGTGTTTCTACAATATTCAAATTGTTTCTTCCTGGCTGCTTGTAATATTCTCTTCTTGATCTTGGAATTTTGGAATCTGGCTATAATATTCCTAGGAGTTTTCTTTTCGGGATCTTTTCAGGAGGTGATCGGTGGATTCTTTCAACCTCTATTTTGCTCTCTGGTACTAAAACATCAGGGCAGTTTTCCTTGAGAATTTCTTGGAGGATGATTTCTAGGTTCTTTCTTTGATCATGGCTTTCAGGTAGCAAATAATTTTTAAATTATCTCTCCTGGATCTATTTTCCAGGTCAGTGGTTTTTCCTATGAGATATTTCACATTGCCTTCTATTCTTTCATTTGTTTGGATCTGTTTAACAGCATCTTGATTTCTCATAAAGTCATTAGCTTCCATTTGCTCCAGTCTAATTCTGAAGGAATGATTCTCCTCAGTGAGCTTTTGAGATTCTTTTTCCATCTGGCAAATTCGGCTAAAAAGGCATTCTTCTCCTCATTGCCTTTTTGAGCTTCTTTTGCCATTTGAGTTAGTTTGTTTTTTAAGGTGTGATTTTCCTCAGTCATGCTGTTGACTCTCATTTTGTAATTTTCTTTCATTGTTCTCATTTCTCTTTCCAATTTTTCCTCCACTTCTCTTATCTGCTTCTTAAGGTCCTCTATGGCCTGTAACCAGTTTGTATTTTCCTTTGAAGCTTTTGGTGCAGGAGTTCTGATTTCACTGTCTTCCTCCCATTCCATGCTTTGATCCTTTTTGTTGCTAAAATAGGAGTCCAATGTTGGATTCTTCTATTTGCTTTGCTTCCTTTGCCTGGTCATGTTGCCACTCAATCACTTGACTTTTGGGCTTTTTACCACAGTAGGACTCTGCTACCAGACAGGGGAGCTTTGTACCAAAACACTGGGGTTTTCTCGGTTGCCAGAGGTGGGTGCCCTCTCTGAAGCTTCCACATGCTCTGGCAAGCTGGTCACAAACCCTAGGACCTCCAGTCTAGAACTTAATCCAGATCCAAGCAGGTTAAAGCAAGAGTGATTACCCCTCAGACTGGTGCTTGGTCCTCCTACACTCTGCAGGCCAGGAGCTGAAGCTGCCATTTGGCAGTGGCTGTGCTGCAGTCCTCAGCAGCTTCTTGCCCTGGGGGCAAAAGCTGATGCACTCCCAACTACTGGGTCCCAAAGTCTGCTCTACACTGACCTCTCACTTTGTCCTTCACATCTATGTGTTGATAATTCTGGACCACCACATTTGCTGGTGATCTGGAGTCCCTTCAGCTGGTGGCTGGTCAGGCCCACCCTGGGGCTAAAACCTCTGGCTTGCATGGGGCTGGGGTCAGCTCCCAGAGTGCTGTGCTGGATGATTTCTGCTGGCCTGCCAGGCTGTCCTCAATGGGATGTTAGCTTCTCTGTGTCATTTTGTGGGTTCTGTAGCTCCAAACTTTGTTCAGAGTTGCCTTTTACATCAATTGGAGGTGGTGAGAGCCAGAGCCAAGCAGAAGTCCTGTTTCTACTCTTCCATCTTGACTGATATACATTTTTTACATTTATGCCATTGTAAAAGCACAGAGATTCATTGTTATGTGTAAGATGAAGAGTTTTGCTAGTGTGGCATGGGAAGTAGTATAATGAAGCTAGAAAGATTAATGGGGGCAAAGTTGTGAAGGGCTTTAAAAAGTTAAATAGATGAATTTATATTTGATATTAACAGAAACAAGGAGCCACTTCTATTAACCGAGTAGGGAAAATGCGTGGTCAGATCTGTGCTTAAGAAAAGCACACTTACAGGTTTGGAGTGAGAAGACATGTGAAGCATGGAAGCCAGTTAGTTGGCCATTTCAATAACTTTGGTATGAAGTGATGGTCTGAACTAAGGTGGCATAGCTGTATAGGTAGAGAGAGGGTGCAGGATATGAAGGATGTTTGGGGAGATTTGATAAGGGTTTGGGTGTGTGCTTGAGGAAGTCTGAGTGGTTGAGGATAATACCAAGATTTCAGGGACATCTGTTGTTGGGAGACTGTTGGAATGGTGGTACTTTGGACAGAAATATTGAAGAGGGAAGGATTATATAGGAAGCTGGAATTAATTTTTAGATGTGTTTTAGATATCCAGTCATTGTTGTGGGACTTAAGTTTAGGAGAGAAACTAGGGCTGCATATATAGATCTATAAGTCATCTCCATTGAAATGATAATTTATTTAGTTCATGGGAGTTCATGACTTTACTGAGAGGAAATGTTGAGAGAGAAGAGGGTCCAAGATAGAACCTTAGGGGACACTTAATAGTTCTAGGGCATGATATGGATGATGAGCCATCAAAAGAGATGAAAAAGTGGTTATCTAGGTAGGAGAAGAATCAGGAGAATCAGTGTCATGAAGAGCAAATGTAATAATGTATGTGATATTTTTTTGTTGTTTTTTTTTAGATTGGTGATTTCTTTATTTTTTTTTACATCTCTTAATGCTATTTATTTATTTTTAGTTTTCAACATTCATTTCCATAAGATTTTGAGTTACAAATTTTCTCCCCATATTTCCACTACTCCCCACCCCAATATAGAGAACCTACTGAATACCCCTTCCCCCAATCTGTTCTGTCTTATATCCTTCCCCATCACCTCCAACTTTCTAGTAGGGCAAGATGGATTTCTGTACCCCGGTGCCTGTATATCTTATTTCCCAGTTGCATGTAAAAAAAAAACCAAACACGTTTTTTAACATTTGTTTTTAAACTTTGATTTCCAGATTTTTTCCCTTCTTCTCTCCTCACCCACCCCCACTGGGAAGACAAACAATTCAATATAGGTTATACATGTGTAGTTACACAAAACATTTCCATAGTAGTTATATTGTGAAAGACTAACTATATTTCTCTCCATCCTCTCCCACCCCCACTTATTCTATTTTCTACTTTGACCCTGTCCCTTTTCAAAAGTGTGTGCTTCTAACTACCTTCTCCCCCAATCTGCCCTCCCTTCTATCATCCCCCTTCTTATCCCCTTCCCCCATACTTTCCTGTAGGGTAAGATACCCAACTGAGTGTGTAGGTTATTCCCTTCTTAAACTAAATCCAATGTGAGTAAAATTGACCCATTCCCTTTCACCTTCCTCCTCTTCCCCTCCATTGTAACAGTTTTCTCTTGCTTCTTTTATATGAGATAATTTACCCTATTCTATCTCTCCCTTTCTCCTTCTCCTATTATATTCCTCTCTCACTTCTTAATTTTATTTTTTTGATATCATCCCTTCATATTCAACTCATCCTGTGCCCTCTGCCTATGTATACATGTACACACATATACACATACTCACATATATATTTATATACACATAATGTATATCATATATTATACCTATAGTCCACTAGGTCTTCAGAGAGGGCAAGGAGGTATATTTTCTTATTTCTTTTTAGGGCCAAACATTTATTACATTAAATAGTATTAGGTTTTAAGTTGTTCTTTCCATTGAAATATTAACTTCTATTTTGATTATCCTTCTAGTGAACTTATATGGAAGTGAAATTTGGACCACCATATACTTAGGTTCAAGACGATGGGCAACTCAAAAGGCAATGGAAAGACGCATATTGGGTATTAGTAGTAGGCTATACCATACTTCCAGTAATGTCATGAGAGGTGTTGTAAAAGACATGCAGGAAATATATGAGCATTAGATTGTGAGCTCCTCAGAGCAAGGACTGTCTTTTTGCCTTCATATTCCCAGTGAATAGAATACTGGGCTCAGAATTAATAAGTCCTGAGTTCAAATCCAACCTCAGACACTAGCTGTGTGCCCCTTGGCAAGTCACTTAACCTCTGTCTGACTCAATTTCCTCAACTGTAAAATTAGGATAATAATAACACCTAGCTTTCAAAGTTATGAGGATTAAATGAAATTATATATATATGTATATATATATATATTTTTTTTTTTTTTGCTTTTTTGGAGGGCAATTGGGGTTAAGTGACTTGCCCAAAGTCACATGGCTAGTAATTGTGCCAAGTGTCTGAAGCCGGATTTGAACTCAGGTCCTCCTGACTCCAGGGCCGGTGCTCTATTCACTGTGCCACCTAGCTGCCTCCAAATGAAATAATATTTATGAAGGATTTGATGGGTTTCTAACACTACTTAATGTTTATTGACTGACTGGAAAAAAAGGGAGGCATGACTTAGTCATGTAAAATGAGCAAGGGGACCTTGAGAAATGGATACCTTGTACTGTTACCCACAGAATGTTAAAATACATAAAAGAAGACATTTAGATTCTGCTGTGGAAGGCAAATGGAAGGGTATGTGCAAGAAGCCAACATTGTATTGTGATTTGTACCATTGTAAAGGTGTCACCCATGTCAATGCCTTTAGCAACTTGTGATAATTGTTTATTAAGGGCTATATATCTGTTAGTAGAGGAAGTTACATGGCATTGAAGTCACAAATCTTTTGAAATAATGAAGTGAGGTAGGTAATAGATGAAGACTAGTGGTTTGTACTTTATACAGAGAACTGGAATATAACAAGATAAGACTGGAACTTTTGGGAAGGGAGAGAATATATTTTCTGTCGTATCCATGTACATGAGAGATGCCATGGCATAGAAGATAGTGGGCAGCCCTAAGGGATTGGATCATTTGAGTTTAGTGTTTTTTCTGACACATACTAGATGTATGGCCAAGGGCCCAGCACTGAGTTATTCAGTACATTCGGCATCTCTGAAACTCCTACAAGTACGGAGAGTGTAGGGGAAAACAGAATAAAGCTTAGAGAGCACATGTAACAAAGTGTGTAAATCAGGACCTGGAAGGCCTTTTGATGGAATCTTTAAGATATTACCTTTAGGTATGATAGAGTTTTTCTGCTAGGCTCTTTGTAGAACCCTGAATCTGTATTCAGTCAGTCCTTGGCTTCTGATGCACTGCTTGTTATCTGTTGCTGTCCTGGGAATATTTCTAAGGGCGATTATTATTAAGGGCTGTGTATCTGTTGATAGAGGAAGTTACATATAGTTGAAGTCACAAATCTTTTGAAATAATGAAGTGAGGTAGGTAATAGATGAAGACTTAGTGGTTTGTACTTTGTGCATTAATTGCTGATAGGAAGATGAGAACTCTAAAGTACTCTGGACCCTCCAAGCTCACAAGATTCTCCTCAAGAATCTTCAGCTCTTGGTGGTGAGTAGTGAGGAAGCCAAGGTACTCAGGCCCCAAGGAATTTATTTATTTTTTTTTGCTTTTTGGAGGGGGAAGGCAGGGCAATTGGGGCTAAGTGACTTGCCCAAAATCACACGGCTAGTAAGTGTTAAGTGTCTGAGGTCAGATTTGAACTCAGGTCCTCCTGACTTAGGGTCTGTGCTCTATTCACTGCACCACCTAGCCACCCCCAAGGAAGTTATTTTTACCGGTCTAATGGGAACACTCTTTCCCTAACAATGCTAGGAAGCTGGTAAATACTCAAATCCTTCAGGTTCTGAACTGGGTCCTGATTTTATATAAGATCTTAATCACTCAGCCAGTATAGACTTCCTTTCATGCCTAGGGAGGTTCCCAGGCCTTGTTGACACTTAGTGAACAATAAAGATGCATTCTTACAAATAAGTATATCATAAAAGAATTCTTGTTAATTATTTTAGGTGGAATGGGTTGGTTCAATTAATTAACTCAATCAACCTCCATCCTTGCATATAAATAAATTTTTGCCAGTGGGCTATCAAATACAAATGAGGCAAACAACTCATTTTATTTATTAGCTTATTTAATTTAACAATAAAATACATTTCATAGAAATGATTATAAAATGTGTTTTACAAATAGAATATTTTATACTTATAGATCTTATGATACATAATGAAAACTTAGTAAATAGAAGATATTAAACCACCAGCATTTTCTTAATTTCACATGACAAAGAAGAAAAATCCATTATTATCTGGTAAAATGGATTTCTGTATTAAATCCAAAAATTACCTTGAATGTTTTATATTCTGTGCAAAAATCAGTTATGTTTTTTTTTTTGTTTTAAATATTAGTTAGGTTCTCAAGACAAGTTTTAATTTAGGGCTCCAGTACCACACCCTGCTTAGGGAAAAATCATTTAGAAACAAGTATTAGCTACAAGAAAGAGAAAAGACCAGCTAAGAGCTTAAATTCACTTTGCCTATAATTGTTATTGACACTCAGTTGAGAAATTAAAATGCACAGCTTATTCAAAACAGGATAGAGAAAGAGGAGAAAATAGTTAATCTGTTTGAAACTTGTTTTGTATATTCAGCATCGTTTACAGTTAGGGCTTTTTTAAAAAAATATACCTTAGTTAATTCACTGGGGTACCTGTTAGGCACTTTAAAAACAATCACAGGACACTAGCAATGGAAGGAACTGGATAAGTAATCTGTTCTAATCCCTTTTCAAATCATGGATCCAGTCTGTATTTGAACACCTCCAGCTATGGGGAATTATGTTTTTATGAGGCAGACCCTTTTATTTTTGGACAACTCTAAACTTATTGCCTAATTTGAAGGTTGAAGGTGAAGAGTTTTGAGGGATAAAGAAAGCATGGAAAGGAAGAAGTAAAACAGAGTGGAGCATGTTTGCTGATGTTACAATCACCGTTGAACCTCATTCATCCAAACCCCAAAGCATAGTTGTATCCAATAGTCTCTTTTGATAAACCCAAGGAAGTGAGATTCATTCTTTCCATGATGCAGCAGTGAAGACACCCTCAGAGTCAATGTTAACATTTATTGCACAATAACCAAACATTTCCCACTTTCCTTAGACAGCAACTGTAAAGTGCAAAAGTGGCTTTGGATTCCAATTAATCAGTGTCTCTGTCCATCAGAGTGCCCTCCACAAGTAGTGGGGTTGCTCCCTAAAAGAGTAGCATTAAGTTGGCCCCAAGCAACGAGGTAAGTCAGTCACCATTGTCCAGTAGCCTTTGTAGGTTGTTTTGTATCTAAAAATGATATAAAAGAAACTTTGATTATTAAACATAAAAGTAATGATACAAATAGCTTTCTTTACCATAGATTCATATATTATAGGTCATGCAAATTCTGTTATTCCCACTAATAAGTAGATCTGAGGCTTAGTGTGGTTAATTGACTTGCCCATGGAAATAGTAAGTGACATAGCCATGACTCAAAACTATGTCTTCTGACTCCAAGACTTTTACAAGTACTTTTACCCTTCTTTCATACTGTTCTCCATTCAATTCGACAACCATTTATTAAATGCCTACTATATATTGAAAACTGTGCAAGGCACTGAGAATACACAAAAATCAAACAGATCTTGCTCTCAATGAATGTACTTTCAAATATAGAGGAACAGCATTACATACATAAATAAATATAAAGTAATTTCATGGAAGCGTGAAGGTACTAACAACTGGGGGGAATCAAGAAAAGTCTGGATAGGGGAGATAGTGCCAAGGGTGAACCCTGAGTGGAACCAAAGATTCAAAGAAGGGAAGATGAAGAAGGAGAATTTTCCAGGCATGGGGGATAGGCTCTAGACAAAAGTATCCCCTGTAGTACTATTAAGGCCAAATTATTACTTCAAAGCCAAATTTTTTTTTTATGTTTTAAGCAAATTATTGTTTTTTAACAACTATTTAGGTGAAATCATTAGATCTTTCTCAATCAAAAAGGACCAAAGGGGACATGAATATAAAAATATGAAATAAGAATTGAAAGTAAAGGCAATAGACAAGAACAAATAAATTGTAAAGACCTATATAGGCATGAGAATGAATTAAGCAAGGCCTTGATATTACTAAGTATTACATATGACATTACATATTATAATAACATTGCATATACATATGAAGGAGTTGATCTTTGAAAGCCCAAATCTGAATCACAGATGATTTAAAAAATTTTTTTAATTAACTGGAATTTATTTTCTTTCCCACTTCATTTCAGCCCTACTGAAGAAAAAAGGAAAACTAAAACCTTGATTTATTTTGCAGAAATACATGACTTGCATAAAGCAAAGTTCATTGCCATTTAGTTTATTTGGACTCTGTGATTTCCTAGAGAAGAAGAATGTACTGCTAGGAGAAAGAGGCACAGAGAGGAAATGGAAGGAGAAAAAAGTGAACTATTCTTTTTTATTCAACATAAAGGTGAACACCCCTAAAACTTGTTGTTAATAGGGATAAAAACTCAGTAAAGACAAAAGGAGTCAGGGCGGCCAGGTGGCTCAGCGAATAAGAGCACCGGCTCCAGTGTTGGGATGACCTGGATCAAATCCGGGCTCAGATACTCAGCACCACACCCAGAAATAACTGGCCGTGTAACCTTAAGCAAGTTACTTAACCCTGATTGCTTTAAATAAAAACAAAATAAAAAAAAGACAAAAGTAGTTTTTCTGAGCTGCTCCATTACAACTCCTTTTGATATCCTCATTTTCCAAGCACCAAGCATGATTGTTTAAGATAGCTCCTGATTTGATACTCTGCCTTCTTTACCTCAACTGAAATCCTAGTTTGTGCTTCCTCTGAAGACTTCTCTGATTCCCCCAGTTGAAAATGATCTGTCCTAAGAGGCAATGGACTCAGCATGCAGATTAAGACATAGATATTTTTTTTTTTTTAAAGCAATCGGGGTTAAGTAACTTGCTTAAGGAGCCACCTGGCTGCCCCTAAGCAATTGGGGTTAAGTAACTTGCTCAAGGCTACACGGCCAGGTGTTTCTGGGTGGGTGCTAAGTGTCTGAGCCCGGGATTCGATCTCCTGGTCTTCTCAACACTGGAGCCGGTGCTCTTACTCTCTGTGCTACCTGGCCGCCCCATGACATAGATATTTCTTTTTGACAGCGTGGGAATTTGTTTTGCTTTATTTTGCATATTTGTTAAAAGGTTTTTTTTTCTTCCTCATTGGGAGGCGGGAAGGTAAAAGGATGTGAAAGAAGATATTTGTTAGTCTAATAATAATAATAATAATAATAGAAAACCATATCTCCTGCCTCAAATTTTCATAAGCATTCATAGATTTAAACCTGATAGGGGCTTTAGAGGTTATCTAGTCAACACTCTCAGGTGAAGAAACTGAGGCCCAGAAATCTTAAGTGATTACATAAGTAAGAAGTAGAAAAGTTGGGCCTTGAATGTGGGTCCTTTTTACTCCATGTCCTCTAACTCTTCCAGGTCTGCTTTGATGCTCTTTGTCTATGTCACATTCTACCTTGAATTATGCCTATTTATGTACATGTCTCCAATTAGGTTTTCATCTTGACGTGAGGAACCATGTCATTTTTCCATCTGCGTATTCCTAGCACATAGTGCCTCATACATATGGGTGCTTAATAAATGTTTGTCAAGTTAATTTGGTCTCAAAGACCTGCCTCTCAGATACACTAAGAAATAAGAGCTAAAGGACTAGATTTTTATAACAACAATAGCACCTATTACTTTATAACAATTACTGCTTTATATTTGAAACTTGCAAAGCATTTTGCATACTTTTTCTCCCTTGATCCTCAAGACTTCAGGTTTGAGTTACAGACATAATTAGTTTTGAAGATGGAAAGAAACTCAGTGGTTATTTATTTCAATCCATTCCTAAAAAGGAATACCCATCATAACACATCCAACTAGTGGCCTTCCATCTCTGTATGAAGAATTCCCATAAGAAGGCTTCTGAGGCAGTGAATTCTACTTTGGATAGATTCTATCATACATATTGTATAAATGAAGAAACTTAGATAGTCAAAGCTAAAGGATTTGCCTAATATGGAAAAACTAGCAAGTGACAGAGCTGTGATTCTTCAGGTCATCCTCTCTTCCATGTCACCAATACCAAAATGGACAAGATGTGTCATAGGTTCTAGTCAGGATTCAATTCACTTTCCCGTTTTATTTTTGTGTTTCAGCAAGACCACCTGGTCTTTCCTCTTTGTTTTACCTTGTAAGATCTAATAGAAGTTTTGCATTCTGGGAGAGGGACTGGGTAGAGATGAAAAAAAAAAAAGCAGTAATTTGCCTGGGGGCAAAGGGGAAGATTATAGAATCCTGTAATATGATCTTATTACTTTGATATGGGGCAGTTAGGTGGATAATGGATAGAGCCCTGGACCTGGAGTCAGGAAGACCAGAGTTTACATTCAGCCTCATATACTTACTAACTGTGTGACCCTGGGCAAGTCACTTAACCCTTTTTGCCTTAGTTTTCTCATCTGTAAAATGAGCTTGAGAAGGAAATGGCAAACCACTCCAATATCTTTGCCAAGAAAATCCCAAATGGGGGCATGAAGAGTCAGACATGACTGAATAACAATACCTTGATAATATGGCCTCAGGATATGAAATATAAAGTCTTCTGGCTTTAAATGGCATAGTAGCTTGAAACGTGCCCAAGAAATGACTAAAATCCTTATTTCACCAATACCAGCTTAATTTTTTTTTTTGTATTATCCTCCTTGGGGAGTATTTTTTCTCCCTAAGATGTCAAAAAAGTCATCTCTAAAGAAACAGGCTTTTTTTTTTTTAAGCAATCGGGGTTAAGTAACTTGCTCAAGGTTACACGGCCAGTTATTTATGGGTGTGGTGCTAAGTGTCTGCGCCCGGATTTGATCCCCAGGTCATCCCGACACTGGAGTCAGTGCTGTTACTTGCTGAGCCACCTGGTCACCCCTAAGCAACTGGGGCTAAGTAACTTGCTCAAGGTTACACGGCCAGGTGTTTCTGGGTGGGTAATAAGTGTCTGAGCCCGTATTCGATCCACATGTCATCCCGACACTGGAGCCGGTGCTCTTACTCACTGTGCTACCTAGCTGCCCCAAGGCATTTTTTTAAATAGAGTCCTAAGATTTTAGTGAAAACTGGACCTGGAATCAGGATACCATATTTGAATTCTAACTTTGATACTTAGATGTGAGTCAAGGGAAAATAATTTAATCTGTTCTTGAGTCTTTTTATTTTTAATCTTTCAAATATAAATAAAATGTGCACAGCGTAGGAAAGAGAAAAAGCATATGGTGTTAACAGGTATGGTATCCATGTAGGAGGAAAACTATAAGGTGTATCAAGCATGCCATCTGTATAAGTCCTGGAAATACTAGACTGTCTCTAAGAGGATGCCCATGTACTTTGTATAGGCAGTAGTGATGCTGCTATGCCACCATTATCCTGCTGCCAGCTTTTTTGGATATAGAATGACTAAGAGAAACACACTCTGGAAGTGGGACAGATTCCAGGGAAAAGCCTATAGTTACTACTATATGTTCAACATTTGGTATTTAACACTTAGGACACATGCATAGAGGAATGAAAAGCTACCTTTTCTAGTTTTATTATGTTGTCTGTCAATTCTGCACAGAGGGTCTCAGTGTTGACTTCCAATTGTGATCCCAAGGAATGCCGTGCTTTTTGTCTGCAAGAGCAAAAAAAAAAGTAAGATGCTTAAGGAAGAAAAGATAGTAAAAACCCTGGAATTTATTTGTACAGAGCAAGAGAAAGTGAAAGGAACAGTGTGCACTGCATTCATTAACAGATGAGACCAATAGCAACTTATATACTTTAGGTTATGCATGAAATGGTCGGGGTCATATCTGGGCATTAGGGTACGTTAATACCCTTAGGGAGATTCAGCCTTGGCAAAAATAGATGATCATATAGCTGGATTTACCCTTTGGCACACTGCAACAACACAATAGGATAGGGACCACAACTTTATTTTTATATCCCCTCTTCCACCTCCCAACCCTCAGGATCTAGCATATGTCCTCACGTACAACATGTGTTCAACATATATTTATTAAATGGTCCTAGTCAAACTCTGTCCAATTACAAATGGGAGACAATGATAGTATCGGGGTATTCTCTTACTCATGAGAATCAATCACAGAGGCTATTGATCTAAGCCGTTCCTCCAGAGCATTGATTCTGTGTCTCATGTAGAAGGAGGAAAAGATAAGTGCACAAACACTGCAAAAGAAAAGGAAAAAGACCACTCTAGGTTATTGACCAGGGTGCAATGTCCATAATGTAATCCATCTGGAAAGTTGATTTAAAATGTGCTCAACTTAGAGCCCACAATAGAATACATACATTTAAAATGTTTATGATGTTCTTTTTTCTCAATAGCCTCATGGAGTTGGCAGCACAATATTACTGTCCCCATAAGGATGAGCAAACTGAGACTCAGATTGCTGAAGTGACTTTCCCACAATCACATAGTTAGTGAGTGTTTTCATTGGGATGTGAAAAAGGACAAGAGATTTGTCTTGGGTCATTAGTGAAAGTTCACTAATGAAAGAGTTGCAGGAATCAAACTCAGACCTGGGGATTGCTGATCCAATATTCATTTTTTTTTTTTTTGCTTTTTGGAGGGAAATTGGGGTTAAGTGACTTGCCCAAAGTCACATGGCTAGTAAATGCATCAAGTGTCTGAGGTCAGATTTGAACTCAGGTCCTCCTGACTCCAGGGCTGGTGCTCTATTTACTGCACCACCTAGCTGCCCGATCCAATATCTTTTGATTATATTTCACTGACTTCCAAATTAAGAGAAGAGAGTCCACTTATCAAGCCCTCAGTCTAGCCTCTGGTTCATCTACATATACATCTACAGTATTTAGAAATCCATTTCTACCTTCTTGGCAGTTGTGGGGTGAGGGGACAGAGAAAACATAGCCTGAAGTCCCTTCAGATTCCATTTTATCTATTAGTTGCAATTTCTTCTCTTATCAGAGCAATAAACAGGAAGTCTAATGATTCGAATTTTATAGCTTCTTTTCCTTCCCAACATTGTGAGAAATCACTAGTAATTGCATAATTAATCAGTGTCACAGCATGAATCCAAGTGTTCTGATTCTCAGGACTATGCTTTTTCTGCTGTACCATACCTGCATTTCAGTTTTCCTTCCTTTCCCCTCTTTCCTTAATAAGGGTATATTTGAGGGGCCGGTAAGTGGCATAATGAGTAAAGTGCTGGTCCTGTAGTTAGGAGGACCCAAGTTCAGTTCCGGCCTCAGACACTTAACACCCACACAAAAAATCTAGCCGTGTGACCTTGGGCAAGTTACTTAACCCCAACAGCCCTCCAAAAAGCAAAAAAAAAAAAAAAAAAAGAAGGGTATATTTGTAAGGAAATACCATTTGCTTAACTAGCTAAAAGGAATGGGGTCAAAGGCTCAAAGAATCAAGAGGGCATTATAAACAACTGAAGGTTAAGATTAATGTTGACAAGATATAGAAGGATCTTAGACCTTTTGCTTGTCACTCATAGTTAATTCATGTACTTACACAACTGCATAGAATATGAGAATGTGGCGTAGTGTCAGGCATTTCTGGGACCTTAATTTATGGAAGAATCCAAAGGCTCCTGACTGACCTGTTGAATGTCAGATTAAAAAAAAAACTGGCTTTAAAATTCAGTCCAACACGATACTTTATAGTCAGTCTCCTAATAGGATACATGCACACACATGTCTAATTAGTACTTTAGAAATGAATTTTTTTTTACTACTGGTAATGGGGGAGGGAGGACAGAATAAAAACAATCTCCCCAAGTCATTTTAGCTGTTAGTTGCAATTTTTTTCCATGCAAAAACAAAGCCAGAGACTTCTCACCTGTTCAAGGAATCAAAACAAGTAGCCTAAAAGCTCACAAGAGGAGGAGAGAGAAGGAAAGGCAAAGAAAAGCTCTGCATTGGACAACGGAGACCTCAGCAGTTCCAAATGGATGGCCAGAAAACACCTGTTATCCTTACTGTATCCTGGAGGACTCTTGGCTTTTCCTTTAGGCACACAATTCACAAGAGATTCTGTATGAACTGATTTTGTTTCTCCCTTAATAACTTTCAGAACTGTCTGGGACTCCATCACATGAAAATCTGTCAAAACAAAATCAGGCTAGGTGCAAATTTGCCTCAGGTGTGCATTTTAATTAGACATCATATTAGGGAGCAAATTCTCAACTGGCTTGACTTCCAAAAACTTAGCAATATTTTGATGGTGACTTGAAAAATATTGGGAAAGCTAAGAAAAAAATAGCATCTCTATGAAATTTTAAAAGAAAAAAGTATGTGAAGTTGAAGATATTACTTATGAATTATCCCCACCAACTCTATGTCCACCCTTAACTAGGAATGTAAATCTTTTTTTTTTTTGACCTTATGCAGACAACTGAATTTTTGTCCATTGCAACAATATTCTCCAGACCTTGAGAATTTTCAGATTCCGGAGTCTGAGATCCAGAGCTGCTGTATTCATTCATTGCTTGCCTTCTTTGCTGAACCATTCCATCTAAATCTGAGAACTCATCATTGAAATCCTGAAGGGAAAGAACAAATTAAGAGACTACTTTTACTTTATTAAATAGGCTGATTTTTATACATCTCTGGTTTCCATATTTACAGATGACTCACGTAATGGACAAAATAGATCTATTCTACACTTTGGGGATTTTTCTAACTGCTGATCATTTAGCAAAGAATTGCTGTATGTGAACTTCTGTGGGCACCTAGCTTTATGTCTGTAGACAAATAGCATCTAATTTTTTGAAGCTATAGATAGCTAAGAAGAAATTTGGGAGCTAAAATTTAAGAGTTTTCCTATATTCAGCAACAATTTAATAAAGGTCTAATTAGCACTTTATAGTAAGGAATACTACTGTTTGAAACAATTATTAGAAAGATGTGTGGAAAAGCATCACCAAAGGCAAACTAGACTATCTAAACAGAAAAGTGGGTAGTGAAATTCTAACATAAAGAGGGGTAGAAGAGGGAAAAAATGGGGATTAGCTAGCCTCTTAAAAGCAATGTTTCATTTTAATTTGTCCTTTTCAGGTAAAGTCAACCAGAAGAAAAAAATGGTCCAAGATTTAACTTTCTCCAAGGAAGGTCTAATTGGAGAGAGAATGAAGTAGTGTCATTGATTCCTGCCATTTTAAATTAATATTGTTGATGGAATTGCTAAACACCAAAAGGGGAAACTTCAGGGGTTTTTCATATGTTACTGGTTCCCTCAAATTATGTGGAAACTGTTCCTGTGTTATTGTTTACAGGCATTATAATGGTAACTCTGGCCTTTTTTTTTTTCAGTCCTCATGTAATTTAAAGGAAGCAGTGTCATATGAGAGATCCCTGAGAGTTCCCTTTTTCATTTATTAGTTCAAGTTTGGGGAATATGATAAACTCTCAAAGAATATCTATTGTTCAGTCCAGTGCTTCCCACCCTGTAATCCAAGGAGTCCTGCAGGGGTAGTGAGTTATTGCAGAGTCCTTGAATATACATGTTCAATGAGAATTCAAATTTTATCTTTTTTATTTTAACTAAAACATGCAGTATGATTACAGTCATCATTATGTGGGATTTTGTAAAAGTTTTTTTATGTTTAAAAGGAGATTTTTATTCTTTGCTATTGTCTCTTTCTCATTCCCTTTTATCTAACCTGCCCCCAAATCCCCATTCTACTTTTCCTTCCTTTTATTTGTATTTCTATCACCCTATCCAGATCCTGTCCAGTCATCTGGATCATGCTTCCTCCTTTTCTCAAGGAATTCAATGCTGTCTCCTCCTTCCTTTGGGAATTTGTTCCTTAGATCATTTTCCCTGTTGTAATCTTTTCTTATCTTCTGGTTCCTTCCTTAAAGCTTAAAAAACATGTCCTGAATATACCCTATCTTTAAAAAACCTTTAAATGATACTTATGCAAGGGATCATCCTCTATTTCTTTTTTCCTTTACAGCCAAGCCCCTAGGAAGAGTCGTTTTGACTTGTTGCCTCTGGTTTATTTTCCACTCACTTCTCAACCACTTGCAGTCTGGCTTTCAACCTCAGTATTCAACTAAAACTCTGATCTCCAAGGCTATCTATGATTTCTTAATTGTTGGATCCTTTCTATGGTTTTTGTCACTTGAAGACACCTTCACCCTAGAAGCTCTTCCCATTTTTGGCCACTCTAGTATTGGTCTCTCCTAGTTCCTTTACTAAGGCAGCTAGGTGCCACAGTGGATAAAGCCCTGAACCTGAAGTCAGGAAGACCTGAGTTCAAATCCAGCCTCAGGCATTTACTAACTGTATGACCCTGGAGAAGTTACTTAATTCTGTTTGCCTCAGTTTCCTCATCTTAAAAAAACAAGCTAGAAAAGGAAATGTCAAATCACTTTAGTATCTATGCCAAGAAAACCCCAAATGGGGTCACAAAGAGTCAGAAGAGACATGAACAATAAATTGTTCCTTTACTACCTATCTGATCAGGCTTATCTTATCTTCTCAGGCTCTGTCACCCATTTCTAACCACGAGTGTTCTCTTAAGGCTCTATATTGAGCTCTGGTGTCTTTCTATACCCTCTCTTGGTAATCTCATCAACTCATCAGTAAGTATAGGAACCTCTGGTTATCTTCTCTGTGCAGATAACTTCCAGATCTATTATTTAGCCCTAAAATCCCTCTTGATCTTCATGCCTCTGTTGCCAACTGGATGCCATATTGTCCTCTCATATTCAATGTATCTTCCTCTCTAAAATGTCTCTTCTCCAAATTTCCCTACGTCTGTTGAGGGTACCACCATCTTTCTAGAAAACCACTTTTGCAACCTCAGAGTCACTCCAGACTCTTTCCATTTCACATTCAATAAGTTTATAAGTCTTCATTATACCCCTACAATATCTCTTACATCTTTCCCTTTCTCCCTAATTATAAAGCTAGAATTAAAATTCAGGACCTTATGTCTTGACTATATTATTATAATAGCATCCTAATTGGTTTCCTTGCTTTCAGTTGTTTTCTCCACATAACTGTAAAAATAATCTTAGAGCACAGGTCTGACCATGACATTCCTTTCCTAAAAATATGTGGCTCCCAGTTGCCTTTAGGAGAAAAATATACATTCCCTAGCTTGACATTTAAGGCCATATAGCTCCCACCTATCTTGCCAAACTTATTTCATTTAATTTGTCTTTTGGTAGTCTATATTTTAGTGAAATGAGACTATTTGCTTTTCCCCAAACCAGCATTCTACACCCTCCCCCCTCCCCAGTCTTTTCATAGACTGTCCCTTATGGTTAGAATATACTCCCTCCTTACCACTTCCTCCTATAATCCTTAGGAATGGGAAGGAGACTTAAAATGGAGCTTTTGGGGAGAAATTCATCAGTGAGAGAAGGGGCCTGCAGAAGTAAAAGGAGAAGGCAGCTGAAGCAAGGTAGCAAAATCCAGAGTTGAAACATGGCTGATCTGGGCCCTTACTCAAAATGGAGGCTCTAGGAGAAACTCAATGCAAGAACTGCTGGGAAGGGTCCCTTTGTCGGTACATATACAGTCCATGTAATCACTTTATTGCTATAGAAACTACTGTCTACAGGTGAGTCATTTATTTTGTAAAAAGAAAGGTAGTGCTTTCTGACACTTTTTTATTAGAGCATGGAATTTTAAAACTTATAATACTGCTGACTGGTCACACTTAAGTCATTTGATTATTTAATTTGTTCCCTATCCCTTGAAAGTTAGATTTGTTGGACATCTTTCTGTTACTTTCCAGGCAATGATGTATACTGTCTTACCAGAGGCAAAGATGAAGGACGATCAGCCCGGAAACTGTTTTCAGGAGATGAAGGGTTGGGGCTGTTGCCCACACTTGTATTCTGAAAATCAATGATATAAAAATAAAATACTATAAGATTACAAGGAGGCATTTGTGCCATTGTACATTGGAAAAAGTGTTAGAATTGAAGTCTCCCAGCTCTGCTATTTACTACCTATATAATCTTCAGCTAGTTACCTAACTTTTATAAGAAAGATGTAAGTTTTAAAAGTTACAAAACTTTTACCATCAGTTTTGTCATCTGTAAAACGAAGAGTTTGAATTAGATGACCCTTCCAGTTTAAGTCTCTTCCAGTTCTAAACCTAGAAACATCATACAAAAAAAGGCAGCAATGGTAGCTCTCCTAACTTATCAAAATGTAGTTTTCCTTTGTGTCTCCTTTCCTGCCTGCTCAAATTGTTAGTTTTTGAGAAATGTGATTGAACACAGGATTTCATAGGAATGACTAAGGGGCATGAAAATACTTTTTTTTTTCCAAAGAAGAAAAGAGGAGTTTGGGGCATTTTAAAACAACAGAAGTCAATACTTACTTCTAGGTGTCTGCATACTGATTTTATTAACTTGTAGGTTGTGTCTCTGGAGAGCAAGGAAACGAATATGTACTGTGAAATAAACCAACCAAAACTGTCACAAATATTGAAAAGTGGCCAAGGTCCACAGTTCAGAAAGGCTCATGTATTCTCTTCGTTAAAGCTATGTGCACATAGGCATTCTCTTTTACTCCATTATTCTCATTCTTCCTTTTCATTCTTACTGTGACCATCTCATTTTTCTCCCTCCTACTACTAAACAAAAGTAAAAAATAATGAAGACAATTTGATTAATTGATCCCAGCACCTAGCCCTTACATAAAATTCTCAATACAAAAAGAAATAAGATTCTGAAACTCAGATGAAAAGGTTATATACCTGAGAAGAGATCTGATAATTTTTATTAGATCCCCTTTAAAGTTTGCTTTCAGAGACATTGGACAATTTTTAGGATTACACTAAAACTTAGACTTGACATTGAAATGTTTCCAGGAGTTATAATAAGCTGTTTCCTTCCTAAATCATTAATGGCTTTTCTATTGCACATGAAAGAGTTCCTTAAGGGGAACATTGCTTACAAATACAATATGTAAAATAAATATAATCAGAAGAACCATAAAGGCAATTTGAAAGCATTTGATTTTAGGAGAAAAGGGTTACTAGGAATGGTGAACTCAATTTTAGTAAAAACTGTATAAACAAAGAAAATGTAATAAATCATTCTGTCCCCTTTCAATTCAGAAGAATCCTTTCATCACTGGTTTGTGATTAAGACCTTTTATACATAGATAATACAGGGAAAGGTCAGATATGTATATAGGAAATGTGTCAGAGAGTAGCATTCCAAATAAACAAATATGCAGAGGCATTCATATACTCCTAACTTAATTAGGATATATTTTTACTTTATGTTTCCCTTCTTAAATTATAAGTTTTTGAGAAAAGTGATTAGTGGTTGAACATAGGGCTTCATAGGAATAAACAAAGATTATAAAATATAATTTTTTTTTTTGCCTTTTGGAGGGCAATTGGGGTTAAGTAACTTGCCCAAGGTTACATGGCTAGTGTTTTTTTGTGTGTGTGTGTGCTAAGTGTCTGAGGTCAGAGCTGAACTCAGGTCCTCCTGACTCCACTTTACTCACTGTGCCACCTAGCCGATGAAATATAATTTTTAAAGGAGAAAAGAGAGATGTGGGTCATTTTGAAACAATAGACATGTAAATGTATTATATAAAAAAATGCTAAAATTTAGCAGGTGCCAGAAAGAAACAATTATATTTACTTCCCCCCCCCTATTTTAACATATAGAAACTTTTGACTTTAGGGTTTCAGGGCCTTTATACAATGTTATCTGAATGTGAAGTTTTCACAGGTTTTGGATGATGATGGTAAAGATAGAAATCTACCATAGTTTTAGAATACTGGGATCAGGTGATCTCCATTAAGTCAGAAGAGACTGATGGGGAAGATGAGTATATATGACTTATATATGTTTCATACATACCCTTTCTGTGACTGTTGAGATAATCAGAGCATTTGGCACCAATAAGGCAGTTTTGGTTTTCTTTATTAGAGTCACTGAGACAACTGGAATACAGATCTGTAATGAAATCATCAAGTTAACAGTAGTTCAGGTTTCCACAAAAATGGATTCAAATGTTCATGTTATAATTGTAAGTGAAAAAGAAAAATATAGTAATAATAAATCTAAGCCAAACTAAGCACGGTTGTAAGTTCTATAGCTTTGATGGAGAAAAGCGAACTATAAAGGATGAGAAACAGGGTGTAGCGGAAAGAGAAGGGCTGGGAGTCATGACACATCAGCTCTTTCTACTCTGACCTCTCCTTAACTGCTCTGTGAACCAGGGTACACTACCTCGCCTCCCTGAGCCTCATTTTCTTTCCTTTTTAAAAAATTCTGAACGTAAGAAATGAAACAAACATTTCTGTAACAAAGTAGAATAGAAAAAAAGAGAATTGCTCCTGAAACTGCGGATCTATTATGTACTTAAGCTTGCTCTTCCTTTTAAAAATACAATGGTCATCATGTAACCGTTTTTTTTTAACCCTCCCCCTGCTCTCCCAAGATGACTACCATTAGAATCAAATATGTATGTATGTATGTATGTGTTTATATATATCAGCTCTTTTTCTGGATGCAGGACCTTCTTCATAGGACCTTGCAGTTAATTTGGATATTTATAATAGAATGACCTGGTAGCTAAAAGTTGTTCTTAAAACAATATTGCTGTTACTGTATACAATGTTCTCTTGGTTCTACTCAAGATTTTGCCCAAGTCTTTCCATGTTCATTATTTCTTATAGCAGAGTAGTATTCTATTCTGAACGTGTTTAGCCATTCTCCACATTTTCCTCTTTTGTAAAGAACTAGGATGGTAGTTTCCAACCTTTTCAGTTATGAGGATTCTTTAATGTTAATCTTTTTTACTAGCAATAACCCTCTGAGTTATTATATTATTTATTATGCTGAATTGATTGAAAAAAATTATGATAAAGTATGCTCGATTCAGTGATACCTTTAAGTGAATTTGTAGTTTTTATGAGATAACATATGTAAAGTGCTTTGCAAATTTTAAAACTCTCAATAAATGTTAGTTGTTATCATTAAGTATTAGTTATCATTACATCATAATAGCTACTAATCACAAAAGCTATATGCATTTGAAAAATAGTCATACATATGTGTGAGATATTATTCAGACCACTTTATTTTATTCAGTCTATATCTTCTCACTTATAAATTCACATATGGATTCAGAGACCATTTACAAAATCTTTATGGCTCATATTCCACCCTATGGAATTCATTGTGCTAGATGAGCTCTGAGCTTCTCTGTAATTCTAATATTTTATAATCCTCTGGTTCAAGAATGTGTAATTGTAATACAATTGGAGTTACTGGGTAGGTGCAAGCACACTCCAGTTAGGAACCTCCCACTCTTTCTATCTGTGTCCTTCCAACAGAACTTGAAAGGAATGATTAAATCAAATCTTTTTATCACCAGGGGAAGGGAACAAGCATTTATTATGTTTTTACTAAGTGTCACTGCAAAGTGATTTACAAATAGTATTTCATTTGGTTCTTACAACAACCCTGTGTGACAGGTGCTAGTAATATCCCCATTTTGTAGTTGAGGAAACTGAGGCAGACAGAGGTTAAGTGACTTGTCCAGGATTACCAGCTCAGGTATCTGAGTTTGGATTTGAACTTAGGTCTTCCTGATTCCAGGTCTAGTGCACTATTCACTGCACCATCTAGTTGCCTCAATAAAGATGTGGAACAATATACCCAATATTATCTCTAATAGACATTACATTAGTGAAAGATTAAATCATTATATTTTAGAAGAGTTCGCTTACATGGTAGATGAAAAAGATTTTCAATATTTGACTTTTTTCTGAGGAATTAATTCATATGCAGATCAAGAGACCATTGGAGTGGAAACTGAAGCATTTTGTACTAGTTCAGGAATACTAAATGGGTGACCTTTATCAAAATACTGAGTCTTTCTGACCCTTGTCAAAACTCATATTAAAATGAAGGGGTTGAACTAGATGGTATTTAAGGTCCCTTCCAGCTCTGATTCTAATATCTAATTTATTTTAGGTGATATTCCATATTCACCAATGATTTTCTATGAAAGAAAATTTCCAGTGTATATAAAGAATAGGAAAGACTGGAAAAACAAAATATTAAGAGCAGCATGTAATCAAATATGAAGATATTTAGCTATTTAACAAAAGGAATTTAAAGCATAACTAATCAGAAGGGATTGAACTCAATACCTAGGAATAGTCAATTGTAATAGATTCTGAAAGAAAAAGAGAGAAAATAATAATAAAGAACAGATGCCAAGATGAATAATAACTCAAGAAAACGACTTATTTTCTTAATCAGATGACAAAAACCACCATCACAAGTTGCTATATGATACATTTTAATTTATGAACTAAACAGTACAGATACCCTAGAAAAAAAGAATTTCAGACTAATTATTTCATGTGTTGATAAATAGAACTGGAAAAAAAATAATAAACCCAAGCTGACTGGGTCCATTACAAACTTATACTATCTAATCCCAGCTGCAACAGGGCAATCATCCTATTTTTCCTTAACCAATTTGCTATTGTACTTTCCAGAGGCTGTTCTAACCCTTCTGGATTCTCCATTACCCTCCTGCAGCATTCCTTCCCACAACATGCTCAACTGAGCACCTCACTTCATACTGAAACTGAAAACTGAGGTCATTTGCTGTGAGCTCTCTTTTATCCTCTCTTTATCTGACATAATATAGAAATCTTTCCCTTTCTTTTTTTCACTTCCATTTCAGGTGAAGAAGTGGCCCTTTTGGTCAAGAATAACCCCTATAGGGGCGGCTAGGTGGCCTAGTGAATAGAACACTGGCCCTGGAGTCAGGAGGAAATGAGTTCAAATCCAGCCTCAGATACTTAACACAAAAACTAGCCGTGTGACCTTGGGCAAGTCACTTAACCCCAACTGCCCTCCAAAAAAAAAGAATAACCCTTATATATGCCTTCTTTTTTTTTTTTGTCTTTTGGAGGGCAATTGGGGTTAAGTAACTTGCCCAAGGTTACATGGCTAGCTTTTTTGTGTAGATGTTAAGTGTCTGAGGCTGGGAACCGAACTTGGGTCCTTCTGACTCCGGGGTCTGCGCTTTTACTCACTGTGCCAACTAGCCACCTGCTATATATGCCTTCTTTATGTCACCCCCTTCTGTATTCTCCAGCAGATTTCATCCATCATCATCTTCATGCTTTAATCTTCAATCACTTCCTATCTATTAGTTCCTTTCCTGATGTCTACAAACTTATCCAATTCTCCCCTGTCCTTAAAACTGTCACTTGATTCTATATAAATCATCAGCATTTCTATACATTACCAATAAAACCCAGCAGGAAGAGATAGAAAGGGAAATTCCATTTAAAATAACTGCTGACAGTATAAAATACTTGGAAGTGTAAGTGCAAAGACACAAAGCGAAAATATATGAATCCAACTGCAAAACACTTTTCACAACAATAAAGATAGATCTAAACAATTGGAGAAATATTAATTGCTCATAAGTGGGCAGAGTCAATATAATAAAAATGACAATGCTACCTAAATTAATTTTTCATTGTGTTACACCAATCAAACAAAGAACATTTTATAGAGCTAGAAAAAAAATAATAAAATTCACCTGGAAGAACAAAAGGTAAAAAATATCAAGGGAATCAGTGAAAAAATGTGAAGAAAGATGGCCTAGTAGTACCAGATTTCAAAGAATGAAGTGGTAATTATCAATATAATCTGGTACTGGCTATTCCACCACTAGAGTGGTGGATCAGTGGTACACAATACACTGTAGTAAATGACCATAGTAATCTAGTATTTGAGCAACCCAAAGATTCAAACTTTGGGAGCAAGAACTCACCATTTGATAAAAACTGCTGGGGAAACTGGAAAGCAATCTGGCATAAACTAGGCATAGATCAACATCTCTTACTATGTACCAAGATAAACTCAAAATGGGTACATGATTTAAACATTAAGCATGGACAAATGTGTTAGATCTATGGATAAGAGAAGAGATTATGATCAAACAATAAATAATGTGGATTATAGGAGATAAAATGGATAATTTTGTTTACATGAAATTAAAAAGGTTTTGCATAAACAAAATGCCAAATTTAAAAGGAAATCAGGAAATTGGGGAAAAGTTTTTATAGTGAGTTTCTCTGATAAAGGCCTCATTTCTCAGATATATGGGAAATGGAGCCAAATTTATAAAAAATAAGATCGATTCCCCAATTGATAGTCAAAGGATAGAAACAAGTATTAATAGTCACATGAAAAAATTCTCTAAATTACTATTGATTAGAAAAATGCAAATCAAAACCTCTAAGGTACCACCTCACACCTATAAAATTGACTAACATGACAGGAAAGGAAAATGACAAATGCTGGAGAGAATGTGGAAAAAATGATATTTATGCACTTTTGGGACAGTTGTGAATTGGTCCAACCACTCTGAAGAACCATTTGGAATTATGGCCAAAGGGTACATACCCCTCGATCCAGCAATGCCACTACTAGGTCTATAGCCCAAAGAGATCAAAGGAAAAAGGAAAAGAATGTGTGTGCATGTGTGTGTATGTATACACAAATATACAATTCCTTTTGTAGTGGCAAAGAATTGAAAACTCTAATCAACTGGGAATGACTGAACAAATTATAGTATATAATTGTGATGGAATGCTATTGTGCTCTAAGACATGATGAAGGGAATGGTTTCAGAAAAACATAAGGAGACATATGAATTGATGCAAATGGAAGTGAACAAAATAAGAAGAACATTGTACAGGGTAACAGCAAAATGAACAATGTTAATCAACTGTGAAAGACTTAACTACTCTGGTCAATACAATGATCCAAAACAATGTCAAAAGACTCATGATGAAAAATGCTATATACATTCAAAGAGAACTGATGAACTCTGAGTACCGAAGAAAGCACATTTTTTTTTTGGAGGGGAGAAGGCAAGGCTATTGGGGTTAAGTGACTTACCCAAAGTCACATAGCTAGTAAGTGTCAAGTGTCTGGAGCCAGATTTGAACTCAGGTTCTCCTGACTTCAGGGCTGGTGCTCTATTCACTGTGCTGCTTAGCTTCCCCAAGCACATTTTTTTTCTTGCTTTTTTTTTTTTGTGGCAACATAGCTAATATAGAAATATATCTTTCATGACTTCACATATATCATGAATGTCATATTATGGCCTTCTCAATGTGTGGGAGAGGCACAGGAGGGAAGAAATTTGGAATTCAAAATTCTAAAAATGAATGGTAGAAAAATCTTGATCTTGATAACTTGATATTGGTCAAGTCACTTGATCTCACCATCCCCACTAGCTATCATCCTATATCTCTCCTCCCCTTGGTAGCTAAACTTCTTGAAAAACAACCCCACGTATAACTGGTAACTCCACTTTCTCTTTTCCCACTCTCTTCCAAACCCTCTGATATCTGGCTTCTGAACTCATCATTCAACTGAATTTACTCTCTACAAAATTATTAATGATCTTTAAATTGCTAAATTCAGTGGGGTGTTATCAATCATCACTGTTCTAGACCTCTGCACTTTTTGGCATCATTGATTAGCTTCTCCTAGGATTCTCTAAGTTTTCATGACTTTGCTTTTTCTTAGTTCTCCCACCTGTCTGAGCACTAGTTTTCAAGTCTCTTTTGTTGGATCTTCATCTGTGTTACATACATGGGGTATACACATCAAGGATTTGTCCTGGGACCTCTTCTCTTTTCCCTCTATACCAGGGATTGTTAGATTTTTTTTGGATCGTGCATTTAGATTAAGAAATCCTGATCTGTACTATATCACTTGAAAAGCACATCAGCTCCCATTAGTTCAGTTATAATTTTTGTGCAAATTATTCCTAGATATCTAGCTCTAATCTCTCACTGGAGCTCCAGTTCTTCATAACCAACTGGTTTTTGTCCAGTAGACAAAACTAGTCCTTTAGCTCCCAAACCATCCCCTCTCCCCAGCTTCCCTATTCTGTCAGGGGCACCACCATCCTCTTAGCCATTAAGGTTCACAAACCTAGGTGCCACCCTCAACTGCTCACTCTCACTCCATATATTCAATCTGTTATCAAATCTTATAGATTGCATCCTTACTTCTTCTCTTGTAGATACACCATTCTCACCACTTACATAGATACTACTCTGTTTTAGGCCTCTGTCACTTCTTGGCTTGACTATTGCATTAGACTTTAAATTGGTTTCTTTGCTGCAAGAGCTCCCCTAAGGAGCTATCACAGAAAAAAATAAGACTCTCTTGTAGCTTTCTATTTTAAATAATTATTCTTGGTTACTAAGTTCAATTGTTTCTATACGGAAGTACAGGCTGTGTCACCACTAAATTTCAATGCCCTAGTTCAATAGTCACTGAATATTTATTAAGTACTTGTTTTGGGTCAGTCACTATGCCAAGCCCTGATGATACAACGAAAGGCAAAAACATAGTGCCTATCTTTAATGAACTCACATTCTAACAGGGGAAACAATGTGTAAATAACTATGCACATAAAAAGTGCAAAAAGGGTAGATGAAACTTAATCTCAAAGGGAATTTACTAGAATAAGTCTCTTGCTGAAAGTGGATTTGAGTTGGGTCTTGAAGGAAACCAGAGAAGCTAACAGGTGAAAGAGAGGAGGGCAGGCATTCTAGACCTGGGAGACAGACATTGCAAAGGTGTGGAATCAAGAGATGGAGAGTCATGGATGAGGAACAGGCAGTAGGCCAGTGTCGCTGAATTGTAGAATGCACAATGGTAAGTAAAGTACAGAAAGACTGGAAAGGTGGGAAAAGGTCAGGTTTGGAATGACTTTTAAATACCAGTCAGGAGATTTTAGAATTGATATTGAAATTAACAGGGTAAATGAGACACAGTCAGATCGGAGCTTTAGGAAAATCATTGTGGCAACCAAGGAGGATGGATTAGAATGGGAAGAAGCTTGACACAAGCAGATCAATCAGAAGGCTATTGTGATGGTCCAGGCAAGAAAGCCGATACAAGACTGTGCAAGTGGAGAGGAAGGGACATATGTGAGAGATCTTATGAAGGTAGAAATGATGGGACTTGGCAACAAGTGAGGATTTGAGGATGCCTTGGATGGTTGGGAGGATGGGGGTGTTCTAGACAAGAATTGGAAAGTTGGGAAGATTAGAGGATTGGGGAGAAAGAATTTCTGTTTTGGATAAGTTGAGGCTGAGATGGATGTAGGATATCTAGTTTAAGTAGTCCAAAAAGCAGTTAGTTCTATGAGATTCTGGAGAAAGATTAAAACTGTATATAAAGATGTGGGAATCATTTGCATGTAGATTATAATCAAATCAACAGGAGCTGATGAGATCACCAAATGAAGAAATACAGAGAGAAAAGAGAAGGGTGTACAGGATAGAGCTTTGGGTGATACCCATGATTAGTGAGAGCGATCTGGATGAAGATTTTTGAAGAGACAGAGTTGGATCAATCGATGGGCAGGAGGTTAACCTGGGGAGACCACTGTCACAAAAACCTTAAGAGGAGAGAGCATCCAGGAGATGTTGATCCACAAAACCCAAGTCCCCTTTCCAAGTTATCTCAAAAATGTAAGGTGAAAGAGGGAAAAAATCATGAGCTATATGGTAACAGGAATCTAATATAGGCATAACAGTGGAAACTAGGTATAAAAAGGTAAGGATAAAAAAGAGCTCTTTAGGGGTGGCTAGGTGGTACAGTGAATAGAGTGCCAGCCCTGGAGTCAGGAGAACCTGAGTTCAAATCTGGCCTCAGAAACTTAACACACACACAAAAACTAGCTGTGTGACCTTGGGCAAATCACTTAACCCCAACTGCCCTACCTCCCCCCCTCCAAAAAGCAAAAAAAAAAAAAAGATCTCTTTGTAAATCTTTCACATATTCAGTATATTAATGATAACATTTAAATGTATTAATTTTTTTATTTGCAAGAGACTCATTATTTCTCCTCCAATTATATACTAACCTTGGTATCTTTGCCAAAGACTTTGGAATAGAAGCAAATCCAGTTTTCTGATATAAACAGTTTTCCTTGGTACAATATTTCCTTCTGCAGAGCACAAGTAAAACCTGAAACCATGTATAAAAATATGATATTATGCAACATTTTCTTCAGTGAGGGGAGAATATTTTTTGTGAGGGAGGAGCAAAGGAAATATATATAGGTTATTATCTGACTTCATATGATACTTGCCAAAATTATGATTCTTCAGTGAAATAAAATTGCTGAGACTAGAAAGGAGCAAAATTTTATTTTACAAATCTCAATAACTTCTAAACCAAACTGAAAAATAAACACTGAAGGGCAATACTCCCATTTAAATGATGGTTTCCAGAAATTTCCCAAAGTATATATTGCTCTCCCTGTGAGGATATATTGACATAACACATAACCAACAACCTCTCTTCCTCCTGACTTAGCATATTTTTTCCTCTGGGAGGGGGACTAAGTTTTTTTAAAGTACCTCTCACTGAAGTAATAGCACTTCATGATACATATCTTCCTTTTAGAAACTGTAGAAACATCCAGAACTATAACTAGAATTTTTGTGCCTTAGACAAGGGACATTAAATTGGTTTTTAATTCATTTGACTACTATGGGTGATGTAGCTCCTGGAGAACAGTAGAAGTATGCCAGGGTTACCTGAGTTATAGCTGATAAGGAGTAGAAGTAATTCATCTTATAGCTTCCCACTTTATTTTATTTATTTATTTTTGCTTTTTGGAGGGGGGAAGGCAGGGCAATTGGGGTTAAGTGACTTGCCCAAGGTTGCACGGCTAGTAAGTGTTAAGTGTATGAGGCTGGATTCGAACTGAGGTCCTCCTGACTCCAGGTCTAGTTCTCTATTCACTGCACTGCCTAGCTGCCCCTTAGCTTTCCATTTTAACAAAGAGAATTTGTTAAGCAATTTTTCCCTCCATGCTGTTGAAGAACTGCAAATACTATCAGTACCTTCTAGATTTTGTTCCTCTGAATAAAAGCCCAATTATCTTGCCCTAATTGCAGTTCTGGAAGCATCTTGAGGAGTGTTAGTATATTATTACTGGAAAAGGTAAGAATGAAATATTTGAAACCCTTCAATAATATACCAGCCAGTGCTATAGCACTAAGAACCACTCACATTTCTTTTTTTTTTTTTTTAAGCAATCGGGGTTAAGTAACTTGCTCAAGGTTACACGGCCAGGTGTTTCTGGGTGGGTGCTAAGTGTCTGAGCCCGGATTCAACCCCCAGGTTGTCCCGACACTGGAGCCGGTGCTCTTACTCGCTGTGCTACCTGTCCACCCCTAGAACCACTCACATTTCTAAAGTGCACATGGTCCATAAAATACTTTCTTTACAACAACCCTTTGCCTTGGTGTGCTAATTTCTCAAATGGAGATGATAATGTATGAGGTAGGTAGTGAAAGCATTATTTTCCTTATTTCAGACAAAAGAAAACAAGTCTTAGAGAAAGTTAAATAACCTTTGTAAGGTCAATTAAGGTTGTTAATAGTGACAATAGTAATCATATTATGGTGTCTCAAATTTATCCATTTCAATACACTTATTCCCATCTGGTTAATTTGTACCATTACTGATTATTATTCTTGGTCCTTGGACAACCTAATTTCAGGAATTTCAATTCAAGGTAAATGTGATATTTCAATATGTCTGTCTTTGTAGCATCAACTTTTACTACTTTTCTACTTAATTGTCTTTTATGGTTCAATTTCAGCAATTATCAATTGTTACCACTGGTTTTGGAGGTCTATTGAATCTGGTGATTTCCCTCCAATTAATTTTTCAAGAGAGCAATGTGTAAAACACTATAGTGAAAAATAAAACAGAAGAACACTTACTTTGTCTCAGTGGTTCCTCACTTGGGACTTCCAGAAATAACTTGTGAAAGTGCATATTTGCTTTATACTGCAATGAAAACAAAACATACTGATGATCCCCATCAATCATTGTACGTTTTTCCTTCTTGGATTGCCATGTTTTATACCACCACCCAAACCTCTTCACTTTCCTCACAACTATGCACATCTTAAAAGAATATTTGACATAGTTCTTTAGAAAAAGAAGTGCATTTTAGATCACTTATGACTTTTCCTCCCAGTTACATAAAGTAACAGTGGGATCAACAAGATTAGTGAATTGCAAGTGGGACAGAAACTGAATTATGGAGCATCCTTTCTGATTATATTGATGGCTATACAAACCTTGCTTTCCCCCAGGTCTATACTAGAAAATTTTGAATAGGCAATGAGATGAAATTTGAAAGGAAATGTACTAGATTTAATTTCCTAAGCTTCAGTTTCTATATCTGTTAGAATAAATAAACATTTACTTCATAAGATTCTTCCAAAATATAACAAAATTTACCATTATATGTGTACATCTAAAACCTCTCAAATTACAACAGTTCTATAAACTGATGCAATTAACTCTCACAAAAGTATATTCAGGGACTAGCACTGGACACCAAGGGAGAAATGAAGGTAAATAGCATATACTCTTGCATTTATGCTGCTTACAATCTATTTTATTGATTTCTTGGACATCTTCTATTTTGATTCATCTAAAAAAAATCACAGTACATAAAGTTTAAAAAGATAGCTGGAGTCTGAGTCTGCAAGCTTGTCAATTATTTAAATCTTCCTTATTCTACTTCTTGCAGCCTGAATTTGGGCCACCTTACTTTTTGTTAAATGGAGGTAGAAGAATAAGAAAAGGAAGAACAAAAGAGGAGGAAGAAGAAGAAGAACTTGTAGAATTACTTGACTTGTAGAGTGTGACTTTTTCCTTTCAGCCTTAGAGTCATTTTTGTTGTTGGTTTTGGAATCATTCCTACTATCGCTCACTAAGGAGAGGCCGTCACTACTGGTCTTTGACCTGGAAAGAGATAACACAGTCTCTTCAATTAAAAAATTAAATATATTTAACACAGTCAAAAGAGAATGCTGAGTACAATCCTAATAGTTGCATGAAGGCCTTACTTCATTTCCTGTCAGAGATTTTAGGGAGAAACTGTGAAGATATATGTAGAGAGAATCTCCAGTGACGTTTTTTGAAGAGAGACTTTTAAATGTCAGACTAAAGCCCTTGCCACTGCAGACATGTAAGACAGTGGGTTCCATCATATTCCATGACCTTTAGGGCTTGCAGCTCTAGACACTACTGAGATAGGACTTTTCCTGGGTGAGATCATTCACTCTCCATATAACCAAAGAATTAATTCCCTTACAGAAGGTGGATAGTATCATGCTCAACATTTTCTCAGCTAATTAGGAATCACATCTTGTTCTGCATGTGCAATATGCAGCACAAGTCTTTATTTTTGGGCTCACCCGGGGGTATTAAACTATAACAAAAAAAGGAAAAGAAAAGAAAAGAAACCTGGTTATAGTGGAAGTACTGAACTTGGATTGAGGAGAGATAAAAGCTCAAATCTTCCCTCTGATCCATTCTCAAATCTTGCTCATTCCCACCACCCATACAGCGAGTGCTCTAATTCAGACCCTCATTCCCTCTTACCTCTTCTGTTATAGTAGCCTGCCCTCCCCTAACTCAGATCTCATGCCACATCAAACAATACACACAACTGCCAAAGTAATGGTCCTTAAAGCACAGGGTGTATATGTCAATATTTGGCTTTTTATTTCCTCTCAGAGCAAATAGAACCTCTTAGTTTGGCATTTAAAACCCTTTACAAACTGGATCTGGTCAGTTAACAAGCATTCATTAAATACTTACCCTCTTCTGGGCACTATGCTAAGCACAAAAGAAAAAAGAAAAGACAAGGTCATGACCCCTGCCCTTAAAGAACTTGTGTTCTGATGGGAGAGACGATATGCAAATGACTCTGTATAAGGTATATACAAATGGAAGATAATCTCAAAGCAAGGGTACTAACAACGGGGTGAACCAGGAATGGCCTCTTGCAGAAGGCAGAATTCAGGCTGAGCACTGATGGAAGTCAATGCAACCAGGAGGTAGAGGTGAGGGGAGACAGAGCATTCTCAACCCGACGAGCAGTCAGTGCAATAACATGGAACTGAGAGATAGAGTATCATGAGAAGAACAGCAGGAAGCCAGTTTCATTGGATTATAGAGTGCATGAAGGGGAGTAAAGTATAAGGAGAATGGAAGAATAGGAGGGAACCATATCACAAATGGAGTTAAGTAGATGATTTTACAGTTGATCATGGCCAGGGTTGCTAGGTGGTACGGTGGATAGAGTGCTGGATCTGATGTTAGGAAAACTCATGTTCCTGAGCTCAAACCTGGTTTCAGACACTTTCAAGCTGTGTGACCCTGGGAAAGTCACTTAACCCAATTTGCCTCAGTTTCCTCATCTGTAAAAATGAGCTAGAGAAAGAAATGGACAACTACTCCAGTATCTTTGCCAAGAAAACCCCAAATGGGATCACAAAGAGTTAGACACAACTGAAGTGACTGAACAACAAAAATAGAGAGCCATAGAGTTTGCTAAATGAATGTGTGACATGGTTAGACCTGAGCTTTATGTCAGACCTTCGTTTGGCAGCTCAGTAGAAGATAGCCTGGAAGGGGGAGAGATCAACCAGAAGGTTATTTCAAGCATGAGGTAATGAGAACTATGTGAGTGGAGAGAAAGTAAGATATATGTGTGTGTTTATGTATGTATGTATGTAGATACACACATATACAAACACATGTACATGTGCAGATATATGTATATACAAATATAAATAACGTGTGTGTATATATGTATATATATGTGTGTGTGTATATATATATATACTTGGCAACAAATTGTATTTGTATGCAAGTGAGGAATTGATGATGACACAGAGATTGTGAGCTTGAGTAACTGAGTAGGAGGATGGTTTTGCTTTCAAGTTTGTAAGTTTGTAAGAGGGAAGGGTTTGAGGAAAGATAATGGGTTCTATTTTGGACATGCTGAGTTTGAGACAGGGTTGGCTAAAAGACATCGAATTTTTTATGTCCAAAAGGCAAGTGGTGATACCAGATGGAAAGAGGTTTAGGCTGCTTATATAGGTCTGGGAATCATTTCATAGATGATAATTGAATCCATAAGAGCTAACGAAATCATCAAATGAGATAGTACAGAGCCAAAAGAGAAAAGAGTCCAGGAGGGAGTGCCTTAGTTCACCCATGGACACCCATGGTTACTGGGAATGACCTGGATGAAGACTGGTCAAAGATTAAAAAAGGAGCAGGCAGATAGGTAGCAGGCAAACCAGGAGAGAGCAATGTCACAATCTAGAAAGGAGAGAAAATCCATGAGGAGAGAGTGATCCCATATTTAATGCTGTAGAGAAGTAAAGAAGTGTAATGGCAAGTACAGAAGTGGTTCACACCTTGTTTCAGTCTGTTAAGAAACAGAACATGTGAACTCCATGGGAGGAGCTAATGACTATATAAGGAGAGCCCCAGGGCTAGAAACAACAGGAGCTGAAAAAGAGGGCTCTTGTGGTATCAGAGTCAAGGGGAAAACTTTTGGTATTCTGGCACTCTGTTTGTTTGCTCTGTCTGTGTTGATGTTTGTTTATGATACTTTGTACAGAAGCCCTGGGACCTTACTGGAAGCCCCGAAAGAGGATTTTCTGGTTGTGTGTTTACAGAGGTCCTGGAGGAGAGTTTTGGAGGTCCTGGAACTTTACTGATGATTTGTACTGACCTCATGGACCTTGTTTGTGGGTCTGTGTTGATTTCTATGTTGATGATTTGTGTTGAGTTCTCAGACCTTGCTGGTGGGTCTGAGTTGATTTCACAGGCAGATAGTGAATTGATGATGGTGCCGGCAATGTGTATGAATACTATTGTGGCTCTGTTAAGCTTTGTATTCCCAGAAACAGGAACTGTGAAGGACTTGAGGTGGACTGAACACTGTGAACTTCAATATGGAATGGGAGCTGGATGAAGAACTGGACAAGAAGCTTGACAAGGAACTGGGAGCTGCCTGCCTTTGAATCCAGGTGACAGTTGGAGCTGGGACCATGGCAGAAGAACTATGGAAACTGAGAGCCAGCCTTGAGTCAAGCTGAAAGAAGACTTTACTTGGATATTGTATACTGACTGAGAAGATTGTGATTTACTTTTGACCAAGGGGTGGATGGTCTGTGTATTTTCCACTACCCCTTAAGAGGGTATTGAGTAGTGACTAATGACTTGAGTAGTGACTGATGACTGAATAGTGACTAATGACTGAATAGTGACTGATTTGTAACTTGGTGTGCCCCATGAGTGGAAGACTTTCACTATTGTACTTTGAGGTGATTGTTCTTGGTTCAAAACTTTGTGGCCACTGTAGTGGAAACTATGTGGCCATTTTAATGATAAATTGTTGTGAATACTATACTGTGATAAGTTGTGATACTGTGAATGCTGTACCTTGATTTTTTTGTGAATGTTTTGCTTTGATTTATTACTTAATAGAGGGTTCACTATACTATATAATCAGAACCTTAAAAGCTGTTCACAGTAGCATTCTTCTGAAAAGCTGCTCGTGCATGGCATTACAGGAGAAGGACTGAGAAAATGCCATTAGATTTGAAGATTAGAATATTTAATTTAAATATTAGAAGAGAGCATTGGTAACTTTGGCAAGAAAACTTGTAGTTGAATGATGAAGTTGGATGAGAAGAGAGAAGGTAAAAAGACCTAGTTCAGATGGCTTTCTCAAAGAATTTGAGAAGAAGACATAGGAAGATATATAAGATATACCACCACGAGGGTGGTTAAGATCAAGTAAAAGGTCTTTCTGAAGGATGGGGGAAATATGATTGTAGGTGGCAGGGAAATAACCTGTACATAGTGATTGAAAGTAAGAGACAGAGGATGATATTCGGGTCAATCTCTAAGCAAGCATTTATTATACCCCCTACCATGTGCCAGCCACCGTGCTACATGCTGGGAATACAAATACAATGGAAAAGAATGAAAATCTCCCTCCTAAAGGAGTTTACATTTTATTTGGGGAAGACAATTAAAAAAAAAGAAATTAAAAGGAAGGGGTGAGGAAGGTTCCCATTATCGGACATGATTAAGGAGTACAGATTAGAGTCTGCTGAGAAATTGAGAGATGGCTGGGCTGGACATCCTTTCAGAAGGAGGGGGTTGAGGATACTTCTGTGTGCTGAAGCGATCTTCCAGTGATTTATGGATCTCAAAATTAAAAGAAACAGCAAGGAAACTTTATTCCTGGAAATAAACATATCTCCATTAGAAAGAAGTTCCTTCCTCAAAGGTTCATAGTGTAAGAGATTATAAAGGGCATTAGAGATTATTGTGTCCACCTGCTTCATTTTACCAAAGAAGAAATAGGGGTTCAATAAGATAAAATGACTTGCCCTTGTTCAAAAGGCAGAGTTAAGCCCTTTCATACAAGAGGAACTTATTTGACTAATATTTGTCTCTATGGATTTTGACAAGTTTTTTTGTTCCTTGGTTTACTTAATAAATGACTATTATATTAGAAACCAGTCAAATTGTTTTTGAGGGAGGGAGCGGTATTTGTTGGTATCTCTTATAATTTTGAGAGGCAGCCTGACATGTAAGGGATAAAGAACCAGACTTGAATTAGGAAAACCTAGACTCAAGTCCTGCCTCTGACAGATTCCGGTTCTATGACCTGTCTCCTCTCAGCCCCTCCACCTCCCAGCTATGGTGACTACTTCCTGGGGCAACCCTTTTGGAAGGATCTCAATTATATTTCACTTCACTCTTGCTTCAGCACTTAACAGAATCCTTTTCCTTGACAGCCATATCTCCCACTTTTTTAACCCTCTTTCCCTCTACCCACATAGCCTACTGCTCACTTTGTTAATAAGGATGAGTGGGGTAGAATTGATGTATACAACAGACTATAGTAACTATAGTGCCTAACATTCTAACATTGCTATGCTTGGATCCATCCCATTTCATTCCATTCCATTGCTTAAAGGAAGAAGAAATAACCTGATATACAATTCCACAAGGCCAACAGTCAGTTGTTCAAACCAGTAAATTCTCTTTTTCTTCCCTTCTCCTATTGTAATTTCCCAGTTGGGAGATTTAAATATTATTTCAGATTGTCACTCAAGAGTTATCAAATTATCCGCCTCTCTCCTTCCCAGTTAGTATGCATACATGGGAAGACACAGCAGAAGAAAGATGAAAAAGGTGCCATGAATGAAAGAAGCAAACCCAAATTGTTTTATTTTCTAATAAAAATATTATGAATCTCTAAAGGAATCATTTTCCTAGAATCATTTTGAAAACATTTTTTAAAAAGTAATTCTTTTCTGTTTGGATTTAGGATTTTACCTTAGGAAAGCTATTTTTCTCTGGTCTAACGATTCTACGTCAGGAGACGTTGGCATTTGTAGTATTGGTGACTTGCCAGCCCTCTTTTTCTCTTCCACACCATTTTCAGCCTCTGAACTGCAGAGGAGAGAAAAATATTTCACTTTAGACATGTACAATGCATTGTAATAAAAAGTAGTAAAGTAACTCAGTGTTGTAAAGTACATTTCTAATTCTAGTGCTCTCTTAATTCAGAAGGGGATATTGAGATGAAATGAGATAGTTGTGAGTGATTAAACTGAGGTTTACTTTATACAAACACGGTAAGACTGTCCAGCATGCATACAGTAACAATTAGTTTCTCTGGATGTGGAGCCCCTTGTCTCTATCTGGAAACATATCTGCTCAATATGTCATTAGAGTATGGTGACTCCCCTGGTCTCAGGCACCCAGCAAGTCTGAGAAGCCCCAAATCCACTTGGGCACCTTTACATGCCCACCCCAGGTTCTGCCTCAGGGAAGTTAGAGTCAATCAGTTCTGAGGAACTTACCACAGAGAAGCAGTGTTAGTGAGGTTGTTTATGAGGGAGGAAGTGAGGGAAGTCATGCCAGGAAAATGCTGGTCCTATCATACCCACCCTTGCTCCAAATTACTGTGTCACTCACAAGTCTGTGTTTTATAAGTGAGGCCTATCATAGGTCACAGCTTTGGAAATTGTACAGCAGCCTGTCTAGAAGTCTTTTATGACACTGTCAAGGTTCATGTTTCTGGAGGTCCTTGTCCATAAAGACCAGAGTGGCTGGAACCTTTGGCAGGTACCAAGGGGGTGGCCAGAATAAACTGTTGGATCTCCAAAGCACATTTTCCTACACCTTCTCCAACACCCCCCGCCTCCCATAGCCCCTCATCATACAGTTTCTGAATAACAGTTGCTTTCTTTATCTAAAAATTGCCTGTTCATATTCTTTGACCATTTACTAATTGGGGCACGACTCAAATTCTTGTAGGTTTTACAAAAGTTCTTTAAATATTTGAGATATGAGACCTTCATCTGAGAAACTGTCTTTAAAATTCCTCCTCCCTCCCATTTTTTGTCTTCCTTCTGATCTTGGCTACATTTGTTTTATTTGTATAAAACCATTTATTTTAATGTAATAAAAATTATCCATTTTATACCTCACTCTGTTCTCTACCTCTTGTTTATTCATAAGTTGTTTGCTTATCCATAAGTCTGATAAGTAACATGTTTCATGTTTAAATTTTCTTGTAATGTCTCTTGGCCATGTACCATTTTGACCTTATCTTGATAAACAGTATAAGATATTGCTCTACGCCCAATTTCTGCCATACTGCTTTTCAGTTTTCCCAACAAATTTTTTTAACCAAATAATGAATTCTTATCTCAAAATCTTAAGTCTTTACACTTGTTAAATACAAAGTTGCATATTTATATGCTGCTGTAAATTGTATATCTATTCTGTTCCATTTGATCTATCTATTCTTACCAGATAATTTTGATAATTACTGTCTTATAATATAGTTTAAGATATGTACTGCTAAATAAACCTCTTTCCTTTACATTTTTATCATCAGTTCCTTTGATATTCTTGACTTTTTGTTCTTCCAAATGAATTTTGTTATTCTTTTTTCTAATTCAGTAACATAATTATTTTGTAATTTAATTGGGATGACATTGAATATACAAATTAGTTCAGGCAAAATTGTAATTTTTAATATATTGGCTCCCCCTACTCTCCCTACCCATGAACAATGAATAGTTCTGTAGTTATTTAAATTTGATTTTATTTGTATAAAAAATTAAAAAAATAATTTTGTTCATATAGTTCCTGGGTTTGTTTTGGCAGGTGTACTCCCAGGCATTTTATACTCTCCAGAGTTATTTTAAATGAGGTATCTCTTAATGTCTCTTTTTGTAGGATTTTGTTTGAGATATATAGGAATGCTAACGATTTATGTGGATTTACATTATACCATGCTACTTTGCTAAAATTTTTGTTTCAATTAACTTTTTAGTTGAGTCTTTGTGATATTCCAAGTATATCATTATATTATCTCCAAAAAGAAATAATTTATCATCTCATTCCCTATTCTGATTCTACCATTTCTTTTTCTTCTCTTATTGCTATTGGTAGGATTTCCAATACAATATTGAATAATATTGGTGACAGTGGGCATCCTTGTTTCACACCTGATTTTACTGGGAAGACTTCTAGCTTATCCTCATTACAAATAATGCTTAATGATGGTTGTGGATAAATGGTTCTTATCAATTTAAGGAAAAATCCATTTATACCTATACTTCCAGGTGTTTTTTTTTTTTTTAGTAGAAATGTGTTGTACTTTATCAAAAGCTTTTTCTATGTCTACTGACATTATCATATGATTTTAAAAAACTTTTATTATTGATATTATCAATTATGTTAATAGTTTTCCTTTCATTAAACCATCCCTGCATTCCTGATATAAATCCCATTTGGCCATAATGTATAATCTTTGTAATATATTGTTGTAATTTTTTACCAAGTATTTTATTTAGGATTTTTGTGTCCATATTCATTCATGAAATTGGTCTATATTTTCTTTTTTTGTTTTTACTCTTCCTGGTTTAGGTATCTAGTATCATATTTGTTTCATAAAAGGGGTTTGGTAGGATCCCTTTGCCTATTATTATTCCAAATAATTTATTTAATATCAGAATTTGTTGGTCTTTAAATGTTTGATAGAATTTACTTGTAAATCCACCTGGTCCTGGTGCTTTGAAGCTCATCTATGGCCTATTCAATTTCTTTTTCTAAAATATGTCTATTGAGATAGTCTATTTCCTCTTCAGCTAATCTAGGCAGCTTATATTTTTATAAATATTCTTCCACTTCACTTAAATTGTTAAATTTATTGGCATATAATTGGGCAAAATAACTCCTTGTAATTGCTTTAATTTCATTTTTGTTAGTGGCATATTCATCCTTTTTCATTTTTAATACTAGTGATTTGGTTTTCTTCTTTCTTTTAAATCAAATTCACTATTTTATTGCTTTTCCCATAAAACCAAATTCTAGTTTTAATTCAATCTTTTTATACTCAATTTTATTCATCTCACCTTTAATTTTTAGGATTTCCAATTTCATGTTTAATTTGAAAATTTTAGTTTGTTCCTTTTCTAATTTTTAAAATTGCATATCTAATTCATTGGTCTGCTCTTTCTTGATTTTACTGATGTAAGCATTTAGAGATACAAATTTTTCTCTGATCACTGCTTTTGCTGTATCCTATAAGTTTTTATTTATTGTCTCATTACTGTCATTCTATTTAATGAAATTATTGATGTTTCTATGATTTGTTTTTTGTCTAATGGTAACTATCTCTAGGGTGGGGGGGGGAAGGAATAAAAAAAGAAATGTACACAATAACTCATATATTTAAAAGGAATACTAAGTTGTACATAACAGATTTGCATATTAAAAAAAAAAGCAAAGCAGTTGCTTGTCTCTTACTGGGTACTAGCTGCTACTTAACAGGTAACACAGGGTCATATAATCACCCATTGTCCAGAGTTCTCTATTATGGGTTGAGTGATTTGAGATGGTCTCACTAGCAAGATGGGGAGAGCACAGGAGGCTTATATTGCTAAATGGAAATGGTACATTAAAAATCATGCTTGCCTAGGTCCTTTGGTGTTAGTGCTTTTCACAAACAGACTATACCAAGAAGCTGCTGTAGACCTTGGAACCTTGTCTCCTTCACTAGCTCAATGGGCTCCCAGATATAAGGACCTGGCTTCTGAGGAATGCTGATTTGCTTGGTTAACCAATGGTTCCAACTGCTACAAGAGGGGCATATGCAACTGAAATTCTGCAGCAACTAATATGCCACTCTGCTACAAGTAACCCGGATACACTAATTGTTTATTGTGCTAGAAGCATTCGTACAAAGGTCCTGATACTCCTGAATCTGCTCCAACTCACCACCATTTCACATCAGAAGAAAACTCCTTGTGTGCCCTGTAGGTGCATCTCTGGTTCATCATCGCCATTCTGCATCACAGTGCATTCTACACTGTGAACTGCAAAAATGTGACATTGCTCATCACATTGGTCAGAATGTGAGACTTTGACTAAGTGGGGAAGAAAAGGCTTAGAATTTCTGGCTTTTATCCTCCTTTACATTTTTGTTTTGTTTTTGTCTTGTTTTATTTTTTGTTTTTTGCCTTTTCTTCCCATTCCCTCTAATGTCAAGAAGACTGTCCAATAATTTAAATGGTGGAATGTTCTTTAGGAGATCATTAGAACCTTGCCACCAAGGAGTGGTAGCATTTTCCTGATAGAGCTTCCCTGACTTCCTTCCCCCAAGTTACCTGATTGGCAAGGCCTCCCTGAAGCAGCTTCCTTACAACCTGATTGGTTCCAGCTTCCCTGAGACAGCTTCCTGGCCTTGGGGCATAAAAGGCCCCAAGTAGTATAGTTAGAGCCTCTCAGACTTGGTGGGTGCCCGAGACTGTGAGAGTTGCCATACCTTGATGACATACCAACCTGAGGGGGTTAGATGGAGACAATGGGGGCCATATAGAGAACCTATATGCCACTGCATCCTTGCTGTATGTCTTTGCTGTGTTTGTACAAAGTAAACCACCTTTTTCAATGATTCTCAGGTGTCTCATTTCATCTCAGCATCAAATAAGAGCTAAGAGGGTGCTGGTTTTAGAGCCACACAACACTCAGATTTCTTGGGTATAGCTTCCAATATCTACCATCTTAATTCAATTATTCCAAGTACTATATGAGGTATGGAGAGGGTAATTCCATCCTTCCTCCTCCACTTCATGAAAAATGGAGGCAAACAACTTTAATTCAAGTTTTGAAACACTTGGTCTACATATCTACCCTACTTTTTTATATGAAACAGTCATTCTAAAGTAAGAGCATATAAGCAACCACATTAGCACAGGCTATTAAACTGTATCCTAGTTGTAAATAACAAATGTGATTCAGCTCAAAATATGAATATTATTTCCTAATTACGGTGAATTTCTTTTTGACTGAATCTTTTTTTCAAGTCAAATTAGTCTTCACAGTACATAAAACCTAGCACTTAATTTCTTTGTTCTGATGAAGGAAAAAAACCTGACAAAAATGCTACCTAGTTTTAAAATATACTATTTATTTAGAAAAATTTGTATGCTGTTGATTGCCTTAGCTATAAACTTGCTGCTAAGGTGTATAGAGGTGATTTACCAATCAGATGTTTCATTTCATATCTGCTAAATCTCCTAGCCCAAAGACAAATCTACTTGTAATTCATAAATAAAGGAAAATTTTTCTTCATTCCATGTGTTTAAATGGATTCTATAATCCTATGACTTAGAGTTAGAAGAGACCTTGGAGGAATTGACCTTTAAAAAAGAGAAACTTGAAGCTCCTCCTAGACATTTGGGTTCCCAGATACTCATGAATCTTGTGTGCTGGTCCACTGTTATTGATACTGTACATATTCAGCACACCATAGAAAAGCTACATTTACCTTTCCCAGATTTCTGGAAAGGTAGCATTGGCAGAAAGACATGCAATTATGACCAAAAGAGAACTGGGATAGGAAAGAAAACTAGTGATGTTAAGAGGAAGAAAAGGGTAGATAAAGGAGAGTAGGAGAAGACAGGAACAAGGATATGTAGGACCCTCAAAAGCTCTATAAATGTCCATTTTAGGATTATTTTTTTCTCATTCTCAGAATGCCATGAACTGAACTTCTATAACATTAAAGTATAACAGAAATCCACATCAAATGAAAGTTCTTAATGGACCAGTAATCACAAAGCTATTTTTATTTCACTGCGTTTCATATTAATTCAATCAATAAGTATATATTAAGTTCTTACTATTTGCCAGGCACAGAAGACACAAAGACAGAAACAAAATAGCCCTTGCTTTTAAGGAGCTTACATTCTACTGAAACATAAGAACATAATAAATGAAAGGGAAGAGAGAGAAGGGAATAAGCTTTTACATAGTACCTACTACGTGTCAGGTAGTGTGCTAAGTGCTTTGTAAATGTCTCATTTGATCCTTACAACAATGCTGGAAGGTAGGTGCTGTTATTATCCCCATTTTATGGTCGCAGAAACAGGCAAATAGAGGTTGTGTTGTGTTTGTCTTTCATTTTTGAAGAGGACTGTGACATTAGGAAAATGATGACATGACTTGCAGTTGATTTTGATTTGAGTGAGGGAAGCTGTACAAGGTCACCAGCCTCACTTTCTCCTCCAGAGCCATCTGGGTCCAGTGGCCAGATATTCATCAGGACTAGTGGAGATGGCCCAGGATGCAATGGGAGACCCTGAACCTTTTAGGTTAAAAGGTTGTTTCAGGCTCTCACTTTGAGTCAGTAATGCCTATTCAGTGAATAGACCTCTTTAAGAAGTGTGTCAAGGGATGGTCCTTTTAATTAAAAAAAAAATCAGACCGAGAGGGGAAGACCTTCAGGGTTTCTGGCCAAAAGAGAAATAGTTACTATTAACATTCACTCTGAGCCAGGAGGGCCCAAAATATAGCCATTAAGTGGTGCTTGGGTAGTGACCTTTCTTGGTCCATTCTATGAGCTCCAGAGTGAAATGGGTTTAAGGTTTGGTCTTTGGGGAAAGAAAAAAAGAAAGAGAGAAGGTAAGAGAGAAGGGAAGGGAAGGGATAAGGGAAGGGAAGGGATAAGGGAAGGGAAAGGAGAAGGGAAAGGAAGGAAAGGAAAGAAGGAAGGAATCTTGCCAGTAAACCCCAAGTAAACTGGGCAGCTTCTGGCCACCAGAATTTACCTTCCTTTGCAGAGGACGGGGAGAGGACAAACTGAGTTAGCCAACTGGCTGGGTCCCCGTTCAGGCAATTCGGACTACTCACAGGTTGTGTTTGTCCTTCATTTTTGAAGAGGACCATGACGTCAGGTAAGTGACTTGCTTAGAGAGGGTCTGAGGCCTGATTTAAACTCAGCTATTCCTGACTTCAGGCCCACAGTTCTATTCACTATGCCACCCAGCTGTATCAAATAAACTGTATATAAGCCATAGCCACTGATCTCCAGAAAAATCTGAAAATTGATTAGTAAATAGTTTATGAGCTCAATGAAATAAGCTGTAGAAATACAAGTCATGTACAATGGAAATAGTTCACTAAAACCAAAAAGTTATGTCAAACTTACCTCATTTCCTCTTTTGCACAAAATTACTCGATAGGTTAATCAATAAATAGTGCATAACATGTCATATATAAAAGATAATATTTGATTGTATGTATGTATTTCCACTAAAATTGCTTTTATCAAAGGTCACTAATTACATTATTTTGCCAAAATCAAAGGCATTTTCTCTAGCTGTCATCTTCCTTTAGTGTTTTGTCTTTTTAGATATTCTTTCTGTTACTGGTTTACTAGACACCACAGTCTTCCTCTTGTCTCTAACTTCCATTTTTCTGACATCTTCACTGTCTCCTTAATACTGATGCTCTCTAAGGTTCTTTACTCTTGCTTTTCATTACACACTATACTTTGTCAATCCCATTTACTCCCACAACTTCAAGGATGACACTTATCATTCATTCTAAATATAGATTTTGAGCCATGATCTCTTTCTTAAGATATAAAATTATATCTGGCATTGTCTACAGTACAGCTTCTCTCTGATGTACTTCCAACAACTCAAATTCAATATATTAATAAAACTGGACTTATTATATATGCCTAGAAAAACAACTATTCATGTTGACTTCACTCTTTGTCAATGACATCCAGTCTCTGATATTACAAATGGTGGGTAGAAAGAAGCAGGACCTCTGAGTGGCTCTGGTTTCCACCTTCCCCAATCCATGTAAAAAGGGGACGCTGAACAAACTTTGGAGCTGCAAAACCCACAAAATGACACAGAGAAGCTAAACTCCTGCTGAGGACAGCCCGGCAGGAATCGGCCAGCAGAGAACTCTGGGAGCCAAGCCCAGGCCCCTGTGAGCCGGAGGTTTTAGCCCCAGGGCAGCATTGACCAGCTGCTGGCTGGAGGGACTCCAAATCAGCAGCAGCTGTGGCCATTTCCAGAATTATCAATACATAGATGCTAAGGACAAAGTAAGATGTCAGTGCAGTCTGGACTTTAACAACCAGTAAGTGGGAGTATGTCGGATTTTGCCCCTGGGGCAAAAAGCGGCTGAGATGTCCAGCACAGCAAGCCAGTGCCACTGGCAGCTTCAGGTCCTGGCCTGCAGACTGTAGGGGGACCAAGCAACCAGTCTGAGGGGTAATCGCTTTTGCTTTAAACTCCTTGGATCTAAACTGCAGTCTAGGGTGGAGGTCCTGGGATGTGTGTCCAGCTTGCCAGAGTGTGTGAAGGCTTCAGAGAGGGCACCCATCTAATACCTCTGGCAGCTAAGAAAACCCCAGCATTTGGGACAAAAGCTCCCCTGTCCGGTGGCAGAATCCTACTGTGGCAAAAAGCCCAGGGGTCAAGTGACTGAGGGGCAACATGACCAGGCAAAGGAAACAAAGAAGACAAAGATTCCAACATTAGACTCCTATTTTGGGGACAAAAAGGGATCAAAGCATGGAACAGGAGGAAGAAAGTGAAGTCAGAACTCCTGCACCAAAAGCTTCAAAGGAAAATACAAGCTGGTTACAGGTCATAGAGGAGCTTAAGAAGCAGATAAGAAAAGTGGAAGAAAAATTGGAAAGAGAAATGAGAACTATGCAAGAAAATTATAAAATGAGAGTCAACAGCCTGACTGAGGAAAATAACACCTTAAAAAATAGACTAACTCAAATGGCAAAAGGGGATCAAAAAGGCAATGAGGAGAAGAATGCCTTAAAAAGCCAAATTTGCCAGATGGAAAAAGAATATCAAAAGTTCACTGAGGAGACTCATTGCTTCAGAATTAGACTGGAGCAAATGGAAGCTAATGACTTTATGAGAAATCAAGATGCTGTTAAACAGATCCAAACAAATGAAAGAATAGAAGGCAATGTGAAATATCTCATAGGAAAAACCACTGACCTGGAAAATAGATCCAGAAGAGATAATTTAAAAATTATTGGACTACCTGAAAGCCATGATCAAAGAAAGAACCTAGAAATCATCCTCCAAGAAATTCTCAAGGAAAACTGCCCTGATGTTTTAGAACCAGAGAGCAAAATAGAGGTCTAAAGAATACACCGATCACCTCCTGAAAAAGGTCCTAAAAACAAAACTCCTAGGCATATGATAGCCAGGTTCCGGAATTCCTAGATCAAAGAGAGCATATTTCAAGCATCCAGGAAGAAACAATTTGAATATTGCCAAAACACAATCATGATAACTCAGGATCTGGCAGCTTCTATACTGAGGAATCGAAGGGCTTGTATTATGACATTCCGGAGGTCAAAGGAGCTGGGATTAAAACCAAGTATCACCTACCCAGCAAAATTGAGTATCATGTTTCAGTGGAATAGAGGACTTTCAAGCATTCTTGCTGAAAAAAAAAAAAAACCAGAGTTGAATAGAAAATTTGACATTCAGAAACAAGAAGCAAGAGAAGCATGAGAAGGTAAACAGGGAAAATAAATCATAAGGAACTTATCAAAGTTGAACTATTAATGTTCCTACATGGAAAAATGATAATTGTAACTGATGAAACTTTTCTCAGTATGAAAATAGTTGAAGGGAATAGAAATATATATATATATATGTATGAGGGTATATGGACATATGAATACATATGTGAATGTGTGTATATATGTTTACAGGTATACATAGATAGAGGGCCCAGGACCAACTTAATAGGAAGGGATGATACCTAAAAGGTGAAATTAAGAGGTGAGAGAGGAATATAATGAGAGGAGATGGGGAGAGACAGAATGGAGTAAACTATCTCATAAAGAAGAGGCAAGGGAAAATGGTTACAATGGAGGGGAAGAATAGGAAAGCAAAAGGAAATGGGTCAACCTTATTCTCATTGAATTTGGCTTGGGGAGGGAATGAAATACACACTAAATAAGGTATCACCCTATAGAAGAGTAGGGGGAAAGGGGATGATGGAAGGGTGGGCAGGCTTGGAGGAGGGAAGTTGGAAGTATCCATTTTTGAAAAGGTATGGGATCAAAGTAGGGAATAGAACAAGTGGGAGGTGGGATAGGAGGGAAGGAAATATAGTCAGTGTTTTACAATATACCTACTATGCTATTGTTTTGCATTAGCTACACATGTACAACCTATACTGAACTGTTTATTTTCCTAGTAAGGGTGGGTGACAAGGGAGGAAGGGAATGAATCTGGAATTCAAAGTTTTAAAATCAAATGTTTAAATATATATATATATACTATTATTAATACTATTTTACATGTAATTGGGAAATAAGATATACAGGCACTGGGGCATAGAGATCCACCATGCCCTACTGGAAAAGTCAAAAGGCATATGGGAGAAAATATGGGAGAGAATAGATTGGAGGAGGGGATATCCTGTGGGACTGCTCTTTTGGGGCAGTGGGTAGGGGAAAAACAGGGAGAAAATTTGCAACTCAAAATCTGGCAGAAATGAATACTGTAAATCAGAAGTTAATAAAGCATTTGAAAAATGAAAAAAAAAAAGAGAAATAGACTTATGGAGCATCTATGTCCAGTATGACCTGGATGGAGATCTAGCAAAGAAGATATTATGTACCCAAATAAAAAGTCTATTGTTGTTCAGTAAAAGAAAACCAAAATAAATGGTGATATTATATTTTGTTCTTTTTTTCTTTTATCTCCCACATAATGTTGACAAACCCATTCTATCTATTAAAAAAGAACCAGTGCTTTTAGTCAATGAATTAACAACATGACCTCACAGCTCAAAAAGAAAATATGGCATTAGACTGCGTTAAGAAAGGCAGATGTGAGATTAATCACTTCCTCCAGTTTGATTCTTCTCTTTCCCAAAGGGGATTATGTACTATATGTAGAGTCATTACAGTTAACATACATGAAATAAAAAAAGAAAGAACTCTAGCAAGGTAAAATCCTTGTGAATTAATACTGGAGAATCTTAATCCTTAAAGTATTCAATCAATTATCTTATTCACCATCATCTATTGCTGATTTAAAGAACGGAAGATAAACTCAAAGGTTTGTGCAGAATGCCATCTTGGGATACTGTTGCTGTAGCAATTTTGCCAGAGCAACCCAGAAAACTATTCTGTTTATGCCAGGAATACAAAAATGGTGCAATATTAGTATAACAATGAACATAATCATTAAGAATAATAACTTCTGAAACTGCAAGACTTTAATAATAGATGTAGGAAAGGTCTGTGAAAAATTAGGATATTCATTTGGAAAAACAAAAGAAAACAAAAAACACAGACCTAGAAAGATTTTTTAAAATATGACTGAAAAACATACATTTAAAAAAACCTAACAAAGGATAAGCTCTTGAAATTTTTCTAGTAAAAAAAGAATGTCTCCTCTCTTCATTACTATTTGACATAATTCTAGACATGCTAGCAATAGCAATACAAGAAGAGGGAAAAATAAAGGCATACAGATAGGGAAGAGATGAAAATATTATTATTTGCTGGTGATATGATGATTTCCTTAGAAAATCTAGAGAATCATCAAAGAAACTAATTGGGACAATAACTTCGATAATGTAGCAGAATACAAAATAAAAGCACAAAAATAATAGGATTACTATTTTGCAATAACAAAATCCAATAGACAAGGAAAGTGACATTCAAAACTACAAAATGAATAAGATATATGATTATTAATCTATTGACATATTCTTAAGACCAATACAGACAGAATTACAAGATACTTCTTAAAGAAAATAATGGTTTAAATAACTGAAATGAAATTCAGTGGTTATGGCTGGACTATACAAATATAATAAAAATAATGATCCAATATAAATTTATATATCTGGTATAATACCAATAAAACTATCAAGCCAGGCAAACAAATAAAAAATTCTTTTGCAGGAACAAAAACATCAATGGAGTGAATGAAAAAAAAGTAGAGATGAAGAAGGAATAACACTTCTGGATTTCAATATATTATGAATCAGTAATCACAAAACTAATTGATACTGGTTTTAAAAAAAGAAAAGGAATGGGGAGGCAAGGTGGCACAGTGAATAAAAGCACCAGCCCTGGAGTCTGGAAGACCTGAGTTTGGTTCTGGCCTCAGACACTTAACACCCACACAAAAAACTAGCCGTGTAACCTTGGGCAAGTTACTTAACCCCAATTGCCCTCCAAAAGGCAAAAAAAAAAAAAAAGGATCAGTGGAACATATTAAATAAACAAGTACCTGAACCAAATGAACTTGATAAGCCAGTATTTGACAAGCTTGAAAACATAAATTACTTTGAGTAAAATAATAATTTCTAGGGAACCTGGAAAGCAGATACCATATAACAAATTCAAAATATGTGATCCAAATGTTAAAATGTTAAAAAAAAGTCTTACCTAAAAAAAATTAGAAGACAGTCAGAATTTGTACCTTCACAACTGTGCCTAGAAGGTGAATAAGCTTAACCAAATAAGAGATATCACAAAGATGAAATAGATAATTTTATTGAATGAAATTAAAAAGTTTTTTGCAACTAGGGTAAGACTGGGAAAAATTTTGTATCAAGCATCTCTGATGAAGGTCTGATAGCCAAGGTATCTATATCTATATCATCTATCTATAAATAGATAAAGATGGATCTATATCTATAGATATAGATAGGTAGCTAATAGAAATATATAAGATGAAAAGCCATTCCCCAATAGATCAAATTCATTTTTCAAAAGAATTACAAACTATTAAAGACCCCTGTTAACATTGCTCCAGATCACTAACAATAAGAGAAATGCTAATCCTAATGACTCTGATGTTTTACCTCACACCCAGCAAATTGTGAAAGATTACAAAAGATGGGAATATACTGTAATTATTATTGGAGGGATTGTGAAAGTTGTGAATTGTTTCAACCAAAAACAAAATGCTTTGCACATGTCCAATGATTGCATCAGCTGATTGAGTTTCAGTTATTATTCACTCAGTCCTTCTCAACTCAGTTCCTCCTAGGTGATTACAGCTAATGGCATCACCAACTCAGTCAAGTGAGTCACGAATAACTAAGAATTAAACATGGTCTATAATTCCAAGGAATTTAATTACTCTCCCCTAATTGAGCATCATTATTTTTTCATAATAATATGACAAAAAAGAGAGATAAATAGCATAGTAAAAATAATTAAAAAACATTTCCCCATAAACCTGGGCCATGCCATACCACAAATATATACAGAGTCCATGGGACAAAAACTTAAGTACAATGGTTGTGAGCCACATCTATAGGGAACAGATATGGCCAAAGACACTCAGCCCTTCATCACTGCTGGGTTCTTTCTGTTCTACGGGATTCTCACAATCCTTCCTCTCCTGTCCCCTAAGGTCTCTCATAGACAGGCTGCTCAGCTTGGACTCCTACTGTCTCTACTCTTTGCAAGGGAATTCTCAATGTACAGGGCTCTCCTTAGATAGTCAACTCTCTTCCTGCCCGAGATCATGCTCCGTAAAGTTATATTTGGCTGTGAGTGAATGCTTCTCAGTAATCACATCTATCTGGAATACAGTATCTCTATTCTTCCAGCTGTTTATTAAATTCTTTCAGATCATCTCTCCAACTGCTGAATGGGATGTCTTCTTCTGAGCAAATACCTTTACTGACAATTGGGGAGGGGAGAGAGGGAGAGAGAGGTAGAAGGTAGGGAGGAGAAAATTCTTTTTAAGAGGTGAAGAGAAGAATTCTTTCCTGACTTCTGTCAAAACTGCCTTTAATTGCTGTCTTATTGCCCCCAGAGACATGGCCAATTTTTAGGTCATCCAGTAACTTTCACTGCTGTGTGTGTGTGTGTGTGTGTGTGAGAGAGAGAGAGAGACAGAGACAGAGACAGAGAGACAGAGAGACAGAGAGAGATGTCTATACTTCATGAAGAGGATGACAGTGTTAGCAAATTGTAAACACATTAAAACTTCATCTGTTACTTTATCATCTTAACTGGGTAAGATAGGAGTGCTCCTCAAGTTCATGTAGAATTATCATTTATATAGATTTCTGTATTTTAGTCTCAGTTTAAAAACTGCTCATGTATAAAGAAAGTTTAAAATATTTAGAGTAATTACACAAAATTTAATCTCATTAAAATAAAAAATGCATAAAGATTGCAAAAAAAAAAAAGATAAAGTGTTCACAGATATTTTCCTCCACCTTTTGGCCCAAACAAAGTATATTACACGGGCAGCTAGGTGGAGAGGTGGATAGAGTACTAGCCCTGGAGTCAGGAAGACTCATCTTCCGAAGTTCAAATCTGGCCTCAGGCACTTACTAGCTGTGTTACCCTGGGTAAATCACTTAACCTTGTTTGCTTCAGATTCATCATCTGTAAAATGAGCTGGAGAAGGAGATGACAACCCACTCCAGTATCTTTGCCAAGAAACACCAAATGGAGTTATGAAGAATTGGACATGACTGAAATGATTCAGCAACAAAAAGTATTACACGAGAATTTTCAGGCCTGAATTTCAGAGGTAATGGTGTATTTGTACCTCCATTGTAAGAATAATCACTTGGACACATGGAGGTTCTTAGCAAATATATAAATTATCTTTGCTTAAATGTCATCTACTATTAATACCTGGTTTTCTTTTTCTAAAAAACAACAACAAAACAACCCCCAAGCCCAAACCTCTCAATTTCAAGGAAAGACCGCCATTGTCTAACTTCTTTTAAAGCAGCATGTATACCTACTTAAATGTTCTTATTAATCCAGGAACCACAAGTATTTGCTTTTTGAAGTAGCAAGTTAAGCTGTTTTGCAGCACAAGAAAATGGGTGTTATATTAGTTTTGCTAAAACAATTTATATGTGATCACTCAAAAGTACTAATAGATCCTTCTTATGAATGTTAATGTATTAATTACTCATATTTTCCTGAGAGAGGGGTTTTTAAAATACTACTTCATAAATTTAAAAAATGTACTCATGCAGGATCACATGATATATCAATGAAAAAGGTAGTATTAATGCAGCTTAAGATTAAATCTACCTTGAGACCAACTAAAATTAATCACACTCCAGGTTCTCAAAGAGAATGAGCAGTAGGCCTAAATAGGGTTACAGGAGCCCAGATTTAGAGATAGGACAAACAACAGAGTTGATTAAATCCAATGCCCTCAAATCACAGATGAGGAAAACTAAAACTGAGGGTAGATAAATGACTTGCCTAAGGTTATGGAGTTAATGAGTACCTGAGACAGGCTTTGTGACTCTAAGTACAGAACTCCATTCACTATGCCACTGTTTTTCAGTGATTTAAATACCTTCTCCTCTTCTGTTTGGTTCTCTAGGTTCTTTTCTCCTTTCTCTCTCTTTTTTCTTGTCTTGTTTCTTTTCAAACTCAACTTTTTCATCTCCAGTTATACAGGAATGCTTTGGAAAGATATCTTGTTGGTATTCCTTTCTTTCTATAGACTTTTTTTTCCTATAATGTATTTATAAACAGTTGTTTTAAAAGTCAAAGTCTTTGAAAGTGTAAGAAAAAGAGCTAAGAGGAATGAGTATAAGAAAAGCAGCATGGAAGAAAACAGAATAAATTTTGGGGGTGGGGATGAAGTTTTTTTTTTAAGTTCATCTTCAATACAATACAAATCTAGTCCACACATATGCCCTAGAAAGATTATTTGAACAAAGACTGCAATGATGTAAATGAAAAGGTTACCTAATAATAATAATAATCTTAGAGAACATATCATTCCTTCCAACAGAGAGGTGGGAAACTACTCTGTCAAAACGTTACATATATCATCATGTCCATTGTTTTTGCTTTTCTATTTTTCTTTTTCAGAGGATGGTTTACATTCAGGGAGTCTGTGGGCTATCATATCCAAAGTAACTGATACAAACACAAAAGACATTGTGTGCACCCCAAAACTGTGTATAACAGAGATCCTTACCCAAATAATACTCAGTGGCTTCTCAAGGTAGGAAGCAGAAAAGAATGGTTTATTATGATCTCAAGAAAGGGCCACCATCCTGACTAATGGTTAGGGAGGAGAAGCAATTTACAAAAGGAAATGATGAAGTTTTAGAGCCCTAACGTGGCTCCTTTTCTTCCTCCTTTTCTTCCATTGGCTGGAAGTCAGGTGCACAATCTAAGCGTGATAATATAACCCAAATATGGGAACAAGGAAAACAGCAGACCACCCAATGTATATTTGAGAAAGGCACTTCTGTCCTTATTTGGCATATCTTATGTTGAGGTGTCACTGAGGAGAGGGGTGAATCCCTACTGCTCTGAGTTTTGAGTCCATGTGATTTCCAGTGAAGGGGAACTCGAGCCTGCTTCCCACAAAAAACTTTACTAGATTTTAGAGTATAGTCTGAGAAGTTTTCACTTCTTCCACTCAACATTAATAATGCTGATTTTTTAAATTTAAAAATATTCTTTTAGTATTTGTGGCAAAATTACATTAGAATGCAGCAAGAATAAATGTACGGAGACCAGCCAGGTGTTACAGTTGTCTGAGAGGGAGAATGTGTATCTCTGTCTATACAGTTGTCTACCTTTCTGGTTCTATCAACTGAAATTCAGATGAAGTGATTTGGAGATGGATAAAGGAAACATAGAATATTAAATTATTTTGGGTCCCCAAACAACTGGATGAAAGATTGTGAAATAAGTTCTTGGTTAAAATCAAATGTGTCTGTCATTTCTTTTGAAAGTGGTCAGGTATTTTTTGCTTTGGTTTGGATTTATGTTCTTAAATTATACAGTGTAGGACAGAGAGAACTTTCAGTTATCAGAAATTCCAAAAATAAATAAAAAGAAGCCTAACTAACTCCCTCCTATACTTCACAGATATTTCTTGGTCTTCCCCAGACAAGAAGGCTTAATGAAAAGGTATCTCTACCCTATAGTCTTTAGCTTCTCAGGCATAGGGAAAGGGCTTCTGGGAGTGGCATCTTCAAAAAAGATGTTTCTTATATTTGAAGTCCTTTTTTTCCCCATTTTTCAGATGCTTTATTAACTTCTGATTTACATCATTCATTTCCATGAGATTTTGAGTTACAAATTTTCTCCCCATTTTTCCCCTACCCACTGCCCCAAAATAGCAGTCCCACAGGATATCCCTTCCTCCAATCTACTCTCTCCCATATCTTCTCCCATACCCCCTTCAACTTTTCAAGTAGGGCATGGTGGATTTCTATGCCTCAGTGCCTGTATATCCTATTTTCCAATTACATGTAAAATAGTATTAATAATAGTATATATATATATATATATATATGTATATTTAAACATTTGATTTTAAAACTTTGAATTCCAGATTTCATTCCCTTCCTCCCTTGTCACCCACCCTTACTGGGAAGATAAACAGTTCAATATAGGTTGTACATGTGTAGCTAATGCAAAACATTAACATAGAAGAAATATTGTAAAAGACTGACTATATTTCCCTCCCTCCTATCCCACCTCCGACTTGCTCTAATTCTCTACTTTGATCCCATTCCTTTTAAGAAGTGGGTGCTTCCAACTTCCCTCCCCCCTGCCAAGCCTGCCCTCCCTTCCATCATCCCCCCTCTCATCTCCTTCCCTGCTACTCTCCTGTATGGTGAGATACCATATTTAGTGTGTATGCCATTTCCTCCTTGAGCCAAATTCAGTGAGAATAAGGTTGACCCATTCCCTTTTGCCTTCCTATTCTTCCCCTCCATTGTTAACCATTTTCTCTTGCCTCTTCTATATGAAATAGTTTACCCCATTCTGTCTCTCCCCATATCCTCTCTTTATATTCCTCTCTCACCTCTTTATTTCACTTTTAAGTATCATCCCTTCTTATTAAATTGGTCCTGTGCCCTCTATGTATACCTGTATACATATATACACACATTCACATATGTATTCATATGTCCATATACCCGCATATATAGACATATATATATATATTTATATTTATATCTCTCAACTATTTTCATACTGAGAAAAGTTTCATAAGTTACAATTATTGTTTTTCCATGTAGGAATTTGTTTTCCATAGGAATGCTAATAGTTCAACTTTGATAAATTCCTTGTCATTTCTTTTCGCTGTTTACCTTCTCATGCTTCTCTTGCTTCTTGTATCTTGTATTTTCCCCTGAAACATGATACTCAGTTTTGCTGGGTAGGTGATTCGTGGTTTTAATCCCAGTTCCTTTGACCTCTGGAATGTCATAATCCAAGCCCTTCGATCCCTCAGTGTAGAAACTGCCAGATCCTGAGTTATCCTGATTGTGTTTTGGCAATATTCAAATTGTTTCTTCCTGGCTGCTTGTAATATTCTCTCCTTAATCTGGGAATTTTGGAACCTGGCTGTAATATTCCTAGGAGTTTTCTTTTTGGGATCTTTTTCAGGAGGTGATTGGTGGATTCTTTCAACCTCTATTTTGCCCTCTGGTTCTAAAACATCAGGGCAGTTTTCCTTGAGAACTTCCTGGAGGATGACTTCTAGGTTCTTTCTTTGATCATGGCTTTCAGGTAGTCCAATAATTTTAAATTATCTCTCCTGGATCTGTTTTCCAGGTCAGTGGTTTTTCCCATGAGATTTTTCACATTGCCTTCTATTCTTTCATTTGTTTGGATCTGTTTAACAGCATCTTGATTTCTCATAAAGTCATTAGCTTCCATTTGCTCCAATCTAATTCTGAAGCAATGATTCTCCTCAGTGAGCTTTTGAGATTCTTTTTCCATCTGGCAAATTCAGCTTTTTAAGGCATTCTTCTCCTCATTGCCTTTTTGAGCCTCTTTTGCCATTTGAGTTCGTCTGTTTTTTAAGGTATGATTTTCCTCAGTCAGGCTGTTGACTCTCAGTTCGTAATTTTCTTGCATCATTCTCATTTCTCTTCCCAATTTTTCCTCCACTTCTCTTATCTGCTTCTTAAGGTCCTCTATGGCCTGTAACCAGCTCGTATTTTCCTTTGAAGCTTTTGGTGCAGGAGTTCTGACTTCACTGTCTTCCTCCTGTTCCATGCTTTGATCCTTTTTGTCGCCAAAGTAGGAGTCTAATGTTGGACTCTTCTGTTTGTTTTGCTTCCTTTGTCTGGTCATGTCACCCCTCAGTCACTTGACCCCTGGGCTTTTTGCCACAGTAGGACTCTGCCACCAGACAGGGGAGCTTTCATCCCAAACGCTGGGGTTTTCTCAGCTGCCTGAGGTAGTAGTTGGGTGCCCTCTCTGAAGCCTCCACACACTCTGGCAAGCTGGTCACACACCCCAGGACCTCCACCCTAGACTTCAATCCAGATCCAAGCAGGTTGAAGCAAGAGAGATTACCCCTCAGACTGGTCGCTTGGTCTCCCTACACTCTGCAGGCCAGAAGCTGAAGCTGCCATGTGAGGGCCCACGGCTCCTCAGCTGCTTCTTGCCCCAGGGGCAAAAGCTACATACTCCCAACTACTGGGTCCCAAAGTCCACACTGCACTGACCTCTCACTTTGTCCTTAGCATCTATGTGTTGATAATTCTGGAGATGGCCACAGCTTCTGGTGATCTGGAGTCCCTCTGGCTGGTGGCTGGTCAGGCCCGCCCTGTGGCTAAAACCTCTGGCTCATGGGGGCCTGGGCTTGACTCCCAGAGTGCTGTGCTGGCCAATTCCTGCTGTCCTGCTGGGCTGTCCTCATTGGGAGGTCAGCTCCTCTGTGTCATTTTGTGGGTTCTGTAGCTCCAGAGTTTGTTCAGGGTCCCCTTTTACATGGATTGGGGAAGGTGGAAGGTGGAGCCCCATGCAATTCCTGTTTCATATTTGACGTCTTAATATGAAAATTAGCTCTACTACCAATAAAATTACATACAATAAGCAGCTTCCTTTCTTGGTGGACGTATTAGTTCTCCTTAGCAAAACAATTATTGTATAAATATATTATTTGATGAGTTATCCCCTTAGTCATGCATAATTGAAGAATTGAAATTTCTGGACCACTTTTTAATTTGAAAGGGGTTTATTTATTTGTTTTTGGTGGGAGGAATGGGAAAGGGGAAAGATGAGTGTATAAAATGTATATATATTTTTTAAAGTTAGGGAGTTAGCATTTTTGTGGGATGCCAGAATTAGATAAGGAATATTAAAGAACCAGTAATGACTATAGCTCTCTCTTGTTATGAGAATCTAGATTGTTCTGCCTTTTACAACTGGTAATTGGGAAGATGTGAGAAAAAAATGTTCTATTTGGAGTTAGAAAACCAAAGTTCCAATTCCAAATCCATTACTAATTATTGCATTATCTTTGGGGCATTGGTAAAGGTGGTTGAGATGGTTAGATAATTTCTAAGGTTCTTTCTGGCTCTAAATTTTTTGATTAATAACTGAACTAGTACCATATATATTTGGTAAGTGAAAAACATTTATTTTCTGTCATAAAAAATTAAATGAACTCTAGCAATTGTATTTTAGGGAAAGGAAACTAATTTCAGGATGAAGGTAAAAACATAGTATGTCATTATTTTATATTTGAGAACTTACAACAGGTATACAGTGATATACAAGGGAAATTTCTTGTGCTGTGACTTCTCATTGTCCTTATCACCATTTTGGTGTCTATTAAGTACCAGAGAGGGATGATTCTTTTTTTTTCAGGGGAGAAGGCAGGGCAATTGGGGTTAAGTGACTTGCCTAAGGTCACATATCTAGTAAGTTTTATGTGTCTGAGGGCAGATTTGAACTCAGGTCTTCCTGCCTCCAGGGCCGGTGTTCTATTCACTGTATCACCTATCTACCCCAGGGCAATTCTTTAGAGTTTCTGCTTTGGGAGGTAACCATTAGGGAAGAGATTAGAAGAGAAATCTCCCATTCTTAAATTTCTGAAGAATCCTGATATCTCAAGAATGTAGTTGGGATTAGGGATGGATTCCTGAATAGAATAATTGAGAAGGCCTAAGTTTCATGTGTGGGTGTATAGGGACACACCACATAATTAAAGCTCTGATTATAGAAGAGATGCATGAATTCATTCTCAGTATGCATGCTATCTTACCTTCATACCAGCTTTTGTCTATGACACGGGTATGATTCTGTCCCAAGTTGTTACCACTATTGTTCTTCCCCATTCCTTTAGTCCTGGTCTAAAGAGCATATGCATGAGAAAATGTTGAGTAATAGCTGACTTGGGTGACATTCTAACAACTAACTTGCACACTTTCCCTTCCTATGTATGGCCAACATATATATATATATATATATATATATACATATATATACACATATATATATGTGTGTGTGTGTGTGTCTAATACTTATGCTAGAACATTAAAATGCCATACAGTATAATCTTGCATATGAATTATATGAAGTGGAAAAACTATGCAAATTCAATATGATATTATTTAATTCTGAACCTAATGAGATATGGGAGGTGATATTTATTCTAATGCTTTTTTAATATTGAAAAGAACACTTCATCTAGTAAACATTTTAGAATTGAGTGAGAAAAATCGTTAAATTGTACCCTTTTAGCCAGTGATCCTACCACTGACTTCAAGGAGGTCATTGACAAAACTAAAGTTCAAATATACACCAAAAGATTCATAACATCACTTTTTATACTAACAAAAAACTGAAAAGATCTTCATTTATGAGGTAATAGCTGAGCAAATTATAGTATATAGTATCAAAGGTTTAGAGGTAGAAAGGACTTTAGCAGTTAACTACAACACCTTCATTTTACAGATTGGGAAGCCAAAGAGGCCAAGTGACTTCTGCAAAGTCACACAGGTAGAAAATAGAAGGGCTTGGGGAGGCTAGGTGGCAGTGAATAGAGTACTGGCCCTGGAGTCAGGAGGACCTGAGTTCAAAACTCAGACACTTTACACTTACTAGCCATGTGACCTTGGGTAAGTCACTTAACCTCAATTGCCCTGCCTTCCCCCTTCCAAAAAGAAAAAAAAAGTAGAAGAACTGAGATTTTATTTCAGATCCTCTGATTCTGAATCCAATGTTCTTACCACAGCAGTGTCATCAGTAATCAAGAAATGATGAATATGAGAAATTCACAGAAATGTAGGAAGATTCTTGTGGGTTGATAGAATGTAGAAGCTAGTACACACAATGACTACAAAAATATAAATGAAATCAACACTAAAATCACAAATTTGAAGAATATGATATTCAACTTTAGACTGAGTAACTAACAATGAAATATACTTTTCTCCTCTTTGTAGAAAGGCAGTAGAAATAGACACAGATTATTAAATTTGCTATTAGACAGTTACTTTGCTGTTTGTTTTACTTATTGTTTTTTCTTCTGTATGAGGGATGATTCTCTAGGAGGAGGGCACAGGGAATGGATGACACTATAAATCCCCCCCCCCCCATAAAGTGTAAATTAAATAATTTTTTTTAAAGTGGATCTTGGCACAAGAAGTGCAAAGCCCTAGGCACAGAGATCACTATTCTAAGATCTCAGAATTTATCAGCTTTGAGTAATGCCACAGATGCCAAAAGTCCTTTTCATCTTGCCAGTCTCTTGTAATTATCTTAGCAATCATAGAGCAACATTTATTAGAATTAGCTATGTGTATGTAAAAACTCTTGCCCAACTAGAAACAATCTTGTTCTCCCACACAAATTATTTAAGGAATTAAAACATTATATTAAGGAATTTGTACCTCTCAAGGAATAAAAAAATAGTCTCCCTTCAGGATTAGCCTTTCATAATGGCACATTAGGCAGCTGCCCATATAGTGTCAAAACTACCAGTTGGAAGTCTTTCCTACTCCAAAATACACAGAAACCAAATATCTCTAGTAGGCTACTAATGTATGAAATGTCATTATTTTCAATTAATTCCTTTTGCTTAAAGCATCACTTGGACCCTGTTGGAATTTAAATATCTTTAAAGGAGGGGGTACCACATAAAACTTTTTTTTTTTATTAATTTGTTTGTTTCCTTTTAGTTTACAGGATTCAATTACACAATTCCTTGAATTTCACATTTTGTCCCCCTCCTTCTCCTCCCCCCAGCCCATGGTGGCTTATAGTCAAGTATAGGATGTGTAAATACTTTCACATTATACATTAGTCAGGTTATAAGGATGGATTGTACCAGCTGGAATGAAAAATGGTAAAGAGGGCATAAAACCAAATAAGAGAAGAAAAAAGATCAGGTATTTTGCTTCCACCTGGATATAAACTTAGTTCTTTCTAGTTCTTTCTCTGGATGCACATATTTCTCTCCATCAGGAGTCTTTTGGGATTGACTTATATCAGTGCATTGCTGAGAAGAGTCCAGTCTATCAAAGTTGGTCATCACACATACGTTGTGTCTGTAATTGTGTACAAATTTCTCCTGGTTCTACTCTTCTCACTCAGCATCAGTTCTTTTAAGCCTCTCCAGGTAAATATGAAGACTGTCTGCTCCTCGTTTCTTATAGCACAACAGTATTCCATAAGATGCATATACCACAACTTGTTCAGCCATTCCCCAATTGATGGGCACCCCCTTAATTTCCAATTCTTTGCTACCACAAAAAGAGCTGCTATGAACATTTTTGTACATATGGGTCTTTCTCCCATTTTTATGATCTCTTTGGGATATAACCCTAGGAGTGGTATTGCTGGATCAAAGGGTATGAAAGTATTTACAGCCCTTTGGGCATAATTCCAGATTGCTCTCCAGAAAGGCTGGATCAGTTCACAACTCCACCAACAATGCATTACTGTTCCAATTTGCCCACATCCTCTCCAGCATTTGTCGTTTTCCTGTTTTGTCATCTTAGCCAATCTGACTGGTGAGATGTGGTACCTCAGAGTTGTTTTGATTTGCATTTCTCTAATCAATAGTGAATTAGAGCATTTCTTCATGTGCTTATAGATAGCTTTAATTTCTTTCTCTGAAAATTGCCTGTTCATATCCTTTGACCATTTATTAATTGGGGAATGACTTGTATTATTATAAATTTGACTCAATTCTCTGTATATTTTAGAAATGAGTCCTTTGTCAGAGACATAGGTTGTAAAGATTCTTTCCCAATTTCCCACCTCCCTCTTAATCTTGGTTACATTGGCTTTGTTTGTACAGAAACTTTTCAATTTCATGTAGTCAAAATGATCCATTTTACATTTTATAATGTTCTCTAATTCTTGTTTAGTCATAAAGTCTTTCCCTCTCCACAAGTCTGATAGGTAAACTATTCCTTGTTTTAGGAGACTGCTTACAGTATCAACCTTTATACCTAGGTCATGCACCCATTTAGACTTGATTTTGGTATATGGTGTTAGATCCACATAAAACTTTTACCAGTCATAAATGTCTTAGAGTGAATTACTTCACCAAAGCTTTCTCTCACCCCCAAACTACCTGCAGTCAAAAGGAAAGGCAGACATAGAGCATATACCCAGAAAGTATAAGAGGTTAGAGCCCAAACCGGAGGGTACTGGAGTCTAGAACAGCAGGGGCAAGGATGAAGAAGGTAATGTAAGAGAGCAGAAAGGAAAAATAGGAGCATGCTCCTACAGGTACAAGCTCTACTTCCATGACCAAGAATTCTGAAATTCCTCTATCCATTGGTAACTCACCCTCTCTTACTTTGCCTCAATTTTTTTTTTTTTTTAAAGCAATCGGGGTTAAGTAACTTGCTCAAGGTTACACGGCCAGTTATTATTTCTGGATGTGGTGCTGAGTATCTGAGCCTGGATTTGATCCAGGTCATCCCCACACTGGGGCCAGTGCTCTTACTCACTGAGCCACCTGGCTACCCCTAAGCAATTGGGGTTAAGTAACTTGCTCAAGGTTACATGGTCAGGTGTTTCTGAGTGGGTCCTAAGTGTCTGAGCCTGGATTTGATCCCAGGTCATCTCGACACTGAGGCTAGTGTTCTTGCTTGCTGTGTTACCTGGCTGCCCAACTTTGCCTCAATCTTTATAAGCATTTTCTTTACTCTTGCTTTGGTTTCTAGTCTCTCCATACATCAGTGAACTTCTGGGCCATCATTTCTGCCCTAGCTTGAATTTTTTTTCCTTCCCAATCTTGCCCCTAGTTAACTGGTTAACATTGTCCTCTGGATTCAAATCAGGGCATCTAGATGGTACAGGGAGTGGATAGAGCACTAGACCTGGAGTTAGGAAGACCTGAGTTCAAATCCAGTCTCACATACTTACTAGCTGAATGATTCTGAGCAAGTCCTTTAACCCAGTTTGCCTCAGTTTCCTCATCTGTAAGGAGAAGGGAATGGCAAACCACTCCAGTATCTTTGCCAAGGAAACCCCAAATGGAGGTCACAAAGAGTTGGACATAGCTGAAACAACTGAACAAATTAGTCTCAAATAATTTGCTCTTTTGTCCTATTGATGCTTATGTCATCGAAAACATCCCCAAACTTTGATTCATCATATTTCTCTGTTCTTACTCTATAAATTAACAAGCATTTATTAAGTACCTACTATGTGTCAGATATTGTACTAAGTGCTGGGGATAGATACAAAGAAAAAGCAAAATTTATCTATGTCTTCAAGGAAATCACATTTTAATGGGGAAGAAAATCAGAACATACAAGATAAATATATAGTGTAGTGAGAAGGTAACCTTTGAGGAAATAATGGTAGCAGCTGCCTAATTTGCAGCTGGTATGGTGAGGATCAGAAAAGCTTCCTAGGAGAGGTGGCCTTTGAGCTCAGTCTTAAATGAAGTCATAGATTCCAAGAGGTAGGGCATTTTTGGCACCAGCAGTAGTAAGTGAAAGGGCATGGAGAGAGTTGGAGTATCATGAGAGGAAAACCAGTCAGCCAACCAATAAGCATTTATTAAGTGCCAACTGTGTACCAGGCACTGCACTAAACACTGGATATTGAAAAAGAGGCAAAAGAGAATCCCTGCCCTTAAGAAACTCATAATCGAATGGAGGAGACAATGAGAAAACAAATATGTACAAACAAGTTATGTGCAGGATAAACAGGAAACAATCAACACCTGGGACTTGAAGGAAGTCAGCGTAGCCTGGAGGTAGAAAAGAGAAGGACATGGGGTGGCTAGGTGGTGCAGCGAGTAAAGCACCGGCCCTGGAGTAAGGAGGACTCAAGTTTGGTTCCGGTCTCAGACACTTAATACCCACAAAAAAAATCCTAGCCGTGCAACCTTGGACAACCCCAATCGCCCTCCAAAAATAAGAAAAAAAAAGAAGAGAACATTTCAGGCACAGAAACAGCCAGAGAAAATTCCCAGAGTTGAGAGGTGGAATGTTTTCTTTGTGGAATAGCAGGGAGACCAGTGTCACTGGATCAAAGAGTATGTGGAGGGATGTAAGTTGTATGAAGATTGGAAAGGTGAAGGGCTAGATGACGACAGGCACTGAATGCCAGCTAGAGGATTTGGCATTTGATTCTGGAAGTAATAGGGAACTGCTAGAGTACATTGAGTGTGGGGAAGGGGTGACATAGTCTGATGTGAATTTTAGGAAAATCACTTTGGCAGCTGAATGAAGGATTGATTAAAGTGGGAAGAGACTTGTGACAGGTAGACCAACCAGCAAGCTATTGCAATAGTTCACTTGTGAGGAGATGAGAGTCTATGTGAGAGTGGTGGTACAGAGGAGAGAAGGCACCACATTCAAGAGATTTTCTAAAGGTGAATAGGCTTGGCAACAGATTGGATGGGGGGATGGTGAGATATAGGGAAAGGTCGAGGATGACACCTACTTTGCAAACCTAGGGTACTGGGAGGATGATGGTGTTCTTGAAAGTAATAGGGAAATTTGGAAGGGAGGAGACTTTATAAGGGAGGATCATGTATTCAGTTTTGAACATTTTGAGTTTAAAATGTCTACTAGACATCCACTTTGAGAAATCTGAAAGGCAGTTGAAGATGTAAAACTAAAAGTCAGAAGAAAGGTTAGGGCTGAAAAAGTAGACTTAAGAATGATCAACATAGAGATGATAATTAAATCCATGGGAGCTGATGAGATCATCAAGTGAAGTAGAGTAGAGGAAGAGAAGAGGGTCCAGGACAGAGCCCTAGGGGACTTCCTTGGCTTGTGAGCTTGATCTGGATGAAGATCCTGCAAAAGAGACTGAGGAGTTGTCAGACTGGTAGGTAGAAAACCAGAAAAGAATTGTGTCCCAAAAACTTAAAGAGAAAATAACAGGAAAAAGAAGGTGATTAACAGCATCAACAACTGCAAAGAAGTCAAGAAGAAGGAAGATTGAGAAAAGGTGATTGAATTTGGCAAATAGGAGATCATTGGTAACTTTGGAGAGATCAATATTGGATAAATGATGATGTTGCAAACTGCATTGTAAGAAGTTAAGAAGAGAGTGAGAAGAGAAGTAATGGAAGAATCCATTGTAGACTGCTTTCTCCAGGAGTTTAGTCAAAAAAGGGAGATGCAGGACAACAGTTGGTAGGTATGGAAGGATCGAGTGAGGGTTTTTTGAGGATGGAGGTGACATGGGCATGCTTTTAAACAATAGGGAAACAACAGTAGACAAAGACTGAAGATGTGTGGAAAGTGGGGATGACAGAAGGGGCAATTTGTTGGAGGAGACAGGATGGAGTGAGATGGCTTGTGCAGGTGGAGGGATATAGCTTTGGCACCTTTTTATGTGAGACAGGTGAGGAAGGTGATACATTACTATCTGAGGCATCTGAGTGATATGAAATGAGGATGAGGGGAGAAGAGTAATGGAAAAGGAGAGAAGATTTTGGTTAGATGGGTGAAGAAAGACCTCATGACTGACTGAATGAATAAATGAATGGAAAAGAATTTACTATGTACTCACTGTGCCAAGCACTGAGGATACAGATAATATAAATAAATAAGACAGTTCCTACTCTCAAGAAACTCAAATGCTCATTGAGGGAGACAACATATTAAAAAAATCCAAGTTGACTGGAAAGAAACTGAAGTCTAAGGGTCCAGTCACAAAGTAGGGCAAGGCCCAGGTGTCCTTATGTAGCATTAGTCTGTGACTGGGGTCACAAAAGATATAGGGGCAGGGCAAATAAGGCTCAGAGGACCTTAGGAATCAGTGGCTGGGCAGATAGGGCCTGGAGGCAATCTGCCTCACCAGGATTAGAACTGATCACTCACATTTTATCTAAATGGTGACCATAAATCAATATTCTGATTGACCTCCCAAACAGCACCCTTCTAGCAGCTGAATCACCCTGATTGGCTCAAGTAAGAAGTGGTGCTGGAGAGAAATTTTAAAGAAAGCTAGAAATTTAGATATAATTTATAGTTTATAATATACTTTATTATGACAGTCTTCTCTAGTATGTTTCCAGGAAGACCTGAGTTTAAATCCTGCTTCCTATACAGATGCTGAACAAATCCTTAACTTCTTAGAGTTCTAATGACATAAGATTATATGTAGCAGAGGAGGTGTAGCCCTGTATTAGTAATCACAGGTTCTCTATCTTAATTTGCAAATGAAGAAACAAAGAGACAAAGTAACTTAATCACTTGTCACACAGGAAATAGCAGAATGGGAATCTAAAGGCAGGTTTCCCAATTCCTGGTCCAGTGCTTTTTCCACAATACTTTTTTTTTTCATTTTTCAAATGCTTTATTAACTTCTGATTTGCATCACTAATTTCTGCCAGATTTTGAGTTACAAATTTTCTCCCCGTTTTTCCCCTACCCACCATCCCAGAATAGCAGTCCCACAGGATATCCCCTCCTCCAATCTGCTCTCTCCAATATCTTCTCCCATACCCCCTTAGACTTTGCCAGTAGGGCATGGTGGCTCTCTATGCCTCAGTGCCTGTATATCTTCTTTCCCAATTACATGTAAGAGAGTATTAATAATAGTATATACAATTTTAAACATTTGATTTTAAAACTTTGAATTCCAGATTCATTCCCTTCCTCCCTTGTCACCTACCCTTACTGGGAAGATAAGCATTTCAGTATAGATTGTACATGTGTAGCTAATGCAAAACATTAACATAGTAGATATATTGTAAAAGACTGACTATATTTCCCTCCCTCCTATACCACCATCCACTTGTTCTATTCTCTACTTTGATCCCGTCCCTTTTCAAAAGTGAGTGCTTCCAACTTCCCTCCTCCCTAGCTTGCCCTCCCTTCCATCATCCCCTCTCTCATTCCCTTCCCCCCTACTCTCCTGTAGGGTGAGATACCCTATTTAGTGTGTATTTCATTCCCTCCCCAAGCCAAATTCAATGGGAATAAGGTTGACCCATTCTCTTTTGCCTTCCTATTCTTCCCCTTCATTGGAACCCTTTTCCCTGGCCTCTTCTTTATGAGATAGTTTACCCCATTCTGTCTCTCCCCATCTTCTCTCATTATATTCCTCTCTCACCTCTTAATTTCCCCTTTTAAGTATCATCCCTTCCTATTAAATTGGTCCTGTGCCCTCTATCTATGTATACCTGTAAGCATATATACACACATTCACACATGTATTCATATGCCCGTATACTCTGATATAGACACACACACACACATATCTATTCCCTTCAACTATTTTCATACTGAGAAAAGTTTCATCAACTACAATTATTGTTTTTCCATGTAGGAATGTTAATAGTTCAACTTTGATAAGTTCCTTATGATTTCTTTTCCCTGTTTACCTTCTCAAGCTTCTCTTGCTTCTTGTATCTGAATGTCAAATTTTCTATTCAACTCTGGTTTTTTCATTAACAATGCTTGAAAGTCCTCTATTTCACTAAATGACCACATTTTCCCCTGAAACATGATACTCAGTTTTGCTGGGTAGGTGATTCTTGGTTTTAATCCCAGCTCCTCTGCCCTCTGGAACATCCTATTCCAGGCCCTTCAATCCCTCAGTGTAGAAGCTGCCACAACCTGTGTTATCCTGATTGTGTTTCCACAATATTCAAATTGTTTCTTCCTGGCTGCTTGTAATATTCTCTCCTTGATCTGGGAATTTTGGAACCTGGCTATAATATTCCTAGGAGTTTTCTTTTTGGGATCTTTCTCAGGAGGTGATCAGTGGATTCTTTCAACCTCTATTTTGACTTCTGGTTCAATTTTCCTTGAGAATTTCTTGGAGGATGATTTCTAGGTTCTTTCTTTGATCGTGGCTTTCAGGTAGTCCAATAATTTTTAAATTATCTCTCCTGGATCTATTTTCTAGGTCAGTGGTTTTTCCCATGAGATATTTCACATTGCCTTCTATTCTTTCATTTGTTTGGATTTCTTTAACATCATCTTAATTTCTCTTAAAGTCACTAGCTTCCCTTTGATCCAATCTAAATCTGAGGGAACGATTCTCCTCATTGAGCTTTTGAAACTCTTTTTCTATCTGGCAAATTCAGCTTTTCAAGGCATTCCTCTCTTCATTACCTTTTTGAACCTCTTTTGCCAATTGAGTCAGTCTGTTTTTTAAGGTGTGATTTTCCTCAGTCAGGCTGTTGACTCTCATTTCATAATTTTCTTGCATTGTTCTCATTTCTCTTCCCAATTTTTCCTCCACTTCTCTTATCTGCTTCTTAAGGTCCTCTATGGCCTGTAACCAGCTTGTATTTTCCTTTGAAGCTTTTGGTGCAGGAGTTCTGACTTCACTGTCTATCTCCTGTACTATGTTTTGATCCCTTTTGTTGCCAAAGTAGGAGTCTAATGTTGGACTCTTCTGTTTGTTTTGCCTCCTTTGTCTCCTTTGCCTCCTTGTCATGTCACCCCTCAGTCACTTGACCCCTGGGCTTTTTGCCACAGTAGGACTCTGCCACCAGACAGGGGAGCTTTTGTCCCAAATGCTGGGGTTTTCTCAGCTGCCGGAGGTATTAGTTGGGTGCCCTCTCTGAAGCCTCCACAGACTCTGACAAGCTGGTCACACACCCCAGGACCTCCACCCTAGACTGCAATCCAGATCCAAGCAGGTTATAGCAAGAGCGATTACCCCTCAGACTGGTTGCCTGGTTCCCCTACAGTCTGCAGGCCAGGAGCTGAAACTGCCACTTGGTGCTGGCTGTGCCTGGTGTCTCAGCGGCTTCTCACCCTGGGAGCAAAAGCCAATGCACTCCCACCTACTGGGTCCCAAAGTCCGCACTGCACTGATCTCTCACTTTGTCCTTTGCATGTATGTGTTGATAATTCTGGATTGCCACAGCTGCTGGTGATCTGGACTCCCTCCAGCCAGCGGCTGGTCAGGCCCTCCCTTGGGGCTAAAACCTCCAGCTCACATGGGTCCAGGCTTGGCTCCCAGAGCCCTGTGTTAGCTGATTTCTGCCAGCATGCTGGGCTGTCCTCAGCGGGAGGTTAGCTTCTCTGTGTCATTTTGTGGGTTCTGCAGCTCCAAAGTTTGTTTAGGGTCCCCTTTTACATGAATTGGGGAAGGTGGAAGCTGGAGCCCAGGGAAGACCTGCTTCTACTCTGCCATCTTGACTCTGCCCTCCACAATACTTTCTAGCTCTAATATTTTATGTCTCTATAGTTGAATAAATGTAATTTAAAATGACACAATTGACTTGAATTAAAAAATTAAGCTAATAAAATAATTTCCATGTGTTTGAGATGAGTTGTCCTTGATACATGAGATGTTATAGTATATTTATAATGCCATAGATCTATACATAATATTAGAAGTCACTTAGTCCAACCCTCACATTTTATAGATGAGAAAAGATAGTCCCAGAGAGTTTAAGTTAGAGAGGAAGTGAGTGGCAAAGCTGGGATTAAAGCTCATGGCTAGTGACTCCAAGTTCAGCATTCTTATCCCTGTACCACACTGCCTTCCCTCTCTTAAAAAAATTAATATACTTCAGGTTTTCTGCTACCAAATTATATTATCTAATGTTATATTGAATTCTATCAGATCAAAAAAACATTTCCTGTCCAATAATAATTATATGAACAATATCTCATATTACTAAAATGAAGTAAATTCTGATTTATTAGTCATTAGAAAAGAAATAGAAACATAATTTTAGTTGTTTCTGTTTATACCCAAAGAGACTGGGAGGAATTCAGAGAGATAAAAGCAAATATACTGACATATACATATTAAACTGTTTGAAGTACCCAGGGATAAAAGAAGGTTAGTTAAAACACAGTTCTTGAGGGGTTTAGTTTCAAGAGGGAAAAAAATTGAGTGTCAAAACTTGTTTTCCCCTGGCACATAGGCACTTAATCAATGCTTATGGGTTGAAAGGAGCCAAGTATCATATTACACAAGTATCAGATCAAACCTGATGAATTTAAATAAGGATATGGATGGTGGTAAGACAAGCTCCTTTGAATTTGAAATATAAACAAATTACCATTTGGAGGTCATAACAATATTTTTGTTTGCTTATGCTCAGTGGGAATTCTCACAAGATTTAAGGAAACATTGAGGAACCTGGCTATACATAGTAACTGTTTCTGCTCTTCACCACCACCAACCCAATTTATTTGAAGTGTTTTCTCTGTATGTTTACTCCCTTCATCATATTCCTTCAACATTACAAATAAAATACTGTTCAGATGGCCTGTCTTTAATGACTGTCAATGTATTTATTTCAGCTTTGTTTCTCTATTTAAAAGAAAGTACATTTTGTTAAAAGAGAAATATCACCATCTTACAATATCCAGGAAGGGCTAAATATGTTTTTCTATTAGTAGAAATTTATTATCCATATACATACCTTATTTACATTAAGGTAGTTGAAATAAGAAAATTTATTTTCCCCGTTTTCCAGAACCATTTCCCCCACCACCAAGAGAGTCAGTATGGCTATAAAATGGTGATATTACTCAAAAAGGCCAGGGGTCTGTTTTCCAACTGCTGAGGACAAATAGTCCAAAAGTCAGTAGATGAATCTCATGCGGGTGCCTAGGGCAAATAATGTTTCTTAACATTATGTAGTTGCCAATGGAACAACTGGCTTGTCCATCTCTTACTCCTTGCCCTTAAAACAGGATTGACACCCTTCTTTTTCTGGCCGTATATCTCGTTTATATTTATCTTTTATGCTACTTCATATGCAAAATTCTTTGTGAGTAACATGCTGTAATTTATTTGTGTCCACCATATGCCTTTACATTGTCCTTTAATTTTGAATTTTCAAAGGATGTGGCTTTTTGTGATTCATAGCTCTTCATCTGAATAGTTGTGCTGAAAAGATGAATTTTTGTTTCAGGGAGATATTTGGGCTCATTAAAATTACCGTACAATTTCACCAACACCTTCTTTTCTGTTTTTCTCCCCCTCCTATTAAATTTTGGATCTGGTATACCATGCATTTGTGGAATTTATCCAGCATATATAAATGAACTAATAAATCAATACTTTGGGTTATAAGAGTTATTCTTTATCAACTTGGTCATTCCAGTATTGAGAATTAATCTAAACTTTTCGAATGTCTATAGATGTCATTTAGGAGGCTCTACAATATTCTAAGGCTTAATTCAATTAGCATGATGTTTTTGACACACATAAATATCCCTTTTCCACTCTGACTCTATGTTGGGCAATGTCCACGCCATTGGGAAATACCTTTAGAAAGGATACATTTACATGATTCCAATTTTCAAGAGAATCTTTTTCTCAAAGTAATAATTCAATTTCCATTAGAATAATAAATTATTCAAGCCAAATATATAACTAAGAATCCTCTTAAAAGGAAAAATATTGATGCTCAAGAGCAAAGGAAAACACCCTTATTTTCTGACTGGGTAAGAAATATAGAACAAAACTTCCAAAGTCAACTTAGAAAAAGCAAATGAAATACATTTCTGTTCTGTCTCCTTCCTGTGTTCCAATAGAGAATATTCTAAGATAAGATGACTATTCTTAGTTCAAATTATCTGCAGAACATTGTTCCACACATATTAAGCACTTACACAGGGCTTACAGTCTAGTGAGACACTGTGTTAGTCACTAGGGATATGTAAATTTCTGTTTTTTTTTTTATAGGAAACCTTTCCCAACACCTTTTAATTACAACACCTTCCCTCTGCTAATTATTTCCTATTTATCCTAATATACAGCTGGCTTCCTTCATATTTGTTTACACATTATTTCCCCCATTAGACTGTAAGTTCCCTGAGGGCAGGGACTGTCTTTTGCCATTTTGGTATCCCCCGTGCTTAGCACAGTGCCTGGCATGTGCTTAATAAATATTTATTGGTTAAGTGAAGGAGAACATTGCAAATTGGGATCTTGGAAGGCTTTTCAGAGGAGGCAGAACTTGAATTAGATTAAAGGAATGGTATAATTTTATTGTGTGTGTATGAGTGAAGAAGGTAAGAGGTAGAAAATATCATTCCAGTCATATGAAATAGTATGAGGAAAGCACAGAGGGGGGAAAGTATTTGGGATACGGCAAGTATTGTGGAAAAGAGTAAATTTGAGATAATTCTGGAGACAAATGAGATTGTGGGAAGACTCAAAAGCCAAGTAAAAGAGTTTGAACTTTATTATAAGTCAGGCGAAGAGTTCTGAGCAGAGACATGATGAAATTTATGAATAAAGAAAAGCAGTATGGCAGAGGTGAAAAGGATGATTTGGAAAAGGGAGGGCAGGAACAATGTAATAAGCAATTGCAGGCAGAAATGAAGGGCTGACTAAAGTGGGACTAGTGGGAATGGAGAGAAGGGACATACGGGGAGAGAGTGGAGACAAAATCTGTAAGTCTTGATAACTGATTGAATATGAGCAGTGAGGAATTAAAGATAACTCCAAGGTTTCAAACTAGTAGTGTCATTAAAAGAAAAAAAATGATGTCAGAAAGAGAAACAGCTTCAGGGTAGAAGAGATGGGCAAAACAGTACTTGGATGATCTAGAGTAAAAAGAACTAAAGAATTGGCAGGGAAAGCTTAAAACGGGGAAGTTAGAACACTCAAGAATAAATATTTTGGTTAAGCTGTATATGCTTAGTTAGAAAAGTCACCACCTATGAATCTTTTCAGCTCTCAAAAATCAATGGGCAATAATGTCACTAATACCAATTTCTGGTACATAAAAGCCAGGACTAAAATTATGGAAAATCTGACAGAGACGTCAAAAGCAGAATACATGATAGAAGCATTTAATTTTAATAGAACATATACTAAACTAAATTAAATATAACATTTATTTAGATGTTTTCAGCACAAACCCAGAAGTAAGCAAGAGACCTAAAGCCATAGATTAATAAACAGAAAAAAAAGTTATGTATGTCATGACTTTTAAGATGTTGAATTCTCTTTGAAATGTTGCTCTAACCAAGGTGATAAATTACATGGAGAAAACCGTTTTTCTTTAGTACTTCATAGAAGGCAGAAGAAAATACTCACTGGAACAAACCAGCTTTGCTCTCCTTCTTGCTGAGAACTTTTGCCGGTCTTATAGATTCCAAATCGTGCTGTAGTTCAGTCATTAGGCCCTTCTCTGGGGAGCTCTGCGTGGGCTCCGAGGGCCTGTGGCTCCGCCTTTTCTTCCTTTTCTTTCCCTTTCCCCCAACCCTAAACTCCAACTCAACTGAAATTAACTACAGCTTTCCACCACTGTGACTTCTTCAGTGTCACTAAACTTCCTGGGGAATTTTAGGCCTCCAACTGAGGGCCAGTCTTTGTTTCGGTTTAACTGGAACAAGTTTTCATTGGCGCTATTGGCTGAATTGAGTGTTGAAGCTAGAGAGGCAAGGGGAGGGCACAGGAGAAGTGACAGTTTCTTTCTCCAACCCAACAAGAGATGAAGGGAAAAAAAAGAAAACCTGTTCAACAAGTCTTTCTTGAACAGGAAACATTGACTAGGGCGTTTAAAACAGTCGACTAACAAGCCACAGTATGTGGCTCTTTTAAAAAAATGTTTATTTCTTTCTACCATAGCTATAAAATGGGGAATTCCAACTTCAGCCGATGTGTGGCTACAGGAAAAGAATAAGGCTGGGTGAGGTTAAAGCATCCAGAGAGTTTGCCAAATTCACTATGTGGCTCTTATTCTACAGCTTAAATTATTCAAAAAGGATATTGCTTCATTGAGTACTGCCTCCTCATTGCTTAAACAATAGATCTGCTCAGTTTTTAATGTGAGAATGACACAGGTAAAAAAGAAATCGCAGACATGTGCAGCTGCATGGTTAACTCTTCAGAACTGGCTAGAGGTGGGTATTTGAATGAGATTTAGAAGGGAAAATGAATGAATCTACCTTCTCCTTACTTTTTTCTAGAAACATTCAATGTTTCCATTTCAGGTAAAAAGCGTTTTGAGTTGTATTCAGTAATAACTAAATGGATTTGGAAGCATATCCATTTGTTATTATATCAAATAAAACATTTATTGGAGAGTGTATTCTAATTTTCTATGAGCTGATAAGTGAGAATTTGTAATTAGCAGTGACTTGCTTTAAAAACTTTCATAATGTAGGGAATAACAGATATGGGAATTTTTTTTTTCACAAATAGTTAAATTGGAGCTGTAAACACTTAACACATTTCTAGTTTAGATTTTAAGTTTATATCCACCTCCCATGCTGTACTCTACAAGAGGGGCAGGGAAGAGGTAAAGAGTGATTATATTAGTTATTATATTAATTATATTATATTAGTTGAGACTATCCCTCAAATCTCCTCTTAATTGCCAAGGCTCCTTTCTATCTTTTTTTGCTTTTTGGAGGGCAATTGGGGTTGTGACTTGCTCAAGGTCACATGGCTAGTTTTTGTGTGAAGTGTCTGAGGCCGGATTTGAACTCAGATCCTCCTGACTCCAGGGCCGGTGCTCTATTCACTGCCACCTAGCCACTCCTGCCAAGGTTCCTTTCTTAATTTATTCCAGAACTGACTAGCTTGTTTAAAGATCTTTTTTCTTAAGGGCTAAGGCTTATCCTCTTGGCCAGTCATGAGATACGTTCTATGTGTTTCCAGTTGCCTTCATCCAATGGCCAGGACCCCACTTAGAACCTTCTCAAGGAACACACTCTAGAATCTAATAGGTCACAGGGTGGTCATTCAGAGAATGAAAAGGACAATGTCTGAATTGTCTGCCTGCATGAATGAACGAATTAAAAAAATATTAAGGTCCTTTGAGGCACTATGCACTATAACACTCATAGGGCAGCTATATTTTGGACTGGAGATTTCCAGGGATGTTGAAAAGAGTGATATGATGGTAGAAGTCAAGGGGTCAATTGTTACTTCTGTCCCCTGATCTTTCTGGACTTCAGTTCCTTATCTCCTTGAGAGGGTTGGACTAGATTGTTTTTAAAGTGCTTTCCAACTCTAAGTATATGATCCTATGATTATAGTCCAGAACTGGATAAGGTGAAGGTAGGAAGGGAAGTAGATATCCACAGGGGATCATGGAACCTGGAGAAAAGATAACTGAAGAGGAAAGTGTGGCTTGAGCCAAGGTTAGATGCAGTGAGCAGCTGAGGGGACAAACAGTCCTTACAATAGAATAGTCCCAGGAGAAGATTTAGGAAATGGCAGCAAGAACAGTTGGAATGAGTGGAGCAAATTATAATTCATAAGATCTTAGATGTGAGAGCTGGAAGAAACCTTAGAAGTAGTCTAATCTAACTTCCTCATTTTTATAGATGCAGAGGACTGGAACATAGGGTAGTCAAATGACTTGTGCAAGGTCACACAGGTAATAAGCAACAATGGAGGAATGTGAATCCAAATTCTTTCACTAAGAAGTACGTTGACAGGAGAGGAACTTGAGAGACTGAAGCTAAAATGAAAAAAAAAAAACCAAACTTTTACCTGTGTTTGAGACAAGACTTTGTTCTAATGTGATTGATTTATTAGAGAACATTTTTATTTATTAGGGAACATTTTATTTATTGTATTATTAATGTATTTCTTAACCATTTAATATGTATAAAACTATGCTATTAACTTTTTTCTTAAGTTGCTATCTTTTTTTCTGTGTGTTACTAGTGAGGTTTTGGAGCATTGCGCCTCTAACTCCATTTTCCCCACAAGTTTTATGGTTTTTATTTCGTGACTTTTTGGTGCTTTTTGTGAACACATATATTGTGGCATAACAGAACTGGCTGTATCTTTTGCTTTCACATAACCTAATTTTCCCTCTGGTAGGATCAAATGGGTTTCTTTTTCTCCCTCAGTTCACCACTGATGTTGCTAAAAATTATTTTTTGTATCATTGTAGATCCTTTGATCCTTATATTACATATCTTAGGAAATTAACACCATTAATAGAAAAGGTGACTAAATATTGATCTAGGACAGTACATGGGTTCTAGTTTCCATGTGTGAGTCGTCATCCCTTCAGTTGGGGTAGGAGAGGGTTTCCTGGGCAGGTCAATGGGGAAGAGAGTTGCAGTTAACAATGCTAAGAGCAAGAGCTGAAGCTGTCTGCTTTTAAATCGACACAGCCTCTTCCCACATCCTCTGCAAACCAATATGGTGCATTTGGCACATTGTCCATATTCCTAATTTTGGGAAGTTTTCTGGAATTGTGGGAAGGTGTGAGAAATGTTTTATTTTTCTTTTTGGAGGGGGAAGGCAGGGCAACTGAGGTTAAGTGACTTGCCCAAGGTCACACAGCTAGTAAGTGTTAAATGTCTGAGGTCGGATTTGAACTCAAGTCCTCCTGACTCCAAGGCTGGTGCTCTATTCACTGTGCCACCTAGCCACCCCAAGAAATGTTTTTTAAGTGCCCTCCTCAGTGCCTTGTACTAAAGAGTCTCAACAAAGTTCAAATAGTATAGTTCTTAAGCACCTTTTGAGTGCCATATAAAATGTCCCAAATGATCTATTCAGCATAATATTTAGGAAATCTCCAAATTAACAGGCTATAAAAAGGGCCTAGAACTAAATAATCTCCAAATTGGTCTAAAAATCAAAATTACCCCCAAAACAAAGTTGTGCAACTTCAAAGAGTGACATTTTACAACATTTGTAATCTTCTAGGCATAGTTCTTAGAAACCTAGAGCATATTCAGATCTGTCTTTCGTTGCTAAATGTTCATGGGCAATTTGTTTCTTAAATCTGTTAAGACAGTCCTCACCCACTCTCCTTGTCCTGTTGACAGAATTTGGGGTATTTGTTCAGAAGAGTGCCTCCAGAAGCACTATGGACACATCATGTAAAATTCCTACGTCAGGGCATACAAAACCTCCTTGGTCAACTCTTCCTCCTTATTGTCTTTCTCCTCCTTCAAACATGATGCTAGCTATGAGGTCATTTTATTCCAGGCCTTTTGATTAACACCAAACATTCTAGGCCAGGTCTGCCTCAGACTAGCTCAAGAGTTCAGGTTTAGGAATGGAATAAAATAGAATAAAAAAAAAAAAAACCCAAAACAATTAGTAGTTAGCAAAAAGTTTCCTTAACTGTGTGATGGAAAGGATAGTTAGCAAGAATATAGCATTGTTTTAGTTGGATGCACCTTCCCTGACTAAACATTTGCCATGGCAGTGTGCCTTTCAAAAATGTGTATCAAGTATTAGGAACACCTACTATCTCTTAGTTAACTTTTGTACTTAAAGGGACCAGGAGTCAACAGTAATGACTTCAGCCTTAGTTGCTCCATCAGTTAAGTCTTAAGATAGTTTAATTACTTTTTAAGAAAAAAAAACTATCTGAATCTGAGGTAGATATTTCTCCTATGAAAACTTTGTATCATACTTGTGTGTATGTATATATATATGTGTGTGTGTGTATACATATATAATATATATGTATATGTATAGTGTGTGTATACATATATAATATATATGTATATGTATAGTGTGTGTGCATGTGTGCCTTGGAAACTGATCTTCAAATATTTTATAGGTATTTGAATTAGGATATCCCTTTCTATTATTGTCTCTTGGATTTTGTAATTATATAGAAATGTTATTGTTTTTTGAGAGTTTATTTTGTAGCCTGTGATTTTGCTGAAGCTAATATTTGTATCAATTAATATCTTTACTGATTTGCTAGGGTTTTATAAGTAAACCATCATGTCATAAGCAAATAGGGATCTGATTATCAATATCTATCTACTTATCTTTGCTGATCTTTACATTTTAAATTTCTTTCTCTTATGTTACTGCTTTTGCTAGCATTTCTAAAACTGTAACAAATAATAGAGGAGAGAGTAGGCATCCTTACTTGCTTTACTCCCATGTTTATTAGAAAAGCTTCTAGTGTATGACTATGGAATATAGTACTTACTTTTGGTTTTAGATAGATACTTTTATTGATATTTAAAAGTTCAGCCATGCCTGTATTAGGAAGGTTTATTTTTTCCTAAATGAGTGCTGTATTTTGTTGAAGACTCTTTTCTGTATCAATTGAGTTAATCATGTGGTTTGGATGTTTTACTTTTTAACATGATTTATTATGTTGATTGTTTTCTTTTCATGATGTTGAACCATCCTTGCATTCCTGTTGTAAATCCAACATGGTCACAATGAATGATTCATATAATTCATTGTAGTCCATTTTTTAAAAAGCAATTGGGGTTAAGTAACTTGCTCAAGGTTACACGGCCAGTTATTTCTGGGTGTGGTGCTGAGTATCTGAGCCCGGATTTGATCCCAGTCATCCCGACACTGGAGCCGGTGCTCTTACTTGCTGTGCTACCTGGCCGTCCCTACTATAGTCCATTTGACAGGATTAAAAAAATGTTGAATTGATTTTCATCACTGATATTAGTCCATAATTCTCCTACATTTTATTCTTCCATGGTTTTTGTATTTTGGATTATATTTATCTCATAAAAAGATCCAGGCAAAGTGGCTTTTTTTTTTTCAGTTTTTGAGAATATGGTGAGTAGCATGGGTACCAATTATTTTTAAAGATTTGATAGAATCCTCATGTGTTTCCATAAGGAGTAAGAATTTTTCCCTTTGGCAGTTCTACTAACTGGAGTTCTATTTCCTTTTTTGTAATTAGATTGCTTAATTTTTCTACTTAGTCTTCTGTTTGGGTATTTTGTATTTTTTGAATATATTCCTTTATTTCTTTTGTGTTCTCAATTTTCTTAGCATATAAGTATTTTTAGTAATTTTTAATAGTTATTTTTTTTTCTTCCAGATTTGTTGTAATTTCACCCTGTCCCTTTGCTATTTTGCTGGTTCAGTTTTCTTTCTTCCTTTTAATTGGGTTGACTAAGAATTGATCAATTTTATTAATCTTCTCAAAGAACCAGCTTTTAGTTTTATATATAATGTTAATTTTTTCACAGTTTATTTCTTTAATTTTAATATATCTTCTGCTTATTTCAATATTATTTATTTTACTTTCTAATTTTTAAAAAGGCATATTCAGTTCATTAATTCTCTTCTTTATTATTTTGTTAATGTATGTTTGTAAGAATATGATTGTCAGGGTGGCCAGGTAGCACAGCGAGTAAGAGCACTGGCTCCAGTGTTGAGAAGACCTGGTTCAAATCCGGGCTCAGATACTCAGCACCACACCCAGAAATAATTGGCCCTGTAACCTTAAGCAAGTTACTTAAACCTGATTGCTTTAAAAAAAAAAGAATATGATTGCCCCCCCCCCCCCCATCATGACTACTTTAACTGCAGCTCAAAAAAAAATCTGTTTTTTTGTTTCCTCATTATCATTTTCTTTCATAGAAAGAAATTTTCTTTTGTGATTTGGTTTTTGACCCACTCATTTTTTAGGATTTCATCATTAAATCTACTTTTGAGTCTGTGTGTTTTGTTTTAGGTTTCTGAACAGAAAAAGAAATTGTATTTTTATTGGATTATGGTCCATAAAGGATATGTTTTATTTTCTATGCCTTCTAAGATTTCTCCTGCCAGGGAAAGAGTTAGATAAGCCTAATAGATCCTGATAAGATTAGAATTATGGGTAAAGAGCAATATAAAACAGCCAGTCCAAAATACCTTCCAAACATTCAGGAGGATAGTCTTCTTGGAGATAGACTTGCTAATTGGGATAATTTACCAAAATACAAGAGAAAAGACCAAAGGAAGATGACAAAGTACTTTTGCCTCATTTGGGCCAGCATCCCACTTGGAGAAGGCTATCTTGGCCAAAATAGGGCTCCTCTGAAGACTGGGTGTGTCAAAGACTAAATTTGTGTGTGAATTTTAAGGAGCCTTTTAACCCAGAGGAAAGTGAATATGCAGCCCTCTGGCTACAGGCCTTAGAACAATTTGCTCTAAAATAGAAGAAGGGGGAGAAGCCCAAAGAGGGATCAGAAGGACAAGAACCAAGGCTATATCCAGGGGGGACCCCCTTATTTCTCTACCCCTGCCCTACATTCCTTCACCACAGGAATGGGGGACAGGGACAGGGATTTCCTGGCCCAGCCTCAACTCCAGGCCCTCCAAAAGGGAATCTTAAAGGGGTGAGGACTTAATTGTCAGGCACACCCATACACACCCCTCTCCAGAGGAAATTGAAACAGTTATTAAAAGATCAAGAAAGTTTTCCTCTTCAGGGGACTACAGAAGGTGCTAAAACTTTCCCTCCTGAGGAAGTCCCTCTGGCTCTGGGGATAGGTTATATGAATGCCCCCTTAAGCAGCACTAAAATTAGAACTTTTAAGAAATGAAGCAGGTAGTGGAGTCAAGATGGCAGAGTAGAAGAAGCAGGACCTCCCCTCTGTTCCTGCTTCCACCTTCCCCAATCCATGTAAAAAGGGGACTCTAAACAAACTTTGGAGCTGCAGAACCCACAAAACGACACAGAGAAGCTAACCTCCCGCTGAGAACAGCCCAGCAGGCTGGCAGGAATCAGCTAGCACAGGGCTCTGGGAGCCAAGCCCAGCCTCACGGTGAGGCTTTAGCCCCAGGGTGGGCCTGACCATCCACCCTACCAGAGGGACTCCAGATCAGTAGCAGCTGTGGCCCTTTCCAGATTTATCAACACATAGATTTGAAGGACAAAGTGAGAGATCAGTGCATGCAGAGTGTAGGGGGACCAAGCACCAGTCTGAGGGGTAATGGCTCTTGCTTTAACCTTTTTGGATCTGGATTGCAGTCTAGGGTAGAGGTCCTGGGGTGTGTGTCCAGCTTGCCAGAGCATGTGGAGACCTCAGAGAGGGCACCCATCGGATACCTCTGGCAGCTGAGAAAACCCCAGCATTTGGGACAAAAGCTCCCCTGTCTGGTGGCAGAGTCCTACTGTGGCAAAAAGCCCAGGGGTCAAGTGACTGAGGGGCGACATGACCAGGCAAAGGAAACAAAGCAGACAGAACATTCCAACCTTAGACTCCAATTTTGGGGACAAAAAGGAGCAAAGCATGGAACAGGAGGAAGAGAGTGAAGTCAGAACTCCTGCACCAAAAGTTTCAAAGGAAAATACAAGCTGGTTATAAGCCATAGAGGACCTTAAGAAGCAGATAAGAGAAGTGGAGGAAAAATTGGGAAGAGAAATGAGAAGGATGCAAGAAAATTATGAAATGAGAGTCAACAGCCTGACTGAGGAAAATCATACCTTAAAAAACAGACTAACTCAAATGGCAAAAGAGGCTCAAAAAGGCAATGAAGAGAAGAATGCCTTAAAAAGCCAAATTTGCCAGATGGAAAAAGAATCTTAAAAGCTCCACAAGGAGAATCATTGCTTCAGAATTAGATTGGAGCAAATGGAAGCTAATGACTTTATGAGAAATCAAGATGCTGTTAAACAGATCCAAACAAATGAAAGAATAGAAGGCAATGTGAAATATCTCATGGGAAAAACCACTGACCTGGAAAATAGATCCAGGAGTGATAATTTAAAAATTATTGGACTACCTGAAAGCCATGATCAAAGTAAGAACCTAGAAATCATTCTCCAGGAAGTTCTCAAAGAAAACTGCCCTGAAGTTTTAGTACCAGAGAGCAAAATAGAGGTTGAAAGAATCCACCGATCATTTCTTGAAAAAAGATGCCAAAAAGAAAACTCCTAGGAATATTATAGCCAGGTTCCAGAATTCACAGATTAAGGAGAGAATATTACAAGCAGCCAGGAAGAAACAATTTTAATATTGTGAATACACAATCAGGATAACCCAGGATCTGGCAACTTCTACACTGAGGGATCGAAGGGCTTGGAATATGATATTCTGGAGATCAAAGGAGCTGGGATTAAAACCAAGAATCACCTACCCAGCAAAACTGAGTATCATGTTTCAGGGGAAAATGTGGTCATTCAATGGAATAGAGGACTTTCAAGCATTCTTGATGAAAAAACCAGAGTTGAATAGAAAATTTGACATTCAGATGCAAGAAGCAAGAGAAGCATGAGAAGGTAAACAGGGAAAAGAAATCATAAGGAACTTATCAAAGTTGAACTATTAACATTCCTACATGGAAAAATAATAATTGTAACTGATGAAACTTTTTTCAGTAGTTGAAGGGAATAGAAATACATATATGTCTATAGATGAGGTTATATGGGCATATGAATTCATATGTGATTGTGTGTATATATGTTTACAGGTATACATAAATAGAGGGCACAGAACCAATATAACAGGAAGGGATGATACTTAAAAGGTGAAATTAAGAGGTGAGAGAGGAATATAATGAGAGGAGATGGGGAGAGACATAATGGGGTAAACTATCTCATATAGAAGAGGCAAGGGAAAATGATTACAATGGAGGGGAAGAATAGGAAGGCAAAAGGGAATGTGTCAACCTTATTCCCATTGAATTTGGCTTGAGGAGGGAATGAAATACACACTAAATAGGGTATCTCACCCTCCAGGAGAGTGGGGGGAAGGTGATGAGAGGGGGGATGATGGAAGGGAGGGCAAGCTGGGGGGGAGGGAAGTTGGAAGCACCCACTTTTGAAAAGGGATGAGATCAAAGTAGAAAATAGAACAAGTGGGAGGTGGGATAGGAGGGAGGGAAATATAGTCAGTCTTTTACAATGTATCTACTATGTTATTGTTTTGCATTAGCCACACATGTGCAACCTATACTGAACTGCTTATCTTCCCAGTAAGGGTGGGAGACAAGGGAGGAAGGGAATGAATCTGGAATTCAAAGTTTTAAAATCAAATACTCAAATATATATATATGTATGTGTATATATATATATATACACTATTATTAATACTATTTTACATGTAATTGGGAAATAAGATATACAGGCACTGGGGCATAGAGATCCACTGGAAAAGTTGAAAGTCATATGGGAGAGAGCAAATTGGAGGAGGGGATATCCTGTGGGACTGCTATTTTAGGGCGGTGGGTAGGGGAAAAATGTGGAGAAAATTCATAACTCAAAATCTGGCGGAAATGAATGATGTAAATCAGAAGTTAATAAAGCATTTGAAAAAAAAAAGAGATACAAAAAAATAAAAAGAAATGGAGTTAATTGAAGATACCTCGGGGGTTGCTGATCAGGTTAATCAGTTTTTAGGACCCAATTTGCATACTTTTGGGGAATTATTATCAATCTTGGATATATTATTTACTGGGGAAGAGAGGGGAGAAATTAGGTGGGCTGCTATGCAGGCTTGGGATGAATCCCAGCCTATGGCTCAAAGGGCACTGAGAGGGGAGAAAAAAATTTCTCTCTGAGATCCCAATTGGGATCACAATAACCCCATACATAGAGGGCACCTATAAGATCTTAGAAACATGGTGATCCAGGGAATACATAAAGTAGTGCCTAAGAACCAGAATTTAAACAAAGTACAGAAAATATAGCAGAAGAAAGATGAGGCCCCATACTCCTTTCTTGATAGATTGAAAGAAAATATCAGAAAATTCTCTGATCTAAATTTAGATGATTTTATGGCCCAAGTGTGGTTAAAGCTATTTTTCATTACTAATGCTTGGCCAGAAATTAATAAAAAGTTACAGAAAATTGAAGAATGGCAGGAATCTTCCAGACTCCATTCCCCAAAACAAAAAGGGAGCTTTGGAAATTCTTGGCCTACTGTAAGAACTAGATTGATTGACTCCTATCCTGTCCTGACCAAACTTCTGTATCAACACCTATTGGATGAGAAACCTCATCATATAGTGTGGAATGAGATCAGTAGACAGCGCTTTGCTCAGTTAAAAGAGGCCCTTGACTTCCCCTCCAGTACTGGCTCTCCCTTCCCTAGAGAAGCCCCTCCATCTTTTTGTAAATGTAGAAACCTTGGGGTTCTGGCACAAATAAGAGGAGGACGGAGAAGACAAGTAGCCTTCCTCTGCAAGATTCTGGACCGTGTTGCCTGAGGATGGCCCACTTGTATCAGGCTGTGGCTGCCATGGCCACCCTAGCTGAGAAGAGTCAGAAGTTGACCTTTGGGGGGAGCCTTATAGTGAGTGTTCCACACCAGTTGAGGGTGATTCTCAATCAGAAATCAGGAAGGTTGCTCACTGACTCCCAGATCTTGAAATTTGAGGCTATTTCACTGGAAAAGGATGATTTGGTATTAGCCCATAATAACCTGAACCCTGCCTCTTTCTTCACTGCTAGCATGGAATCGAGTTCAGGGTCTGAACATTACTGCCTAGACATAATTGATCTCCAAACTAAGGTATGGGAAGATCCCCAAGAATCTCCTGTCCCAGGAGGGGTAAATCTGTTCATAGATGGTTCCTCTAGAGTGGTTGAAGGGAAATGGAAAATGGGTATACTATAATAGATGGAGGTAGAGAATCTCTGATTGAGACAGGGGGACTACCCAAACCCTGGTCTGCCCAGATGTGTGAACTTCACACACTAGATTAGTCCCTAAAGTTACTCGAACAAAGGGAAGGGAACATTTCTACAGATTCAAAATATGCTTGGGGAGTGGCACATGTATTTGGGAAGATATGGGAAGAACGGGGAATGATCAATAGCAGAAGAAAGGAACTGACCCATACTACCTTAATAAGTAAAGTTTTGGAAAACCTGTTATTGCCCGAAGCTTTTGCTATTATACATGTTGATGGCCATCAGCAGGGTCAATCCTTTGAGACCAGAGAAAACCACCTTGCAGATGAAGAAACTAAGATGGGGGAAGAGGAAGGATCAGGGCAGGAAGATCCTATGTTGGTCTTGATCCCTTCATTTCCTCCCACTCCCCTCCCCCTCCTTTTCTCAGGAAGAGAAACAGAAGGCCCAAATTCTTGGGGCACAAGAGGATAAATGCAGACACTGGTTCCTCCCTGATGGTTGAGCGGTCTTGATCAATGCAAGTATGAGGCAGGTATTGCAACAATTACACCAGGGTAGTCACTGGGATGTCCAGAATATGTGTGATGCAGTTTTGACCTGATTCATGTCTCCAGGCCTATATACCTTAGCACAGAAATTGGTGGATTGCTACCTTGTTTGTCGAAGGACAAATAAGTCTACCCAGCGCCAGACTCTGACTGGGGGAAGGCCCCCCGGAATTAGGCCATTCCAGAGTATACAGGCAGATTTTACAGAACTGCCACCAGTAGGCTGCCTAAAATACTTGCCGGTCATAGTAGATCACCTAACCTCTTGGGTGGAGGCATTTCCCATGCCGTGGGCAACTGTGTAGGCAGTTAGCTGAATCCTGCTTGAGCAAATCATTCCTAGATAGGGGATGGTGGAGAGGATAGACTTGGACCAGGGGGCACATTTCACTGCCAGGGTCCTTAAATCTCTGTCCCAGACCTTAGAAATTACCTAGGAGCTAGCTACACATTCCTTGGCAACCTTCCTCTTCTGGCAAGGTGGAATGGATGAATCAGAAAATGAACACACAGCTCACTAAACTGGCAACTGAAACCCAACTACCATGGACTAAGTGCCTCCTTCTAGTCCTTGTCAGGATTAGAACTAAGCCTAGGAGAGACATTAGACATCTCCTTATGAGCTTCTTCTGTATGAACATCCATATCCTGGGGGGGGGGGATGGAAAAAAACTGAGATCCTATATTGGAATGCAAAGACAAATTTCTTAGAAATTATGTACATGCTTTGGCAAAACATCTCCATGCTTTACAGAACAAAGGCTTGATTGCTCAAACTCTGCCACTGGGGTTCCTGGTGCATCAATACCAGCCTGGAGATTGGGTATTGATGCAGGTGTGGAAAGAGGAAAAGCTTACCCCATCTTGGGAAGGGCATTTCCAGATCATGTTGACTTCAGATATGGCATTTTGGACTAAAGAAAGTGGGTGGACACCCCATACTAGGATAAAGGAACCCATGAATCATGCTGCTAAGTGGACTATTGATCCGGAAGATTTGGGGGACCTGAAGTTGAGTCTTCGGCAAACGCCACTGCCTATAGGCTGAGCTCATGAGCCCTGAACTCTTACCTATGGTAACTCCTTTTCTGCTTATAACTATACTAGATTTGGAATCCTTGTTTGTGTCTTTACCCCTTTTGCCCAATTCTTTTACTTATAACAAGAATGTAATACCATGGGATTTACCTTAACTCTGCTCCTAGTCAGTATACCCTTTATCCAGCAGCTAGCCCCATTCCCTGAGTCCTCAGGGAGAATACTGAAAGCAGTTTTTTTTTTTTTGCCTTTTGGAGGGCAATTGGGGTTAAGTAACTTGCTTAAGTTTACATGGCTAGTTTTTTTGTGTGGGTGTTAAGTGTCTGAGGCTGGAACTGAACTCAGGTCCTCCTGACTCCAGGGCTGGCGCTTTACTCACTGAACCACATAGCTGCCCCGTGAAAACAGTTTTGATTACTGGAATAGTCTGGGACACTTTGTCCAAAATGATAAGGCTAGAAGGGACAGCTAGAGGGGACTGCAGAATTGATGGTATTAAAAGGACAAGAGTGGACCCCAATTGACCAAGAGGACAGGCCTAGCCCAGAGGATCTAGAAACTGAGGAAGATGAGATTGTAGAAGGGGCTCATCAGCAATGGTATGAGAAGTTTTCAGGGAGTGAAAATAAGAGGAGGGATTGAGTGAGAAAGGTGAAAACTTCTCAGACTGTACTCTAAAATCTAGTAAGGCTTTTCGTGGGAAGCAGGCCCAAGTTCGCCTTCACTGGAAATCACATGATTTACAAGGACTCAAAACTCAGAGCAGTAGGGAGTCACCTCTCTCCTCAGTGACACCTCAGCATAAGATAAGCCAAATAAGGACAGAAGTGTTTTCTCAAATGTACATTGGGTGGTCTGCTGTTTTCTTGTTCCTGTATTTGAGGTAGATTGTCATGCTTAGATTGTGCACCTGACTTCTAGCCAATGGAAGAAAAGGGTCAGGAGGGGGTGGGGGAGAATTCCACATTAGGGCTCTAAAACTTCGTCATTTCCTTTTGTAAATTGCTTCTCCTCCCTGACCATTTGTTAGGAGGGTGGCCCTTTCTCAAGATTGTAATAAATCATTCTTTTCTGTTTCCTACCTTGAGAAGCTTCTGAGTATTATTTGGGTAAGGACCTCTGTTGCACAGTTTGGGAGTGCACACACTTTCCTTTATATTTGAATGTTAGCAATCCTGATTGTTTTTGCTACTACCTAAAAGTGTTGATATAAATATTTTGGTTTCTATGGGTGGGTGGGGGGTGTTTCTCTTTGAAACTGAACTTCTTAGTAAATATGCCAAGCAGCAAAATCTCTGGGTCAAAGTTTATAGTCATTTCAAAGTCATTTTCTCAGCATAATTCCAATATCCTTTCTAGAATGGTTAGCTTAGTTCACAGCTTGACCTATGGTTTATTAGTGTGTATATTTTAAGCAACCTTTTCATCATTGACTATTCCCATTCTTTCTTATCATTGTTGATTTGTTAGGTATGAGGTGAAACAGAATTATTTTAAAAAATTTGGGGGGGGCTTTTTTTTTGGAGGGGGGAAGGCAGGGCAATTGGGGTTAAGTGACTTGCTCAGGGTCACATGGCTACTAATGTTAAGTGTCTGAGTTCTGATTTGAACTCAGGTCCTCCTGAGTCCAGTCCTCTATTCACTGTGCCACCTAGCTGCCACCTCAGAATTGTTTTGATGTACATTTTTGTCATACATTTTGTCAATGATTTGGAGCAATCTCAGAAAGATATTTCACAGCACTATTTTCATCTAAATTTTTGTAACAAGAAGAACTCATAAGCAAAAGAATTACATTATGTGTGGTGATCAGCACCCATGTGATATTGACTGAAACATTTTTCAACTTCTTCAACTATAAAATGGGGAGGGAGGAATTAATCTATGTTTCCTTCCAACATCAAAATCTATATGCATTTTTTCAATCACCATGCATCAACTTGTTTTTGAATCTCCTGATTATTAAAATTTGTCATAAAAAAGTACAATCAGCAACACTGCTAAGAGGAGGTGAAATTCTACTGACATCTTTCATTACTCATCAATGTCAGATATATGAATATGACTTTTGGGGATGTGGCTCATTCCCAAATTCCACTGAATATATATCCTAGCTTTTTAGGATACTGAAGTTAACAGACCTCAGTGGAAAACTAAAAACCAAAACTACCTTATTTTAAATAAAAATATTTCAAAATCGCTGGACAGTTATGTCACATTAAAAGAGTACTTTGGACTTGTGGCTATAGGAGAGCAAGTGACCTGGTCACAGATCCAGGGCCAACAGGAACACTTGTGTTTGTGGCTGTGAGGGAGCAGGGACTCTTCCTGGGTAAAGACCAGAGCACAGACCAGGAGAATGGTGACCATACCCTGAATCACACTATCTTGGAAACACTAAAAACTTGTAGGTCTCCAGAACTAGTTCTGAAAACAGCAGGATACAAAAAGCTGAAGCATGATATGATGCTGTCTCAACACCCCCTCCCCCGTTAAGCAGAGCCCAACTTTGACATAAAAGGTCAAAGTCAAGAAATAGGCTGGGGAAATGAGCAAACAACAACAACAAAGTACTTAACCATTAAAAGCTACTATGGTGGCAGGGAAGACCAAGACATAAACTTAGAAGAAGACAACAATGTGAAAAGAACTACAACCAAAACATCAAAGAAAAATGCTCATTGGATTCAAGAGCAGTAAGAATTCCTAGGTGATTTAAAGAAAGAGATAAGAGTGGCAGAAGAAAAAAATGGGAAAAGAAATGAGAGTGAAGCAAAAAAAAAGTTGTGAAAAGAGAATGAACAGTTTTGTAAAAAAGGCACAAAAATATCAAAGAAAACATGTTAAAAAACAGAATTAGCCTAATTATAAAAGAAGCATGAAAAGATTACTGAAGAAAAGATCTTTAAAAGTAAAATAGGCCAAATAGAAAGAAAGAGAAAAAATTCACAGACAAAAAGACCTCCTTACAACACAGAATTAGTTAAATGGAAGAAGAGGTACAAAAGGTGACTGAAGAAAATAATTCCTTAAAAATTAGAATTGGGCATCAAGATCAACTTTACAGGCAGGGGTGGCTAGGTGGCACAGTGAATAGAGCACTAGCCTCGGACTCAGGAGGACCTGAGTTCAAATCCAGCCTCAGATGCTTGACACATTTACTAGCCATGTGACTTTGGGTAAGTCACTTAACCCCAATTGCCCTCCAAAAAGCAAAAAAAAAAAATTAGAATTGGGTAAGTGGGAGCTAATGAGTCCATAAAGACTTCAAGAAACAACAAAAGTCAAAAGAATGAAAAAAAAAATAGAACAGAATGTGAAATATTTCATTGGAAAAACAACTGATGTGGAAAATAAAGGAGAGATAATTTAAGAATTATTGGAATACCTGAAGGCCATGATCACAAAAAGAACCCAGACATCATCTTTTAAGAAATTATCAGGGAAAACTTCTCTGATATCTTAGATTCGGAGGCAAAATAGAAATCGAGAGAATCTACCAATCACCTCCTAAAAGAGATCCCCAAATCAAAACTTCCAGGAATGTTATCCAAATTCCAGAACTTTCAGGCCAAGGAGAAAATATTGCAAGCACCCGGAAAGAAATAATTCAAGAATCATAGAGCCTTAGTAAGGATTACACAAGATTAAGCAACTTCCATGTTAAAGGAATAGAAAGCTTGTAATATAATATGGTAGAGGGCAAAGGAACAAACCTACTTAACAAAGCTGAGTATAAACCTTTAGCAGAACAATGAATATTTAATGAAATAGAGGGCATCTAATCATTCTTGATGAAAAGACCAGAGTCAAATAGACAAATCTGATGATCAAAGACTCAAAAGAAGCATAAAAAGGCAAATATGAAAGAGTAATCATAAGGGACTCAATGGAGTTAAATTATTTACATTCCTATGTGGGAAGATGATACATGTAATTCCCAAGAGCTTTATCTTTATTGGGGTAGTTAGAAGACATCTCCTTAGACAGAGGGCAGAGGTGTAAGTTGATTATGTTGGGGTGATGTGATAAAAAGAACGTAGGGGTAAGTTTAATGGCAAGAAAAATAGAATTTTTTGCTGTTTTTCTGGATTGAGTCTTAGCTAATCAAGTGCCTTTGAGCCTTGCCTTTGACTGTATCAAGAGTTTTTGATTGGAAAAAGTATACATTTTATTACCCTTAATAGGCCTAAAGGAGTTTGAAGATCTTCCCTGTTCCTTAATAGGTTGAATGTAATCACATGGGAGAGCCCATGGTAGGAAGAGCTTGCAAAAAGGGTGGAACAGGAAGGAACAGGTAAGAGTTTGAGTAGAACTGGGAGCAGGCAGAACTGAGAGAGAGAATGTTTGTGATGTTGGTGCTCTGTCTATTAATCTGTGTTACTTTCTCAGACAGAAATCCTGTCTGTTGTTCTGTATTGATTTCTCAGACAGAAGTCTTGTCTGTTGTTCTGTGTTGATTTCTCAGACAGAAGTCCTGTCTGTTGTTTTGTGTTGATTTCTCAGTCAGAAAGTGAATTGAGATGATAGTGCTGGTAAATATTGTTGTAGCCCTGTTAAGCTTAGTTTTCCCAGAAACAGAAACTGTGAAGAGCTTGAAGTGGAGTAGCCCCTGTAAGTTTAGATATAGAACAAGAGCAGAGAGCTGCCTACATGTGAATACAGGCAAGAGTTGGGAGTGATCAGTGGAGAAGGAGCTGTGGGGTTTGGAGGCCAGCCTCAAGTTGAGATGAAAGAGGTCTTTACTTTGGATACTCTGTATTGACTGATGAGATTTGTAATCTATTGTGACATAGGGGTGGATAGTGTTTGTACTTTCTGCTACCTCTTAAGGATAATTGGAAGCCAGCCTCTACTCAAGAAGAAAGAGGACTTTACTTGGATATTATGTATTGACTGAGGAGATTGTAGCTTACTGTGACCTAGGGGTGGATGGTTTTTGTATTTTCTGCTACTCTTAAACATGTCTATAACATATACTGAATGATATGTTTTGTTTAAGATTATGTGGGCACCTCAGTAATAAATTGTTATGTTATGTTGTTGTGAATGTTATGCTTTAATTTCTTGAATATTATACTTTTGTTTATTGTTGAATAAATAGAGAGTTCATTATACTATGCAATTAGACCTTTAAAATTATTCAGAGGAGCAGTCCTCAGGAGAGCTGATTGACTTTACAGTAAGAAAAAGGGATGCATTGGGAGAAGATGTAGCTAGAATGGTGCAAATGTTCTCACATAAAGAAGGTACACAAGGAAGAGCTTTTATAGTGGAGGTGAAAGTGTGGTTGGTGGGTAATGCTTGCACCTTACTCTCATTGAAATTGGTTCAAAGAGGGAAGAAAAAATATATACATATATGTATGTATATACACACACATGCACACACACACTTAGTTGGGTATAGAAATCTATCTTATCCAAATTGGGAGATAGGAGGGAAAGGGGATAAGAAATATGATATAAGATATATGATATATGATAAAGAAGCAGTAATAAGGGGAAGAGTGGAATGGGGGAGGCAGTGGTCAGGAGCAAGACAGATGTTTGAGGAGGGACAGGATAAAAAGAGAGAGAGAGAGAAGGATAAACAAGAAAAATTGGATGGAAAGAAATGCAGGTAGTGATCATAACTTTGAATGTGAATGGGATGAACTAACCCATAGGACAGAAGTGAATGTGTTGGAAACCAGAAATCAACAATATGTTGTGTGCAAGAGACACATTTGGGAGAGAAAGACATGCACAGAACTGAAATGAATGGCTAGAGCAGAGTCTATTTTGCTTTTGATGAAGTAGAAAAGTCAGTAGAAAAAACTTGAACTCAGACAAAGAGAAAGGAAAAATAGATTTAATTCTAAGAGATAATGAAGGAAAATACATTTTGCTAAAAGGCATCATAGATAATGAAATAATATCATAAAAATTTACAGCAAATTTCTCTCATAGAGGCCTCATTTATCAATTATGTAGGAAATGGAGTCAAATTTATTAAACTAGGAACCATTATCCAACTGATAAATGGTTAAAGGACAGGAAATTTTCAGAAGAAGAAATCAAAAATCTCTCTAATCAATCTAATGAAAATTCCTCTAAATCATTATTGATTAGAGAAATTTAATGAAAGTAATTGAAAGAACTCTGAGTTGCCACTTTACATCTATCAGAAACTACAAATGTTGGAGGAGATGAGGGAAAACAGGTATATTACTGAAATGTTGGTGGAGTAATGAACTAGTCCAACCATTCCGGAGAACAATCCAGAACTAAGCCCAATGCATGTCCTTTGGACCAGCAATATCACTACTGAATCTTTACCCCAATGAGATCAAAGAAAAAGGAAAAGGTCCTATATGTACAAACATTTACAGCAGTTTTCTTTGGGTGGGAAAGAATCGGAAATTTGAGAGGATAATAACTGAACAAGTTGTGGCATATGATTGTGATAGAGGGGGTGGTTTCAGAAAAAAAAATGCAAGATCTGTATGAACTGACACATACTGAAGTGAGAAGAACCAGGAAATCATTGTGCATAGTTGTCGATTGTGAAAAACTTGACTACTCTGATCAAAACTGTGAACCAAGACAATTCCAAAGGACTCATGATGAAAAAAATCTATCCACTTCCAGAAAGAGAACTAATAAACTGAGTGCAAATTGAAGTGTAATTTTCTTTATTTTTTTTTTTTGCTTTCTTTGAGACATAGATAATATGGAGATATGTTTTGCATGGTTTCACATATATACTTGATATCATATTGTTTGCCTTCTTAGTGGGTGGGTAAAGTTCTGGGAAGGAAGGAGAGAAAGTGTAAGAAGAAAGGAATGTTAAAAATAAATAAATATTTTAAAAAGTGAATAAAAAGAGAATACTTTGAATTTTTGAGTAAAATTAGCCTTTGATTAATGTTGTTACTTGAGAGCAATAGAAAACATCAAGGATATGATTATAAAATTCTCCTTGTTGTTGTATCAAGTAAATATGTGAATATAGCTGGAAATACTGTGTTGTGAATAAAATAATGATGTTAAAGATAATTTTTGGTGATATTAGTATAAGTAACTTTGACAGTTTATTCTTGTGGAATTCTGCTTCAGTGTTCTGAGTAAGCAGTTAACGAATTATGTCTGCCTCAGGATACTGAGATAGCCAATGCTCATTTGCACGTGACAGGCAAACTTGAGACCTTTTTTTGGGGGGAAATAATTCATCCCTATCCATATTATATTAAATTAAAAAAGGAACATGTCTTATAGGAACCTTACTGATCACACAACAACTACAAGATTGATGTCAGATATTTTGTTAAACACGAACATCTTATGCAACCTAACAAGATAGGCTGATTAAAAATTTACAATGCAGTAAAAACACACTCATGAAAATTTAGTGCTATGGACAGATACAGGCAGAAGATGAACACAGACAAATTGTATACATTTATTAACTTAAAGTTCCAAGGTGCAGCAATATTACTTTTCTCCATTATAGTAAATAACTTTCATTAACAGTTGTAGATATTTCACATACAACTAAATATACAAGGGTAATTTTAGCTGATCTGCTACATGCACTTCAGAAAAGGAGTGTACAGGTGTTCTGGGAAGACTAGTGCCGCTGTTGTTAGGACTGCTGAGCCTTTTTCCAGGCTACTTTCCACCTTTGGTATCTACCTGCCACCCAGCTCTCACCTGTGTCTCTGAGAAGCTGAAGCACATACAACAGCCACAGCCCAGTAAACCATTTCAGCTGAAGGGCTAAACCAGCTTGAGGGTAATCTTAGACCCATATGTGAGTTAGGGGAGAGTCTACCCCAAGCATGTGAAGACTTCCCCTGGTAGAATGAGAACAATTTGTTCCAGTGGCCATGAAGGTGGCTGAAGCTAGGCATTGTGGATTAGAGCTTGGTTAGACATCAAAGTGCCAAGGTCATCCACTGCATCCTGAGCCATAGTCAGTCATCTTAACTTTTGTCTTACTGGACTTTGAGGACTCTGGATGAGAGAATGAGGCTGACAACTTTTCACAGCTTTCTCTGCAAGACAAAATACATCACCCATACCATTCTACTATTTTTGCCTACCTTAGAGTCCTGTGGGAATGGGCAAGTGATGAAGTAGCAGGTGTAGTTACACTGGGAATTATAGTTACAATCTTGCACAGAGGTAGCCCAGACCATAAGGTCATTTTCTCACTGAACTGAAGTGGCATTGGGATTCAGCAGCCCCTTGGGTGTCTGGATAGGGTGTCTTAAGGACCACACTACTCACCTGCTGGAGTAAGGAAGGGGCTAGAAAAGGTGCCCTAGAAACTGTCTGCTTCACCTAACCTAATCCTGGCCTGCTTATTACAGCAGGTGGTTGAAATTCAAAAAACTGGTCAAAAACTTTTATGAAGATGATTCCATCCACCACTGGTATATGGAACATGCACACACATATGGACAAAAAGAGACCCAGTAGATCTGAAAGGTGAACAGCTCTTGTTGCAAGAGAACTCAGGAGGTACTGCATCCAAATAGAACCCCATAAGTGAAACAAGGCTGGCAAATGAAGGCCCACTTAAAGAAGCTGAAGCTGGATATACATTTTTTCTAGAGTGGCCAGAGTAATGGAGATTGCTGTGAAGATGGTACAGGTTTTACAATCAGAACTAATCTACTTTTTTTTTTTTTTGAGGTCTACTGGGGTTAAGTGACTTGACCAAAGTCACATGTCTAGTAAGCGAATCAAGTGTCTGATGCTGTATTTGAACTCAGGTCCTCCTGAATCCAGGGCTGATGCTCTATTCACTGTGCCACCTAGCTGCCCTGATCAGAACTAATCTAGTCAACAAGCTTGTATGATGCCCCAAAAGAGAGAACAACAGAATCATGACAATGTGATTGTCACTTGCAGGAAAGTACCACATCACCATCCTTAGTGCATATCTTTCCATTATGACAAACTTTGATGAAGTCAAAGAAAAGTTTATGAAGACCTGAAGACCCTCATCATCAATGTGCCAAATAAAGACAACCTTGTAATTCTGGGTGACCAGAGTGGGCACCAGACATGGCAGGAAGTCTTTAGGAGTAATGGAGTCAGAAACAGCAACAACAATAGTCACTCCTAAAGGATTTGTGTGTCTCATAACTAACACCGCCTTCCATCTACCTAAAGACAATGACACTTCATGGATACATCTTGCAGCAAACATTGGCATTTAATAGATATTGTCAGTGTAAAGAGAAGAGACAGACAGAATGTGAGAGTGATGAAGGTAACTGGTCATAGACTTATCCTCTTCAAACTAAACATTCACATTCAACAAAAGTGGTGACTTCAAGGCAAGACGACTATTGAAAGACTTAATTTCAGTAGATTAGAGTGCTTCTTCTTATGAAAACAGTTTGTGGCTGATTTGGAGAAAAAGCTGAGCCAACACTTAGTTGGCAATAGTGGAGCAGAAAAGGAGTAGATAGATTTCAGAGGTTTGGTGTACAGTACCACATTTACTCATTGAAATCAGAAAACTCATAAATATCAAAACTGGTTTGACAAACATAAAGGAGAAATTCAGAAGCTGCTAAATAACAAATAAGAGCTCCACAGGGTTTACCAGCAGGATAGTTCTTCAGTCTCTAATAAAAACGCAGCATTTAAATCCATCAAAAGTAAAGTACAAGGGAAGCTTAGTGAATGCGGGATTCTTGGCTCAGTAAGAAGTTAGATGAAATTCAGTTTTATGCTGACAATAACAATCCAAAGTGTTTTTATGATACCCTGAAGGCTATTTATGGGCCAAAGACCTATGGTACATCTCAACTACTCAGTGCTAATTGAATCACATTGATTAGTGTTAAGGACATGATCCTAGAGAGATGGGCTGCACACTTCCACAGTGTTCTCAATAGACCATTATCAGACAGTGCTACCATTTACTATGGAGCTCAGGTTGGAATCCATCACTCTAGCCAAATTTCCAACTGAAGAAGAGGTTTGAATTCCATTAGGCTCCTCTCATGTGGGAAGGTCCTGATGTTAATTTCATTTTAGCAGAGATTTACAAGGCAGGGAGTCCATTACTCATACAAAAGAGGACTGAAATCTTCTGGATTACATTGCAAGAGGAGGTTATCCCCCAGGAGTTCAAGGATGCCTCTATTGTCCATCTCTATATAAGAAAAGGAAATAGGTTGTCCTATGATAATTATGTGTGTGTGTGTGTGTGTATCATATATCATTGCTGACAAGACTCTTGCCAGAATTGTCCTTAATAGGCTGATCTTTCACCTGGGAGATCTATATCAGAGCCAGTGTGGCTTCATAAAGGGCCAAGGCATAATCAATATGGTGTTTGTTGCCTGACAGCTCTGATAGAAATGCCAGGAGCAGAACAGAGGACTTTACACAATATTCATTGATTTGACCAAAGCCTTTGATACTGTTAGTTATGGGAGCTTGTGGAAGATCATGGCAAAATTCAGTTGCTCACAGAGTAGTTCTTTGGAATTCTAGGTTAGTTTCATGATGGCATGTTTGCATGGATTCTGGATGTTCTTTCACTTTCCCATTCACCAATGGAGTAAAGCAGAGCCAAGTGCTTGCTCCCATGCTTTTTTAGCAGGGTGTTTTCAGTGATGTGGTCTAACACCTTCAACAAAGATGAAAATGCCATCAAGGTTAGCTATCACACTGATGATAAATTGTTTAACTTGAAAAGGCTACAAGCCAAGACTAAAGTGGAGGGAGAATTAGTACATGATTCTTTCATTTGTAGATGATTGTACACTCAATGCAGTGTCTGAGACTGAGATGCAACAGAGTATGGATTGATTCTCTACTGCTTGTGCTATTTTTAGCCTGACAATTAACACAAAAAGACAGAGGTTCTCCAACAGCCAGCAGTGCACCATCCATATGTGAAAACATCTGTCATACTAGCAAATGGAGAAATTTTGAATGCTGTGGATAAGTTCACTTATATTGGCAGTATACTTTCCAGGGATGTCTGCATAAATGATGAAGTTGATGCATGAATTGCCAGAGCTAGCTCAGTGTTCTGCTTACCAAACTGGAGTTCTACAGAGCCTTTGTGCTGACCTCATTGTATGCCTGTGAAACCTGGACAATATACCAGTGCCAAACTGAATTGCTTTCATTTGAATTGTTTCAGGGAGATTCTGAAGTTCACCCAGCAAGATAAGGTACTGGAGACTGTGGGCCTTTCTGAAGTTGAACTTCCGATAATTCAAACTTGAATGCAGAGAGTGTATGTCTGATGAGCTGGCCACATTATTTGAATGCCAAATGTAGATTTGCCTAAAAGACTATTTTACAGAGAGCTTACACAAAGCAAGAGCTCACATAGAGGCTACAAGAAGCAATAAGAGGACATTTTTACAGTCTCTCTGATGAACTTTGGAATCAATTGTGAGAAATGGGAAACATTGGCACAGCACTGCCCAGCATGGTGTTCCTGTATCAAAGAAAGTGCTAAGCTCTATGAGCAAAGCAGAATTGCAGTAACTCAAAATAAATTCAAGTTGCCTAAATTTAGAGACATCTCTACTTCCCCCAAATTACTTCACATTTACTTTTGTTATATTTTGTATATACTTATGGAAACATATTGATTTGATTGTAAATTTTATTATTTCTATTTCACAGATGGGTAAATAGCACTGAAAACAAATGATTTATTAATATTCACATAGGAAAGTACAGAATTCCAAGGTTCTATTATTTATCCAATCTGAAAATGATGTTTTGGAAATCTTTTGCAAACTAGCTTTCAGCTACTTTACATTTGGACAAAGTATGTAAACTGAGAATCTGGCAAAGTTTGTAGAGTGCCCAGGATGTCAGAAAATTCTTGAGTTCGTGTCCTGCATTTGATACATACTAGTTATGTAGAATGGGCATAGGATCTGGACCTGTAATTTCATTGGTAATGGGAGCTTCTGACTGGGGAAGTTCCTTCTGTCTATTCAGATAAACACCTTTCCTGAGATTTAGAGTTTAGAGAGTTGTCTAGAGCACTGAGGGTTAAGTGGCTTGCCCATTGTCGTGGAGCTAATAGATCAAAGCAAAACTTGAACTAGTATTTTCCTGGTTTCAAGACCAACTCTCTATATGCAATCTTGGTCAAGTTGTTTAATTTCTCAGTTCCCAAGCAACTCTCCAAGACCATAAATTGTGGTATGATTCATCACTACCCTGATCTAGGGAGTTTTCCTTCACCAAGTATGGAAATAAAACAGTCAACAAGCTTTTATTAAGTGATATATTACAGCGCAGCTAGATGGAGAAGTAGATAGAGACCTGAACCTGGAGTTGGGAAGATCTGAGTTTAAATCTGGTCTCAGATATTTACTAGCTCTGTAACCCTGGCCAAGTTACTTAACTTTTGGAGAAGGAAATGGCAAACCATTCCAGTATCTTTGCCAAGAAAATCCCATGGACAGTGCTATGGTCCATGTGATCATGAAGAGTCAGATACAACAACAAATGAACAACAACAAAAATATACTATGTGCCAGGTACTAGCCTACATGTTGGGGGTATAAATAATAAATGAAATTTTTACTGACATTAGATAGCTCATGTTCTAGAGGGAGAGACAATGTCCTATGGGGGAAATTAATAAGCTTGGACCATATAAATTAAGATGTCATGTTAAAATCTTTAAACTCTTTTAGGCTGGATCCTATCTGAATTTCAAAATGCTTTTGTTCAAAAGTAAATAAACCCATTTATCCAAGTTGACACCAAAACACCAGAGAAGTAGCAAGAAATAGCAAGTCCATAGCAAGAAATCAAAGAAAGTATACATATGAGAATATATACTCATATTGAAAGAACTCTCCTATTGCAGTGAGGTACCACAGCTCAATCAAAATAGAAACTCCCAGATGTCACTCAAGGGAAAATTCCACTTCCTTGGGACTTTATTTATTATAAATTATCATAGATTTGAAGGAACATCCATAATGGATCTGGTCACTATATAGTTAAATAAGGCTTGACTTTGGGTGTGGTTTTCCTTTCTTGGTTGTGAGCTTACAAAAAAAGAACACCCCAAAAATGATGACCCCAGAGGAATGTTTATGCTGTTTTATGAAGATACTGAAGAAGTAGAAAAAGTTGTTCTACAGCATTTTAAAACTTAGCAAAAATTTGTATATTATTCAATTTTTTTATAGTCCAATAGATGTCTGATCTTATTCATTGCTAGTTCAATGATTCATAAATTACTTACCAAAGATGGATAGACAAACTAAGTTAGCTATGTCTGAAACTAATTTTCAAGGTGAAATTTTGAACTTTTAAAATAAAAAGTTAACTCCCCACCCTTAAACACCTACAATTTGATTTTGTGAAAGACTTGTTTAGGGGAAATAAAATAAGGTGGGTCTTTTTTTTTGTTTAAAAATTTTCTTAAGCAGCACACAGATTTTTGTAATTGGTTTTAGAGTTTTAACATTATGTTTAACTATCATTTACTCTTCAACCTATTCCATAATGAATCCTTCCAAGTAACAAGGAAAATTGGTGAAGACAAATGACACAGATATTATTTCTGATAGCTTATATTGTAAAACCATACTCTCCTATCAATCGATAAACATTCATTAAATACCTACTATGTGCCAAGCAACATGCTAAGCACTCTATTGAGAGGAGGGAGATAACATCAGTTCTCCAAGACCACGAATGCTCATTATAACTTATCAAAACACAAAAATCAGCCAAATTTTTAGAGATTTATTATTAAAAAGGATTGGAGATATGTAAGAAGACAATTTTCCTAATGTGAACTCCTGCCTTAAATATTATATTATCCTAGAGGTGATGGGATCAAGGAGTGTCAGGATGTGAGGAAAGAGAAAGAGTTGGGGAATAGAAAAATAATTCCTTTTTCTTAAATCATTGATGAAAATTATAGGATGCATAAAATCATCAGTAGTAGTACTGATCAAGAAATGCAAATTAAAGCAATTCTGAGAATCTACTTTATATCCATCAGAAGCGTAAAGATGACAAAAAAGGAAAATGAAAAATTTTAGAAAGGCTATGGGAAAAGAGGCATATTGATGTAATGTTGATATACCTGTGAATGGTTACTACCATTCTGGAAAGCAATTTGGAATTATACACAAAACCTTACTAAAGAAGAAAAGATCTTATATGTACACAATATTAGTAGCAGAATTTTTTTGTGGTGACATAACTCCCAAAACTAAGGGATTGTCTATCAAGGAATAAATGAATAAATTGTGTTATATGAATGTGATGGAATACTATTGTGGTATAAGAAATAAGGAAATAGATGATTTCAAAAAGATAAGAAAAGACTTATATGAACTTATGTAAGATGAAGTAAGCAGAACTAGAAGAAAAGTTTATAAATATATTTTAAATAATATATCAATATTATGAAAATAAATAATTTTGAAAACTTTTATAAACTAAGAAAGAAATGAACAGAATCAGAACCATCTATATAACATTTTAAAAACTGACAAGTTAGAAAGCAATAAGAATGATGATCAATACGATATAATTTATGATTATAGAGGTCCAATGACAAAATATAGTCTTCATGATAGAGAGTTGATGGCTTCAGAGTGCAAAAAAAAAGTATACACACACACACAATGTGGGGGAGGATTCTGGAAAGATGGTGGAGAGATTATAAAATTCTAAACTCTCTAAATTTTCCCCACTAAAAAGTCAGATCATTGCCTCAAAGTGAATGTAGAATGGCAGAAATAAATACAATTCAGGGTGAAACAGTTCAACAAAGACAACTTGAGAAAGCCTCAGGGAAGACCCTACTCCCAGGGATGGAAGTTCTGCACAAGTGAAGAGCAAATACCTCCAGGCAGACACTACTCAAACAAAAAACAACAAACCTTGGGGGCAGTTGGGTCAGACTTCAGAAACTTTCACCTCACAGACTGTGTGGGGGTTGGCATCTGAGCAGGGAAAGATTGAAGGACCTTTCATAGTTGTAGGAAACCAGCCTCAGTTGTGCTGACCAGACATGATCCTGTGCCATCAGTATGGGCAAAAAGAATGAGTACACACTTGGAAGTAGAAGGGCAGGAACTCTGCTGGTTGTGGACACTTGCAGGAGAGTGGAGTCCCTGGTTTCAGTTCCAGGACAGAGGGGAGAGCTGAAGTTTGTAGCTTCTGGAGGAACTACAGGGAGCAAGAGCATTTGTGGGATGGTGTGGCTGGGGTCTGTAGCCATTGCTTGGGGGTGGAGAGTAGTACCTGAGGTTGGACCCCTGAACAAAGTTCAGAAAATGACAGTAAGAAGAGCCTGAGGACTGGGCCACCATTCTCGACATCCAAGGTCTATGGTTGATTACAATAATAAGCTGCTAAAAATAAAATAAAATAAAATAAAATAAAATAAAAATGAGTAAGCAAAAGAGGAAGAATCTGACCATAGACTACTATGGGGATAGAGAAGATCTGGGAAGGTAGAAAAGTTAAAAAAGCCAATCCTAACTCAAAGAGAAATATCAAATGATCATAAGCCCTCAAAAAAGTTCTTGGAAGAACTTAAAAAGGACTTCAAAAATCAAATAAGAGACGTTAAGGAAAAATTAGGAAAAAACAAGAACAATCCAAGAAAATAAAAAAAATAGAAGAAAGTCAGTCAATTGGACAAAAAGGTCCAAAAACTCAAGGAAGAAAATAACTTCTTGAAAACTAGAATTGGGCAAAGGGAAGCTAATGACATTATAAGACACCAAGAAATAATAAAACAAAACCAAAAGAATGAAAAAATAGAAGAGAATGTGAAACATCCTATTAGAAAAACAACTGATTTGGAGAACAAATCAAGAAGAGATAATATAAGAATTGTTATATTACCTGAAAGTTATTATAAAAACAGTCTTGATACAATATTATAAGAAATTATTAAAGAAAACTGCCCTGAAGTTTTAGAACTTGAGGGTGAAGTGGAAATAGAAATCTCTGAAGGAGATCCCAGGATGAAAACTTACAGAAATATCATAGTCAAGTTTCAAAGCTCCAAGGTTAAGGAGAAAATATTACAAGCAACAAGGAAAAAAAACAATTTAAATACTGTGGAGCTACAATCAGAATCACATAAGATTAGAACGTGGAACATATTGCCTAGTAGACTTATGAATAGGAGAACAATTTATGAATAAAAAAGAAAGAGAGTATTGTGAGTTGTAAAGTGAACAATTTCAATTATCTTAAATTAAAAAGCTTTTTATACAAATAAAAACAATGTAGCCAAGATCAGAAGGAAAATAGAAAACTTGGAAAAATTTTTTGGAAACAGTCTCTTAGATAAAGATCTCATTTATCAAATATATAAAGAACTTTGTCGAATTTATAAGAATATGAGTCATTCCCCAATTGATAAATGATCAAAGCATATAAACAGGCAGTTTTTTGATGAAGAAATCATAAATATATATAGTTATATGAAAAAATGTTATAAATCATTATTGATGAGAGAAATTGACGAGAGAAATTATATACCTATTCATTTGATAAATGCCTTTCAATTGGTGAATGGCTAAAGAAATTGAAGTATATGATTGTGATGGAATACCCCTGTGCCATAAGAAATGACGAGCTGGTTGAATTAGAAAAATATACGAAAACAAAGACTCAGACCTCTGAAGGAAGATGTTATACACCTTCAGAGAGTGAACTTATAATCAGAAGTACGTACAATAAGCTTTTACATCCATGTCTATATGGGTGTCTATATGTGTATATACATATATATGTATTGGGTATATGTGCATATATTGGTTTTATGTATATATACATTCATCTTTATTGTAACCTTCTTTAGGATGCTGTGGGGAGGGAGGGTGAAAAAATAAAAATTTTACAGCAGAAAACAAGAAAACTTAAAAGGAAACAAAAAAGCTGGGTGACTTTGAAAACAATGAACAGTATTTTTTTTTAAAGGAAAGTCAAATCTATATTTATACTGAACTCCCTTTTATGCTCTGTGTCCATGGAATTTTTTTTCTTGTTTTGTATTTAAGTTTAAAATGAATAAAATCTTTTTGAAAAGTGAGGTGGAAAGGAGATAAAGAGATGCAATATTGCATATACTTTCAGGTCAGGTGACTGTATTATTAGTTTTATTTAATTGTTTTACCTTGTTACAAGTGAACTTAATTGTTTTTACTTTTTAGTCTTTAGGAGTGGGAGTAATCTATAAATGTTTTGATGTATAAACCAAACTTTTAACTTTTTTGTTTTAGTTTTAATGTAAAAATACTTTAATTTTAAAGTCTTTAAAAAGAATTTTAGGATCATAAATTTAGTTGGAAAATAAAGGGAAAGACAACATTTGCTCTTACTCTCTTTGAAATGTGTGACTTGGGAAGGTGTCCCTTGGACTTCCCATGATGGACAAAGTGAGATGCTTCTCTATTTCTTTCTCCCCCTTCCAGCAGTTATGGTGACTGTACACATAGTAGTAAAAATATGTACCCAATTGAGACAGACTGAATTTCAAAGTCTTAGTCGTCTCTTCTGTTTTGTGTTTCTTTCCCTATTTACAGCAATCTTGTGGGGGACTTTTCTAGCCTGTCTTACTATTACTTTATGGATCTGAGAGGTATGAAATAATTGAGAGCTCTGGGTGATTAGTAGCTACTACAATACTTCTTGGAGAAGAAAATGACCAACATCAACAGATGAGTCTAAACTATACTCTGGTTTGCCAGAAGATACAGACCTTGAGAGGATTGTGCAGAGCCAAGGTAAAGGCAGAATGGCTGCTCAGCAGTCTGCAAAATACTTCAAATTGTAATTTATGGAAGCTTCTCTTCAGTAGTATAGAGTAATGAGGGATACAGTTAGTGAGAACTTGGAAGAAGAGACTTTGTTTTCTAGCTTTCAACTTTTAGAGAGGATAGACTTGGTTTCAAGACCTCTTTGGAGAGAGACCCTTGGAAAGGGAAGATAAAATTTTGGAAGCAAAAGAGATGTGGAGGAATTGATGTCCTTGATTTTCAGTTTCCCACTTTAGATACTTAGGAGAATTGTTTCTTAGGTGAGATAAGAGAACATCTCTCTTTTATTTTGACTAAGATCTCTTACAATCAATGAGAGTGCTCATTTATTTTATGGATTATCTGATATATTCTAGTCCCTATAACTTCTTTGGTTTTTGTTTGATATCTAATTGTATTAATGGGTTTTTTCCCAATTCCATTTTTGGAAGGTCTTTTGTGTAACTAGCATTTAGTGGAAAGGGTGTCAAGTCTTCAAATATGACCTTGGGACACTCTTTTCCTATCAAGAAATAGTGACCAGAACTGGCTTGAAAGTAAACGAAATCCTTTCCACTTGATTTGCAGTTTTTAAGAGGCAGACAGATATAATTATTGTCTGGTACCTCCTTTCTTTAAAGATTAGTTTCATGACCCCAGTTTCATTCTCCCTTCCAGGCAGGTATCAGTCTCCCCTGGAGACAGGTAGATGAGATTCCAGAGATTTCTATGTGTAGCTCCTGAGAGTTGAATTAGACAAACCGAGGTATACATATAATCTACATGATCAACATGCATGCCTTATATAATGTTAAAATATTAACTTTCTGAGAAAACATGATTTAATGCTTTAAGCTTTTGTCAATGCATGCTTATGAGTCTTTTGTATTTTAGGTGTTCTTTTGTGGTAGAGGAAATAAATACCTGTTCTGTACATGATCTATTTTCTATAATAATTACCTTTCTAAAAGGCAGTCTGATAACATTTTTTAGGGTGTGGAAGACCCTAGACATGAGTTATACTAGGTTTTGTGTAAGAGAATATAAACTCTAGGGTAGGACATAATGGATCAGAGACAATAAGAAAAAACCTGGTTCCTCTCTTTAGAGGTTAGTTTCCTCTTGGACTGAACTTAGGGTAGGTGAAGCCAGAGCTGGAGCTTTATAAGGCAACTCAGCCTATTGGCCCAGCAGGTCTTTACATGATAAGACCATTTTACCTTTAGATAGAGATTTGTTGGAAAACCCTCCACAAATATTTTATTTGATCTTCATAATAGTGGTAGTGATTCAATGAAGCGTAACTTTCATTCTTAAATATATTGATAATATTAGCATTGCAAGTTTGCAATATACTTTAGATATGTTATTTCATTTGATTTTCAAAGTAGTTCTGTGAGTTGAATAGGTACCCAAAGTATGGTTATTTCCATTTTACAATGATTATTAGTTAGCAACAATTTTATAACTTAAACAGATGTGCTACTTGTGTGTAGAGAAAAGCAAAAGGTAGTTAAAATCACTATATTCATATTAAATAGTTGAGCCAGAGAACAACCCTCCTCCCATATCTATTGGTTGTATATAGGAAAAACAAAATGGTTATTTTTCTGAATCTCTAAATCTAGCTTTGGTTCCAGCTACTTGGTTTTGCTTTATGTATATAGTTGAAACTGAGCAAAGGTTCAGGTAGCTTCATAATTTAATTGTTTCTCAATATTAACAAACACATTCCAACTCATGTTCTTTAATATTAGGTAGTAATTTATTTTATTCTCTCTGAAAATATCATATTTTTCACATATGTGCTTCTGGAAATTTGGCATACCTTTCCCATGCTTGCTTTGTTCCTTTGGCTTAAGTTTTATTTTATATCAAGAAAAAAGAGAAAGTACAATGCTAATGATAGCATGGAGATTGTAAAGTTTGAGACTATTTCTTCTGGGTCAGTGGCATAAGACGAACATGGGTGAGATAGAGTAAAGAATTCCTAGTTCCAAAAGGCTCATGATGGAAAATGCTCTCCACATCCAGAGGAAGAACTATGGAATCTGGGTGCAGATCGAAACATATTATATTCACTTTGTTTTTGTTTTTTTGTGACTTTCCCCTTTTGTTCTGTTTCTTGTTTTATAACATGAATTATGTAGAAATATGTTTATATAATTGCACTTGTCTGACCTACATCAGATTACTTGCCATCTTGGGGAGGGGGGATGGGAGGGAAAGAAAAAGAAAAAATTTGAAATTCAAAATCTTATAAAAAACAAATGTTGACAACTATCTTTACATGTAATTGGAAAAATAAAATACTATTTACCACAAATTAAAAAAATAACAATAGACAAATGAAACAAGAGAAAAAAGAATTCCCAATTATTGGTACTTACCTCAGAAACACAGATCCAGGGCTGCCTGCTGGACTTAGCTCCTCGCTCAGACTCCTTTGCCTGTTGAGACCTTCAAAATGAAAAATGCTGTCACTAGACAATTGCCTTTTCTTTGCCATTCTGTGTGAGTAGCAAAAGTCAAGAAAGAAGTTTTAAGCACTCATGGATACTCTCTAGAATGATCATGGAAGAGGAGGGTTTTGTCACTTCAGGACGTTCTCTTAGAGTGACCTCTAATCCACATTAGGCTTCTTAAAAAGTTAATGAGTAACAGCAAGCTTGAAGTGCTTTCCTTTTACCCATATTTTTTCATAGGCAAAATATCAACTGATCTCAGATGCCTATTATTAGCCATATTAGCACTTTTGGAAATCTGTAACCATGGAAAATAAATGGGAAAAATCTGCTTATTGAACTTTGAAACAGAATTTAATTAGGAAACTAGAGATATCTAAAAAACCACAAACAAATCAAAATGCTTTAAAAATAACTATCCAAAGGAACAATAATGTGCTAAAAATCATTGAATTTCCTTTACTCTTGGCCTTTCTAGAGAACATAGTTTGGCAAAATACAGAGAAATAAAGAAGCTGCAGTTCTTTGTCTTAGCTCTTGTGGAAGTTTTACATATAAGATTAGGGTATAAGAATTTTAAATATTGAATCCATAGGGATTTCAACTGAATAAGAATCTCTTTAATTTAGCTGAATAAGAATCCTTATCCTATAGTTCAGAAATAATATTACAATTCTTTTACAAACAAAAATGCCACTGATTCACTCTGAACAGACGATGAGTGCTAAGCTTTTTTTTTTTTTTTAAAGCAATAGGGGTTAAGTAACTTGCTCACGTTACACAGCCAGTTATTTCTGGGTGTGGTGCTAAGTATCTGAGCCTGGATTTGATCCAGGTCATCCCAACACTGGAGCCGGTGCTCTTACTTGCTCAGCCACCTGGCCTCCCCTAAGCAACTGGGGTTAAGTAACTTGCTCAAGGTTACATGGCCAGGTGTTTCTGGGTGGGTGCTAAGTGTCTGAGCCTGGATTCGATCCCCAGGTCATCCCGACACTGGAGCTGGTGCTCTTACTCACTGTGCTACCTGGCCGTCCCTGAGCTTTTTTTTATAGAGGCAGCATGGTGTGATGGAAAAAGCACAAAGATTTGGAGTCAGAAGATTTTGGCATCTGTCATTTATTAGCTGTGACTTTGTGCATGTTATTCTACTGAGTCTGCGTTTCCAGAAGGCAGTGTGGCTTAGTGAATAGCACTAAGTCAATAAGCCGTGACTTCATAACATGCTTCTGGCTCTAGGTTATGTCACTTCACTCTATGTAAAATGGGTAAAAATATTAGTGTCTACCCCGCAGGGGTGTTGTGAAACTAGAATGATAAAATACATCTAAAGGGCTTTGAAAACTTTGTCACTATATAAATGTCTTTTATTACTTATTAAATAAGATTAGTAATAATTAGACATTGTTCAATCAACCAGCAAGCATTAAGAACTTGCTACACATTGGGGATACAAAACCCAAAGTGAAACGCTCAAGATTCCAAAATATAAATGCTCTCAAAGATCATGCATTTTATTGAGGTAGACAATATGTACTTATATAAATGTAGAGTTTGTGTGTTGCCCATGTAAGTTATGTGCACTTTAACATACCAGGGAGGCATGAATAAGATATCTCTGGAGTCTCATCTGCTCCTCTCCATGGGAGACTTTGGATTCTTACCTAAAGGGAAAAAAGGTGTAGGGCCAAAAGTTTGACCCACTCTGCTATCCTCAGGAAGGACTGAACTAGAATTATATCTATCTGCCCTCCCCCGCCCCCCGCCCCTTTCCCTAAATATTGCTAGTCCAGGGGAAGAGAATTTTTATGTTAACTCTATTTTAATTTGCTGCTATCCCTTAAAGGAGAAAGAATGCCCCAAACTTTACCAAAGGCTTAACTCCCTTCCCATCAATTGCCAGTTACAGAAAGACCATTATGAATGTGAAGAACAAATAAACCAATTTGTCCAAGCAGATAGTAAAAAGAAACCAAAAAAAATTACACAGATTAGAATATATTAGGCAATACACATAGTGATTGATTTCTCCCAGTAGGAGGAAGATGTGTGTGTGTGTGAGTACATGTGTGTGTGCATGCACACACGCTCTAGCTCGAGGGCCCAATCTTTCACCAGGAGATATTCCTTAATGTTTCTAGGGTATGAAACTGAAGCACATCCTGGTTTCTTCCTGGAGTTCTCCCCCTCCCCTCTCCACCCCACACCCCCTCCTGCCCAAGACAACCTGGTACTGAGCAGGCATTGTTTTTGCCTTCCTTTGTGATCTTGAAGCTTAGCATAACACCTGCCACATAGGGTCTACTTAAAAGTTGTTTGTTGACCTGACCCTTCTATAGCATTTGCTATTGTTGACCTGCTGGATACTTTTTTCCCTCCTTCTTTGCATTTTTGTGATACTGCTCTCTCTTCATTCTCCTCCAATCCATTTGTCCATTTCTTTTTCTTCTTTGCTGACCTATCATCCATATCATATTCTCTATCTGTAGGTATACCCCAAGATCCTGTTTTCTTTTTCTTTACTCTATCACTTGGTGGGCTCATCACCATGGGTTTAATTGTGATCTCTATGTAGAAGACCTCTCTCTCTCTCTCTCTCTCTCTTTCTTTCCAATGCTACTCTTTTTTCCTGAGTTCAAGTTGTGTATCTCCAACTGAAGATTTCAAATGAAATATAACATAGGTATCTCAGACTCGACAAATCCAAAATATAAATAATCTTTCTCCTAAAATCCACCAGTTAGCCAGGTTTGCAGTTTTCATTCTGTCCCTTACAACTAAGTTTGTCTTTTCTCATTCTGGCTCATGCCTTCATCATCACCTCTTTCTTATCTGGACCATTTCAATAGTCTTTTAGTTAGTCCCATTATTTATCTACCCCAGTATCCAATCCATCTTTACTACAAACTGCCAAAGTCATTTCCCAATGTAAATGTAAATCTGGTGAAAAACACCAATGGCTCTTTGGCCTCTAGGACCAAATATAAACACCTTTATTTGACACCTGAATCCAACCCATTTTTATCATATTAGTATATTTTACTTCCCCTCCCACCCTCTATGGTCCAGCCATACTTGCCTTCTTGCACTCCTCACATGTGACACTCTATCTTTCATCACCAGGCCTTTGCACTGTCAGACCCCCACCCTACCTGTACTCTCTCCTAATCTCTTCCTCTTATTCCTTTTTCCTTCAAGACTCAGTTTAATCACTAATTTCAAAGGAAAGCTTTTCTTGAGACTCCCAGCCACTTGTGTCTTCCTCATGCCCAAATACCTTATATTTATTTTGTTCATATTTTGTGTATCTTTGTATAACCCAGGGTTGTCCTTGGTTGTGAGCCTGAGAGACTAGAAGGATGGTGCTGCCCTCTACAGTAATAGGAAAGGTAGGAAGGGGAGTGGGTTTAGGGGGATAGATAATGAGTTCCTTTTTGGACATAGGGAGTTTAAAATGTCTACTGGACATCTAATTTGAGATGTTTGAAAGTTGGAGATGTGAAATTGAATTTGGATGATTTCTATTCATATGAGTATGCAATTAAACTTCAGTGAACTCTGGGATGATTCTTTGTCATCCAGGTATGCAATCAAACTTTATTGACTACAAAAACAAAGGGCCCAGTAAATGTCTTATTCATGAAAAGGTTCCCTGCTTACTCATCCAAAGGCAATGGGTCCTCCCTTCAAGGTACCATTCTGGCAATTGGTACTACTCTCAAGTGAACATATGATACTCAATCTTATGAGTGTGAAGAATGCATGAGTCTGTCCTAGTCTTGACCTAGAAGCAGACTGATGATTGGGGGTTCTGGGAGTTTTAAATATTCCTGTCTATGAGTGTTTTCAAGTTACATATAATTCTGATTTGCGGTTGAGTATCTGTGCTTATGATGAAAGGAAACTATCAACCACAGCTTCAGTTTCTTAAGGTCATCAGTTAGTATTTATCAGTTGTTTACCAAGTTTGAGACATATACACACATCATAGAGGTGATTTGGGAGATGTTTATTCCAACACACATGTCATCACCAAACTATGCACAAGTATTTATCTTATTACAGAAAAACAACACATAACAATTACTTAGGCACAAAATGGAGGCTTAACACAAAATTGAGTTGTTGAAGCTAAGTTAGCTTACTTATTCCCACAACAGACATTCATTTTGAGATGTCCAATAGGCAGTAAGAGAAGTAAGATCTCATCAGGATGAAGATTGAGAATAGGGCATTAGAAGTAGCAATTAAGAGGGTTAAGGACGATTTTCTAATGCCATTGGCTCAAGGCCCCACAGGTTTGCTTTCCCCAAGATTATCAGTTGAGCATCCTTTAGTCAGTCCACCTAAAATCTTTAAATTTTTTTTTCTTAAAAATAAAGGTGGTATAATAAGAAGAGCTGATACAAAACAACTTTCTCAATCTATGACAAATTCTTTTTACAAGTATCTACAGAGACAAGTAGGAAATAGATTCAAGCTTTGAGAGAACACAGGATAACTCACAAAGTCTGATTGCTGGAAGTTCTTTTCTCCCATTTTCAGGGTGCTCCAAAAGGCATGTCAAATCTATTTCCTCCTCTCCTTAGCTCCTAATGCTGATCAGTTAGGGTATGTAGTTAGAACATTGCTAGGAAAATGGGGGGGGGGTCCTTTGGTCCTTTGAAATTTGAGAGGTCCTCCTTTGCACAAAGGTGAGGAAGGCTACAGGGGAGAGATCTGGCCATGGAGCTCTGGAGCATAAAGAGTATAAAGAGTTAGCAAGACAATGAGAAAAAATAGCCTGACCTGTTTTTTTAAAGGTCAGGCTCTCCCAGGAGTGAATCTAATTTGGATATAGTTGAGAGGGGCTCTTTATTGAAGGACAGAGTACAGTACCAAACCCCCAACTTCTGTGTCCTGTTTTTAAAAATTTTTAAATGTTTTAATAGTATTTTATTTTTTCCAATTACATGTAAAGACAATTTTAACATGAATTTAAAGGTTTTTGAGTTCCTAGTTTTCTCCTTCTCTCCTTGACCCTCCCAGATCCCTAAAAAGGTAAGAAATTTGACATGTTATATATGTGTAATCATATTATTAGTCACCTTGTGAGAGAAGAAACAGACCAAAAGTAAAAAAAAAAACCCAGTGAAAAAATAAAGTGAAAATAGCATGTTTTAATTTACATTCAGACTATATCAATTCTTTTTCTGAATGTGGATAGTATTTTCCATCATGAATCCTTTGCAATTGTGTTGGATTATTGTATTGCTGAGAACTAAGTTATTCATAGTTGATCATCTCACAATGTTGCTGTTACTGTGTACAATATTCTCCTGGTTCTACTCACTTCACTTTTTATCAGTTCACATAAGTCTTTACAAGTTTTTCTAAAATCCATTATTTGTCATTTCTTATAGCATAATAATATTCCATTACATTAATATATCACAACTTGGTTAGTCATTCCCCAATTGATGGACATCCTCTCACTTTCCAATTCTTTGCCACCACAGAAAAAGCTACTAAAATTTTTTTTGTACATATAGGTCCTTTTCCCTTTTTAAAAATGATTTCTTTGGGATATAGGCCTAATAATGGTATTGCTGGATCAAAGGGCATGTACAGTTTTATAGCCCTTTGGGTATAGATGCAAATTGTTCTCCAGAATGGTTGAATTAGTTCACAATTCCCCAAATAGTGCATTAGTGTCCCAATTTTCCCAGATCCTCTCCATTTTTCATTTTCCTTTTCTGTCATATTAGCTAGTCTGATAGATGTGAGGTGGTACCTCAGAGTTGTTTTAATTCGCCTTTCTCTAATCAATAGTGATTTAGAACATTTTTTCTTCTGACTATAGATAGGTGTTTCTTCTTATAAAAACTGCCTATTCATATCCTTTGACAATGTATCAATTGGAGAATGACTTGTATTATAAATTTCACCCAGTTCCCTATATATTTGAGATTGAGGAGGCCTTTATCTGAGATACTTGCTGCAAAAATTGTTTTCCAGTTTTTTGTTTTCCTTCTAATCTTGGCTACATTGGTTTTGATTGTGCAAAATCTTTAAAATTTAATATAATCAATATAATTTTTCACATTTTTTTCTTCTGATCTGTTTCTTCTCTCAAATAATACAGAAATGTGTTTTATGTGATTGTACATATATAACCTATATAAAATTGCTTATTGTTTAGGGAGGGGGAAAAGGAGGGAGCCAATTGGAAATCTAAAAAACTTTTTAAATGAATGCTAAAAATTTTCTTTAAAATTTACATTTTCTTGGACAGTTACTTGTGAATGCTCTCTTAATTTGTCCGTGGCTTTTCAAAATCTATGTAAGGAGAGAAAATCAAAGCGAAGTAGCAATAAACTCCTCCACCTCTTCCTAGACTATGCAAAGGACTGCCTGAATCCTGCAGTAGTCCTGAATGAGAAAAAACCAGGGCAGGTAGAGTGAAGCTGCCTGGTTCCTCACAAAAGGGCAGTCCTAGACCTTAGACAGAAGAAAGACCCTGAGCAATCCCTGAGCTTATCCACAGAAGGAGAATGACTGCAAGCAGCAAGCAGTGCAAGGGAACTCCAGATCCCTGCAGCCACAGAGAAAGCCGCCAGAAGCAGAGTGGCCCCAGAATCCTGTCCACAGCAGAAAAGAAAGGCTCCAAGCAGCTTCCAGGCAGTTCTGGCCCCAAAGAGTTGCCAGGAGACCTGAGTCAGAGCAGCAGTGAGGAGACAAAGCTAAGAGAATTCCTGAAGAAGGTGGGACCTAGTGATAGTCAACACACTCAGGAGCAGAATTTGACCCAGGTATAAGTCCTGAATTCGGACACTGAGGCTGGTGATATAGGTAAATTATAAAGTATATGCTAAACACAGTGAAGAAGCATTTTGTACTGAAAGACACCCAAGAGGTAAAACCCAAAGAAGAAAGTAACTCCAAAGAAAGTCTAAGTATAAGCTCACTCAAATCAAAGTCAGCTGCAAGTCATGTCATCATCTCCCTGATGTCATGGTCCTCTTTGAGAATGGACAAACACAACAACAACACAGCAAATATAAACTTAGAGAAAAAATATCCTTACTACAATAACTATAACAGTATCTGGAAGAAATGGAAAAAAAGATATAAAAATGGAATACCTAGAGAGAAAATAGTGACATGCCTTAGAAAAGTGTGAAACTTTACCCAAGAAGTGGATGCCCTGAAAACTGAACGGACAAAATAGAAGACAACAACTCTTGTTATGAGATAACAGGGAATATTAAAACAAAGTAAAACAATGTAAATTATTCTAAAAAATGTTGGGGCAGCTAGGTGGCGCAGTGAGTAGAGCGCCGGCCCTGGAGTCAGAAGGACCCAAGTTTGGTTCCGGCTTCACACACTTAACACCCACACAAAAAAACTAGCCGTGTAACCTTGGGCAAGTTACTTAACCCCAATTGCCCTTCAAAAAAAGCAAAAAAATGAAAAATGTAGAAGAGAATGTAAGGTGTCTCACTAAAAAAAAAAAAAAATAACCTGGAAAAATTGAGATAAATCTAGGAGAGAGAGTCAAGAAATTAAAATCTAAGAATCATAAAACTACCTAAAAATCATGATCCCAAAAGTTTGGACACCATATTTCAAGAAACCATAAATGAAAATTGTGTAGATATACTAGACTCAGAGGACAAAATGAAAAATAGAATTTATTGGTCACTTCCAGGAACAAGCTCCAAAATAAAAAACTCTAGGAAGGTAATAGGCAAAGCCCCACAAAAATACTCCCAAAGCAGCTAGAAATAAAGGTTTCAAGCACCAAGAAGACTTGGCAGTTGCCATTGTAAATGAGAAGAGAGCTTGGAATACTACATTCCAAAAGGCAAAAGATAAAGTCTTATAATTAAAACAAAAATCAAACAACAACCCACCTTTATGATAAAATTAAGTATAACCCTGTAGGGCGAAAATGTATTTTTAGTGAAATAGAAGATTTCTAAGAATTCTAATAAAAAGGCAGGAACTGAGAAAATCATTTAAAATATAAATATAGGAGGTAATAATGATAATAAATATTTATGTAAAGCTTTTAAGTTTGTAAATCACTTTATAAATACCTCATTTTATTCCCACAACAGCCCAAGGAAGTAGGTTGTAGGTTCCCCATTTTACAGATCATTGTAAACAGAGGTTAAGTGAATTGTCCAGGATTATACAATTAATAAGTGTTTGAGGAAGGATTTGAACACAGATTTTCCTGACTCCAAGTCCAGTGCTCTATCCACTGCACCAACTACCTGCCAAGAGGAACATGTAAAGATATACATATTTGATTAATTGACTAGGGTTGTGTGGTGATAAATTGTTTATATGTTATTAGGATGACAAGAAAAAATGTCTTCTTAGAGCTCTAATCTCTTAAAAAGTTCTAGAGAAAACTAAATAAGATGAATAGAGATCCTGGGAATGATATTATTTTGTTTCAATATTTTTAGAAGACAGAAATGGGAGGGATGAGGATTATCCAGGAGAGAAAAAGAGAAAGAGGAAAGAACTGATTATTTCATATAATAGGGTTGTATGAGTTGAAGAGCATTCAAACATGGGGGAAATGGTGTCATGAATGGGCTTGCCATGAACCTTACTTTTATCTGAACTGGATTATTTAACAAAGTGCTAGAAATGTTACCTATAGCAATAAGACAAGAAAAAAATCGAGGGACTAAACATAAATGAAGTGGATTTAATTTTTTTTTTAGCACTTCAACTCTTGTTTTATCTCTTTGAAGAGTTATTGCTGAACTTATACCCCAATCTTATTTTTCTTTGGGGTTTTGCTTATAAATATTTTTGAATAATTTCTTTTTTCCCCCATTTTTCAAATGCTTTATTAACTTCTGATTTACATCATTCATTTCTGTCTGATTTTGAGTTACAAATATTTTCCCCATTTTTACCCAACCCACCACCCCAAAATAGCAGTCCCACAGGATATCCCCTCCTCCAATCTGCTCTCTCCCATATTTTCTCCAATACCCCTTTCAACTTTTCCAGCAAGGCATGGTGGATCTCTCTATATATATTTAAACATTTGATTTTAAAACTTTGAATTCCAGATTCATTCCCTTCTTCCCTTGTCACCCACCCTTACTGGGAAGATAAGCAGTTCAGTATAGGTTGTACATGTGTAGCTAATGCAAAACAATAACGTAGTAGATATATTGTAAAAGACTGACTATATTTCCCTCCCTCCTATCCCACCACTCACTTGTTCTATTCTCTACTTTGATCCCGTCCCTTTTCAAAAGAGGATGCTTCCAACTTCCCCCCCCCAGCCTGCCCTCCCTTCCATCATCCCCCTTCTGATCCCCTTCCCTCCTATTCTCCTGGAGGGTGAGATACCCTATTTAGTGTGTATTTCATTCCCTCCCCAAGCCAAATTCAATGAGAATAAGTTTGACTCATTCCCTTTTTCCTTCCTATTCTTCCCCTCCATTGTAACCATTTTCCCTTGCCTCTTCTTTATGAGATAGTTTACCCCATTCTGTCTCTCCCTATCTCCTCTCATTATACTCCTCTCTCACCTCTTAATTTCACCTTCTTGTTAAATTGGTTCTGTGCCCTCTATCTATGTATACCTGTAAACATATCTACACACATTCACATATGTATTCATATGCCCATATATCCTCATATATAGACATATAGATATTTCTATTCCCTTCAACTATTTTCATACTGAGAAAAGTTTCATTAGTTACAATTATTGTCTTTCCATGTAGGAATGTTAATGGTTCAACTTTGATAAGTTCCTTATGATTTCTTTTCCCCATTTACCTTCTCATGCTTCTCTTGCTTCTTGTATCTGAATGTCAAATTTTCTATTCAACTCTTGTTTTTTCATCAAGAATGCTTGAAAGTCCTCTATTCCACTGAATGACCATATTTTCCCCTGAAACACGATACTCAGTTTTGCTGGGTAGGTGATTCTTGGTTTTAGTCCCAGCTCCTTTGACCTCCAGAATATCCTATTCTAAGCCCTTTTATCCCTCAGTGTAGAATCTGCCAGATCCTGTGTTATCCTGTTTGGGTTTCCACAATATTCAAATTGTTTCTTCCTGGCTGCTTGTAATATTCTCTCCTTAATCTGGGAATTCTTGAACCTGGCTATAATATTCCCAGGAGTTTTCTTTTTGGGATATTTTTCAGGAGGTGATTGGTGGATTCTTCAACCTCTATTTTGCCCTCTGGTTCGAAAACATCAGGGCAGTTTTCTTTGAGAACTTCCTGGAGAATGATTTCTAGGTTCTTACTTTGATCATGGCTTTCAGGTAGTCCAATAATTTTAAAATTATCTCTCCTGGATCTATTTTCCAGGTCAGTGGTTTTTCCCATGAGATATTTCACATTGCCTTCTATTCTTTCATTTGTTTGGATCTGTTTAACAGCATCTTGATTTCTCATAAAGTTATTAGCTTCCATTTGCTCCAGTCTAATTCTGAAGCAATGATTCTCCTCAGTGAGCTTTTGAGATTCTTTTTCCATCTGGCAAATTCAGCTTTTTAAGGTATTCTTCTCCTCATTGCCTTTTTGAGCCTCTTTTGCCATTTGAGTTCATCTGTTTTTTAAGGTATGATTTTCCTCAGTCAGGCTGTTGACTCTCATTTCATAATTTTCTTGCATAGTTCTCATTTCTCTTCCCAATTTTTCCTCCATTTCTCTTATCTGCTTCTTAAGGTCCTCTATGGCCTGTAACCAGCTTGTATTTTCCTTTGAAGCTTTTGGTGCAGGAGTTCTGACTTCACTGTCTTCCTCCTGTTCCATGCTTTGATTCTTTTTGTTGCCAAAATAGGAGTCTAATGCTGTACTCTTCTGTTTGTTTTGATTCCTTTGTCTGGTCATGTCACCCCTCAGTCATTTGACCCCTGGGCTTTTTGCCACAGTAGGACTCTGCCACCAGACAGGGGAGCTTACGTCCCAAACACTGGGGTTTTCTCAGCTGCTGGAGGTATTAGATGGGTGCCCTCTCTGAGTCCTCCACACACTCTGGCAAGCAGGACACACTCCCCAGGGCCTCCACCCTAGACTGCAATCCAGATTCAAGCAGGTTAAAGCAAGAGTAGTTACCCCTCAAACTGGTTGCTGTTTCCCCTACACTCTGCAGGCCAGGAGCTGAAGCTGCTACCTGGTGCTGCCTGGCTGTGCCTGCTTCTCAGAGACTTCTCGCCCAGGGGCAAAAGCCGATGCACTCCCACTTACTGGGTCCCAAAGTCAAGACTGCACTGACCTCTCATTTTGTCCTTCACATCTATGTGTTGATGATTCTGGAAACGACCACAGCTGCTGCTGATCTGGAGTCCCTGCTGCAGGCGGCTGGTCAGGCCTGCCCTGGGGCTAAAACGGCCAGCTCACGGGGGCCTGGGCTCGGCTCCCAGAGAGCTGCACTGGCTGATTCCTGCTGGCCTGCTGGCCTGTCCTCAGTGGGAGGTTAGTTCTCTGTGTCATTTTGTGGGTTCTGCAGCTCCAAAGTTTGTTTAGAGTCCCCTTTTTACATGGATTGGGGAAGGTGGAAGCTGGAGCCCTGTGCAGGTCCTGCTTCTACTCCACCATCTTGACTCCGCCTCCTGAATCATTTCTTCTGGTTTTATGTCTTGAGTTTCTCTGTCACCATAACAGCTCTTTATGCTGGCATTCTTTTTTGTTTGTTTGTTTGTTTGTACTTGTCCTTCTTCTCCATACTACTTCTTGAGATTGGACTTTATATAAGCTGTGTACTCTACAGAGTTCTGGGGGGGATGACTGGGCTGAGCTATTGCCCTCTTGGGTCCTTTTGCTACTTTCTTGCGGGTACTGAGTGCTGTTGTTCCAGGATCACAGGGACATCTTGGGCTGGGGACCTGTAAACTTTCAGTCCTCTCAAAGTGATATAATCTGGGACAAAGTCTCCTCATTACTTTCCTTATCTGAGCTCTCGAGGTTTGCATCTGAGCAATATACCTACTGTCTAATCCCTGGTAGAAAGTTTTAAAAGACTGTTTTTGAATTCAGCAGCCATCTGCCTGTTGGGAAACTCTGCAGATTGAGAGTAACTCAACTGAAGACATTCCTGCCCTGGCTATTAAACCGTGGGCTTCAGTTTGTGCTAGAGTCTACAACTGAGTCCCTGTTCTTCTCCTAGTGTCAGAGTCACACAGCTACTCTTTGTTTCTGAACTTGTTCTTTACTCAGTACGTAGTTAGGGACACTGCTCCTGACCACAACTCCTCCTCTCTGTTACTACTAGGTGCTGGTCCCCTCTTCAGTCTGTCCTGGATCTATGACCCAGAACTAGATAGCGAGTGACAACTCTCAGATGGCATCTGTTCCTTCCTCTTGCACTGGTTCATGGACCTCCTGAAACCTCTTCCTACTCCAGTACTTCCTGTACTGGTGCCTAACTTGGTCATCTTTCAATTCCTGGGTGCTAGAATGCTCTGCAGGTAACAACTTCTGGTCAGACACCTCTCCCCAGTGTCTGAAGACCTCTTTGTCTATCTCTGTGCTGACCTGGGCTAGGAAAATGCATCACTGGGACTTTTCCTTGGATAACCCCTTCAATATTTCATCTGGTACATTTTCATCTGGGCTAGGAAAATGCATCACTGGGACTTTTCCTTGGATAACCCCTTCAATATTTCATCTGG